>NC_090934.1:848194781-848518081 GCF_040938575.1 Ambystoma mexicanum
TCTGTGCCTTCCGCAAAGCCATAAAAACCACTCTGTTCGCCTGATCTTCACCTCAGTCCCCGGGGACTACTCGCCACATTTCTTGATTAACCTGCAAATGTACCTGCGACTAGCTGACTGTATTAATTTGCTACCAATGTAAAATATGTATTGTGCTACCAATGTAAAATATGTAAAGAAAAATCTTTTGTACCTCCTTGCAAATATGTTCCCTACAAGTAACAGCGCCACGATGCCCATGGGCTGTTTGTGCGCTATACAAATGTAAAAAATAAATAAATAAATTTGAGTGGGTGTCCTCTTGGGATTGGTGTGTTTCCTGGCCCTTGGGGTTCAGTCTTTACTTTTCGTGGTGAGTTGTTGTTTGTAATTGGTGAAGTTGTGGTTGTTGAACCAGGGGTTGTAGACCTTCGCAGTTCAGTCTCTTACTGCCATTTCCTTTGCGGTTCCGATGTGGTTTTTCCTGTTTATCCTGGGGGTCTTTTGGATGTGGTTGTTGAACCAGGGGTAGTAAACTCTTGTGGTTTGGTTGTTTGCTGGTATTTCCTTTCTGGCTGTGATGTGTTTTTGTTTTCCTTTTTTGGTGTTTATCTTGGGGGCCCTTTAGTTTATGTTGTAGAATGAGGGTGGGCTTTGCGGTTAACAAGCCGTTGAGGTGATAAAGGCCTGGTGGTTTGCGTGCAGCGGCGGGAGGTCGTCCGGATGGGGGTACTTGCCGATGGGGTGGGGACAACCTATATTTTGGGGCATTGTGCTAGGTGGGAGAGCTGGGTTACGCGAAGCCCGCGGTGGGTGAAGGTGTGAGTTTGGAGACACAGCGATTACACAAAAGGGCACCTGTACCTTACCTACAAGGGTTGCGGGAGGGCCCAAGCTGGGGCACAGCAGCAGAATTCAGCTTGGGGATGCCTGTCAGTGGGTGAAAGCCTAGAACTGCAGTCAGAGCCATAAAAGCAATGGTGCCTAGGTTTGGGGTATCTAGCAGGTGGGAGAGAACCTCAGATTGATGGCACAGTAGCAATTCCAGGTTTGACTAACAAACACAGTTGGCCTAGATGCCAGATATGTCTAACTGCAATGTGGCTATTTCATATCTAGACGCACCTAGACTTGTGACACCTGGATACACGGCGAAGGGGCCAAAGTAGGGGCACAACAGCAATGCATCGATCCCCAGCCTGGGGCACCTGGACAGAGGAAGAAGGGCCACAATTGGGGCACATCAATAAGTGCACCAACCCTAGATTCGGAAGACCTGGATGGAGGGAAAATGGCCCAAAATGGGATACGACAGTAAATGCATTAACACCTAGGTTTGGGACACTGGATCGAGGGAGAATGGCCTAAAATAGGATACAACAGTAAACGCAGCAACACCTAGATTTGGGACAGCTGTGTAGAGGGAGAATGGCCTAGAATCGGGGCGCAACAGTAAATGCAGTAACACTTATGGTTTACTAAGACAATCTGGCTAAATGCGAGATATGGCTGACTAACACAATCTGGCTAAACGCGAGATGAACAAGTTACTTAACCCTGGAAACGTTATTTCGATTGGATGTTCCTCCAACGTATGCCTCATCTTTAGATAGCGTCCCTTCCAGTTTAGCTGCTTATATTTCGGCAGAGGGCGCTGTGCGCCGATGCGGTCGACTCGATGTCCCTCAACATCATCACTGGTATATATAGCACAGACAGCAACCGTTAGCTTCAGATCTGTTTTTACACCTTCTTCCTACAGGATTCCGGCATTAATGTGCCCAAGATAGTATCAGACAATGAAGGGGCGTAAGGTGTGGTGCATGGAAATTCTACTGTGGGTTAGCCTGGTAGGGGCGATGAGGAATACATGGGAGGAACATCCAACTGAAAGAATGTTACCAGGGGTAAGTAACTTGTTCTTCTAATGGACTGTGTCCTCCCAAGTATTCCTCATCTGAAGACAGACTTCCAAAGCAGTGTCAGTTTTGGAGGCAGGAGTATGAATTGTGAGATTATGAAGAGGAAACCAGGCAGTAATGTTTTGTGAACGTGTGAATAGTAGATCAGGTGGCTGCCGCACAAATGGCATTTATCAGCACCCCTCTTTGTACAGCAGTAGACGTAGCCATGCCCCTTGAGGAGAGGGCCCTCAGACCTCCTGGGGGAAAATTTCCCACAAGCCTGTAGCATTGCGTAATACCTAGTATTATCCATCTGGATATTGTTTGCTTTGTGACCGTATGTCCCAATTTCTGTCTGGTGTACCCCACAAAGGTTGGTCATGACGTATTTTACCATACGTGAATTGTAAAAGATAAGTGCCCTTTTCCGATCTAACCTGTGTAGCCTTTTCTCCTCCTTGCTAAAATGTGATGGTGGATAAAATGTTGGCAACACAATCTTCCGAGAGATGTGAAAATCCAACACAATTTTCAGAAGAAATGTAGGCTTACCCCTGAGAACAGCTTTGTCCTAGTAGAATGTTGTAAACAGTGGTTTACTAGATAAGGCCGGTAACTCACTCACCCTGCGGGCCGATGTTGAACCAACTAATAAGATGATCTTAAAAGTCAGCAGTCTTAATGGATACGAGTGGAGCGGCTCAAATGGAATGCATAAGACAATTTAATACAAGATTCAGATCCCAAACTGCAACTTGAAATGGTGAACGAGGGAACACATTAGTTAGCCTTTTAAAAATTGTATGACCAACAGCATCTTGAAATATGACACCTTTTCCGACGTGCACTTGAAGATCAAAAGCAGCGCCAAGTACGCTTTGATGGTTCTAATCTGGAGCCCCAGATTTGCCAGGTGTAATAAGAAAGACACCACCATAGGGGTATTGCAATGAAAAAGGTCATGCACAGCTGCTGAATTTTTTTCCAACAGCAGCGTTACAAGGATTTCGTTGCTGGCCTTCTGGCCAAAAGCAAAATCTCCATTAAGTCATCCGGAAGGTCCCAATCCTTACATCTCAACCTCTCAAACCATGCGTGAAGGTTTGTTTGAACCTCTGGCTGGAGAACGCGACCCGCCTCTCGTGAGAGACGGTCCTCTCTTTGTGAAAGACGCATTGGAGGGCAGATGGACAAGTCCAGGAGGTCCGGGTACCAAATCCTCCTGGCCCAATCCGGAGCAATTAGGATCATGAATTTCCCTAACTTTCTCAACCTCCTGATAAGTTGAGGAATGATGGGGACTGGAGGAAATGCGTACAAGAGTGGAAACTCTCAGTCCACTACAAATGTGTCCCCTAGAGCTCCTGTTGGGGGAAAGTCCCTAGAGCAGAACAGTTCGCACTTCCTGTTGACACCTGTCGCGAACAGATACACTTGAGGGGTTCCCCAAAGGGCGAAGACCTCTTGAAGGACTTCCTGAGCAAGTTCCCACTCGTGGGAGACTGGCTTCTGCCTGCTCCGAGCGTCCACCGCTGTGTTCCTCTTTCCGGCCAGGTGAACTGCCACTAGGAGCATTCCTTCTTGAATTGCCCAGAATCTGAGCTGCATTGCCTCTCTGCACAGTGGTAGTGACACTACATCAACTCTCTAGTTGATGTAGTACATGACCACTGTGTTATAAAGGCCTTCAGCGCTAGTCTGATCTCCCTGGGCTCCAAAAGGATGATGTGTAATTTGGACTCCAATGGAGACCAACGACCGCTGACTGCCATATCGTTGGTGTGGGCTCCCCACCCCGTGAGTGAGGCATCCGTAACTACTGTTATCTCCGGCCATGGTTGCCAAAAAAGTTCTCCCTTCAGAATGTTGTCCTCTCAGAACCACCACAGGAGATCCTGTGCGACCCTGCTCAGGACTTGAAGTAGATCTGACATCTTGCCTGAGAACTGACTGTGACCACTGTGCCCTGAAAGCCCATTGCAGGAATCTCATTCTCATGTGAGCCTCTGGCACCAAGAAAATACAGGAGGCCAATAGTCCGAGCAATCTCAAAAAGTCGAAGGCTGGAAGACACTGGGCACTCTGGAATTTGGTGACCATCTGCAGAATGTGTTCAGCCCTCACCTCGGGTGGTGAGGCTTTTCCCAAAGATGCATCCAGGACTGATCCGATGAACTGGAGTCTTTGATTGAGATGGTATCATGTGGGACTTATTTAATTGAGGGAGAAGCCCAGTCTGCAGAGATAGAGGCAGGTTATGCTGAGATGTTCCAGGGCTTGCTTGAGAAAACAGGCCCTGATCAGCCAATGGTCCAGGTAGGGGTAGACATGAATCCCCCTCTGCTGAGACTCGCTAGCACCTCCATCAACTTGGTGAAAACCCTTGGGCGGAGTTCAGCCTGAATGGCAGAACTCGAAAACGGATAGGGAGAACTGCCAACAGCGAACCTCAGGTACTTTCTGTGCTTGTGATGGATAGGCACATGAAAGTAAGCACCCAGAAGGTCCAATGACGCACTCCAATCTAGAAGCTGGAGGGCCTGAAGGATCTGAGAAAGAGTGCCCATCTTGAACTTATCCTTCCAGAGGAACTTTTTCAAGTATCTTAAGGCCATGATGGTTCTCAATCCTCGTCCTTTTTGGGGATTAGGAAAAGGGGAGAGTACCACCATTTGTTCCTATATGTCACAGGCACTGGTAGTATAGCACATCTCTCTTGAGGCTCGAAATTTCCTGCAAAAGGAACAGATCTGGAACTTAGAACGAGTGGATCCCCGGTGGATGATCCAGAGGCCTTCTGAAAAAGGGTAGGCAGTAAGCCTTGGCAACTGTTTCCAACGCCCATGCATCTGAAGTAATGCTCCGTCATTCTTGCAGATGTTGAGAGTCTGCCTCCCACCGTGGTTCTGTGGGTTAAGGCCTCAGAGAGGTTTAGAGGCAGCTGAAGAAGCAGCTGAGGGTAAAGTAGCCGCTGCTTGGGCAGACTTGGCATCTCTCCCCGGGGGAATTTTCTTTTGCCCCTTTGACCGACCAGTCCTCGTGTTCTACCAAAAGAGAAGTAGTAACAAAAATACCTACCCACCAAAGCAGCTCCACTGGGGTGTGACGGTTGTGGCTGTCTGATAGCGGCACCAAGCGGTTTGGCTGCCACCTTCGAAGTCTGCAGCTTCTCCAGGCTCTCGTCAGCCTTGCTGCCAAACAGCTGAGTGCCGTCAAAGGGCATGGTGAGGAGTTTGGACTGCACTTCTGGTGCAAATCCCTTCTTCCTCAACCACGCAAATCTGCATAACACTGTGCTCACTGCCATGGCTCTGCTGATGCTGTCTGCAGAGTCCAAGTCAAGAGACTCACATATCGGCTCTTTTCCATCTTTTAAAATGTTCAGGAAGCCGCCTCTCTCTTCCCCTTTGGGAATGTGTTCCGCCGCCATGGAAACGCAGACCCACAAGCTGATTATAGCGCCATGCTTCCGGCAGAAAACACCTTTTTCAGCATTGCCTCAAAACACTTATCGTCCCTATCTGGCGGTATGGTTGGACATGCTGCTTGCTTGGATGTTGTAGTAGCTGCTTGAACTACTAGGCTCTCTGGTGTTGGGTGTTTAGATAAGTAGTCTGGATCACTACTTGAGGGCCTGTACTTTCTGGTGAGGTTTTTGTTGACGGACGGACTTGTCTCCGGTGCTAACCCGCTTCTGTAGGGCAATATGAAAAGGTAGTACAGGTTCCTTCTGAGGTCCCTTACCAAGAATGTCAGTCAGGTCACCCGGTTCAAATGGTGGCGCAGGCCTGTCCCATCCCACAAGGTTCATCACCCTGGACATAAATTGTCCATATGAAGCAGCTGCATGCTCTGCCGGGTCTTGCTTGCCAAATTTCAGCTCTGGCACTGTGTCTATGCCACTTGCTGACTGAAGGTTATCAAAGATCTTTTAATCTCGACTCTTCCGAAATGAGGGCCTCAGGAACACTGGGTGTTCCAAACTCTAATCCAAATGGAGGAGTATTCTGGTTGGATGGCTCATGATCTCATAAATGCAGGATTAAGACTTGAAAAGAATCCTTCCTAAGAAGCGGTTTGTAGGTTTTCTCAACCTCCTTCATTGCAATCGAAGGTTTCTTCAGTAATGACGTTGATGACTGACGCTAATGGCGTCGATGGAGCCCTTGAGGGGCTCGACCCACGACCCGATGGAGTCCTCGACGGACGAGGTCCTGTCGTAGAGTAGAGACCTCAACAGTTCTCGAGGGGTCTCGGGCTTGTCTCCCGAATTGAGGGCATGCAGGATTTGGCCTTGTCCTTTCCCTTGTCAGCTTTTGACGGCGCAACAGGAGAATGGCTTTTCGTCCTCTCCTTCGATGGGGCCAGAACCGCTTTCTCGAAGATGTCAAGTATTTTTTGCCTGAACACCTCCCATTCGATAGGAGTAACAGACTTACCCAGGCAGGCTATTTTTCTATTAGGTGAGGAATCAGAGTAAGTAGAAGGAGACCTATGGCCCCTTTTCTTCATCTTTTTCGATGAAGACGAGGAACCGCTTCTTGAACGAGAATGTTTATTGAACCTTTTCAAAAGAACTCTGCTAGAGCGTGGCCATAGCAAAGGTGAATTTCACTCAAGTATTAGTTGTCTAACGGGAATTCAACCTTACTTGCTTTGGAGTACGTTAAAAAGGGACAGGTGGCTGATGACAAGGGCACGGTTCGATTGCCTTCGGTTGCAAGGCAACACCTATAAATGGAAGGGTTTTTCTGACTCAGCGGGTTGCCCGGTTTGTGGACATGATAGAGAGGATCTCTCTCATTTGTTATTCTTCTGTATAGGGTATGCAGGCATACGTAAAATGTCTCTGATTCCTGCCCTTAAGAAGTCAACGATCCGCACACACAGGGCTGCTCTTGTGTTTCTCCTGAGCGCTGAATCAGTCTACACTGCGTGGGCTCTTTTGACGTTTCTGAAAAGAGCGATGTATTTCAGAAATCGCATTGTGAAACTGCAAGGTGGCGAGGGCCCGTAAGAAAACTCTATAGAACCTGTACTGGGTTAAAGTATTTTGTATTGTCTTTTTAAACTAATCTTCACTAAAACAACTTTTAATGTAGTTCATGTCGAGGCAACCGCCTAACTGCCAAATGTATTTGTATGCTGCTTCCGCCAATGTTTTTAACTATTTTTTCTCATGGAAGTGTAATTTTAAGATTTTTGTAATTTGAATTAGTGTAATAATTGTGTCTACTTGTCGTTTAATGGTTGCTTTATACAACCGAATAAACTTGTTTGACTGACTGAACCTTTTTCCTCCAATGAGAATTACCTCTCGACTCGTCAGACGAGCGTCTTTTCGACTGCGTCATCGAGGGGGATTTCGTAGGGGGCCTAGCCGCTGCTAACTTCCCCTTACACTCCTTCAATCCTTGCCTGTCACAGACTGGCAAGATTCAGAGTCTGCTGTCCTGTGCGCGACACCAAGGCACCACAGACACACCCTACGGGGATCTGTGATCAACATCTTGGCGCCGCAGTCATGGCTCTTTTTAAACTCCGTCTTCGTGGTTGATGATGCCGAAAACGAGGGCATTCTTGATAATGTTGTTGTTTCAGAGGAAACCGAAGCACAGCGTAATTCCCGAAGCGCAGTTACCATGGAAAAACGGAACTGAAGTTGACGGGCGCTGCATGTGCTATATATACCAGTGATGACGTTGACCTTGAGATGGAGGCCCTCGAGGTACATTGAGACGACTGCATCGACGCAGTGTCCTCTGCCGAATCTTTTTTGCGGAAGCAGCTAAAGTTGGAAGGGAAGATATCTAAAGATTACGAATACGTGGGAGGACACAACCCATTTGAAATGGCTGACTAACACAATCTGGCTAAATGCGAGATATGACTCACTAATACAATCTGGCTAAATGCGAGGTATCGCTAACACAATCTGGCTAAATGAGATAAAATTACTGTATAGACTCTGGGCTGTACACATCAGGCTATCAACTAATAGTACTCAAAGAGTAATATGGTAAACTAACCAGCGAAAGGCTCTTCTAACGCAATTTAAGCCATTCCCACCGAAGCCACCTGATGGTGGTTTCTGATAATTTAGAGATCTACACACCCTGTTCTAAAACCCACTCCGTTTTCCCCTTGCAAGATTCCTTTTCCCAAACTTTTCTCAGAATGACAGATCCACAACAAATATTTCTTTTTTGCTCTACGCAATCGTCTGCCCATAACTAAGGTTCTCTGTGGATCGCCTCTTCCGCACCGCAATTCTATAAATGCCATTGTAGTAAGGTCATGGAATATGTACCATACAATGTTGTGTGTCTAGTTTAGTGACTGTAATACATTGTAGCTATTGTTAAGTTAGTTAAATGTGAAGGGTGGTGTTGTGGGGGTGACTGGGAATATGTAAACTATCTGACATTTACATAAATATTTAGTTGTGATATTGGTAAGGACAATGTATATTTATTTTAAGCACTAATATAAAACAAATACACTATTGACAATGAAATAAATAACTACTTCAAACATTTTGTGTACCTTATGTTTGAACAGTGCTATGGACGGGAAGGCAAATTAAGCTCTATTTCAACCATTTTTATTTAAAGTCGTTATTAAACTACCCCATGGGAATTATTTTGTAAATGTGTGCCATTGAATTGCCCAAAAGTACATTGCTGTGTGCATAAAAGAGTTGGACATATGGAGGTGCAAGCCAAGAACTGGTACACTAAATCTCTGAAAGAGGTTTTCAAAATGTGCTCCCACATAAATCACAGAAACCACAAGCTGGCATGCCGGCATTACAAATCTTGAGGTACACAGAAAAACACAGGATACACAACATACAAGCACCATTGACAGGACTAACATTTGCAAGTTAACAGCAGTTAAACTACATGGAAGCTCCAAAGATCAGACCCCTTACACAGGACTTAGACTTCAACCTCACAACAGGCAGGTTGCACAGCGCATATGTACCAAAACAGGAAACTCACATGGAAGCTCGCAGAACCCAAATGCAGCTGATGCAGATATCCAGCTAAAGCACCCACAAAGTAGGCAACATGAGGTACTCTGAGAAGTTCATAGATCGTGTGGGCACTTCACACAGGAAACAAACACAGGGATCACAGAATATACAGGCACCATGCACAGGCAAGAGATATCTAAAAGCAAATAGGACCTCATGTATCAAGTTACCAGACACAGGATGGGGACACCCAGAGAAAGGTAGCCAACAACCATGAATCACACCCAATTAACATTTGCCTCAAAGTGTTTCAGTGGTACGTGGGGTATCATTTTTTGTCTAAATACCACAGAAGTGTAAGGGCAAACAAATTCTACCTAAGGCCCTGTACTTTTTCACACCACACAGACAAAAAATCTTTGAGTTTAATTTTTTGAAACTTCTACATCTATAGTAGCCTGTCGCTTACTTAATATCCCTGTACAAAAGAGACTAAGTAACTCTCAGTTGAATACAGTCTCCCTAGTGAACGCTGCTGTGCCACCTGTCTAGGTTAGGGGATCGATAGGTTGTGAGTTTTTTTCACAACTTGACGGAGTTGCACGATGGAAGATGTGAAAAAACTCACAACTTATCTATAGAAGGTCAAAAGCAAAGGAAGAACAGATTAGCAGCCAATAGCCGAAAGTGGAGACGGAAGTCCTGGCATATGAACTAAAGGTAATACACTGGTAGAAGATATAAACTGGGTGACCATTGGAGACCAATAAAGAGTGAAAAGAAGATCAGCACTGGGTGTCCCAAGATTAAGACATCTGAAAAAAGAAAAATAGAGACAAACTCCTCCGGCCACAAGAAGGAGACTTAGACAAACACAATAATTATGTCATTAGAAATGATAAGCATTGACCAGTTATGTCGGGTTTAAATCCTGAAGAAAGCGCATATCAACACCATCTCGCTGAAACCGGTCGACCATAAATAGAAGTTCAGGGTGATGACCGGAACCCCCGAGACCTATACACAACTGGCCAAAGCTCGGTGAAAATACATCATAACAGATGAACTCTGTAAAATGTGTTGTGGAAATAGAAATACACAAGGAAACCTTTAAAAAAATGTTTTAAAACCTTATTTTTCTAATTTTATAAGATACACGAGATGGAAGGAATACAAAAGCATATCTGAGTTCCTATAGTGCGCATCTGTTTTTAGTTGTGAGTAAAATAGTGAGAGGGAAGGGTCAGTCTCTTTTCTATCCCCTAACCTAAACAGGCAGCACAGCAGTGCTGACTTGGGAGACTGTACTCAACTGAGGGATAGTTAGTCTCTTTTGTAAAGGGATATTTAGTAAGCGACAGTAGAGGTTTAAAATGATTTAACTCAAAGCTTTTCTGTCTGTGTGGTGTATCATTTTTTGTAACATTTGTGACAAATAGAGACATGTGTACGCACATCACGCCAATGCCCACTGGTAAAAATAACAAAGTGATCAGCGAGTGCATCAACTCAAATTATTCCACAAAAGGCACCCACGCTAGTCAGATGGGCAGCCCTTCAGGCACTGCCCTGTTGCCCTATATCCTAGTCAAAGCCTGGCTGTACCTGGAACTCACATAACAAGCAGGCACTTGTCACTAGGGATTAAACCCAGCTCTTAAATGGCGAGGGTACGGTCAGTGCATCTGAAAAAGACACCTGGGAGTGTCCCAAACAGAGGACAAAACTGCAACTCCCAATACACAGAAGTAGGCCAACAAATGAACTGAGAGCTCACGTGACATACAGGTGCCATGTCCAAAAGACACACAGGAGCACAAAGTACAAAGGTTGCACACCCATACACACATACATACTTGGAGCTTACAGATCAATGGCACCAGACACAGGATAGATATTCAAGAGCTCGTTTAACACAGACAAATGGGCACATCAAGCAGCTCACTTTAGGCAAGGTAGCCAAGTTCACAAGGACAGACAGTTGCAAGAAAAAGGTACCTGACAAATGACACACTGAGGAGGTCAAAGGACACACAGGATGCTCACATGGGACATACACTTGGAGCTCTCAAATCACAATTACTGAGACAGCCACAGCCCCAACACAAAGAATACAAAACCACCTGGCAACACACACAGTACATAAACACCTAACATAGGACACAAAAGTGGAGCCCTTAACCAACCAAACACATGCCTCTGACAAACATGATCATCCAGAGATGACACAACATACACTCATCTGGTAGCAGATAGGAACCAATGTACTTTACAAAGGGCACGTTTAATGCCCAAAGACACCAGACCTATGATACGCAAGCAACTAAAACATGCCACAGGAACCTGAACAATGAGAACATCTGAAGCTTGTTACAGCAAGTACCACACATCAGGGGGCCACAGAACACATGAGTGGGACGAACACCCATAGAGGTCACAGAACAAAGGTGGCACAGTGCCGTATACAAGACTAACACACTTGGAGATGACAGAATAAGTAGATACGTAGGCACACACCTGGAGAACAAACATACACTCAGACACCCGACAAAGAGCACAACGGAAGGGTTCACAGAACAAAGGTACTTCTTGACAAATCATACAGACCTGCATCTTACAAATAGGCATAGCATTACCAAACACCAACCTTCGTGCCCTGCCAGCAGGATTCGGAGGCGATGTGCTACTCTCGATCAGCAGAGCAGGAGGCTTCTTCTTCTCTTTTACGAGTCGCAACTAAATAAATAAAAAATAAAAGTGCAATATGGTGAAAGAACAAGGCGTATCAAAGCAGTGGAAAGATGTACAGAAAAGGGTTGGGGATGGTGTAAGGTGGCATCTGAGGTTTGAAATGTGTTGGAGAGATGGATTGGGAAATAAAGTAATAGGAGTGAGGGGGTAACAGGGAGGAGACATACTTCACTCTGTTTCTTTTTCAGCTCTTCCAACAGGGACACTAGAGAGTCATCTGCCACATCCAACGGGGTTTGTCCCTTGATGGGAAAGAAAATACAAGTTACTCACACTATCAACTATGGTTCTTTTAGTGCCCCATCTTCGCTTCCTCAAGGGTTATTGGATGTCTGTCCATGTCCAGGCAGGTGGGCCAGAGCACTTTTTGAAAACCATAACAGAAATGTGGGAGCACGGACATATGCACAACCTAATAAATGCTGCAGCTCAACACAAACCTCTGCTGGCTTCCCCAGAAGGCATTTATTTTTCTTGCCATCTACACATGTATTAGGAGAAAGAGTTGAGTGGGAGGGTGGGCCTGTCTGGAGGAAAGGGAGCTGCTGCTTCCTTAGACCAGACTACTCAATAGAGTGGCAGCTATGGCTACAAAAAACAATGACGGCATGATTAGGTAGCCACTTCATGCTCTTGCAGCAAGAATCACCATTGTCACTACAAGCAGCAAACATTCTCCTTGTCCTAGATTGGATTTGCAAAAATGCCACTTTGGCTAGGGAAGCAAAGATCATTGTAGTGCCTGCCAGCGGAGCGTTTAGGGAACTATCTTTCAAAGCATGGCATGACCAATTTGATCTTGGGTTCTGGAGTGGACACCCACAGCACAGTGCTAAGAGAAAGCATAGGACATAACCGGTTACATATGTGTGTTTGTTTATTTGATATAGCGCAGGACCAAAACCCTCAGGTAGCTTTTACCGAATGAAAAAATAAACCTTTTTTCAACTAAACATTTGTAACAACAAAAATACAGATTTTTTATTTTCATTTGTGGGGTTCCCCCCAAACCGCGTTTCCCTTTGTTTATAATCCAACCTCAACCCTCCCCACCCGTTTTAACCCTTTACTATATGTACAGAAATTAGGGCAAAGCAATCTAATTTGAAAAAAATGCTGCTGGGTCCACACCTCTGTTGCCCAAAAATATCTTCTAAAGTAGACAAAACATGGACATCCTTAAAAAATTCAACAAGACCAAAATACATGGGTCCTCCCAAGTGCAGGGGGGGGGGGGTGGGTGGGTGGGTGGGTGGGTGGGTGGGTGGGTGGGTGTGTGTGTGTGTGTGTGTGTGTGTGTGTGTGTGTGTGTGTGTGTGCGCGCGCGCATTCGGTAAAATCACTGCACACCAACATATAACCTACCTTGTGCTTTTGCGACTCAGATGCTGCGGGAGGGCTTAGGTATTGTCTTGGCCCCAACATTATAAGCATGAATGCTGTCCAGAAATACAATACTCTGAACTGTGTAACACTCCACAATACAGGACGTTAGCAGCGGTTAATAGAAGTACTGGAGACTTGATCGCTTGGACTCTACATGTAAAAAAACAGCATCAGGCCATTATCAGACTTGTACCTATCAAAATAAAACAAAATAGCTTTTCCAACGCCTGACTGCGAAGGTACTCCTTGGTACCAGAAGAATTGGTAAAGAAGATCCTATAATAATCAGTACTTTTGCTCAAGAAAGAGATAAGGATAACAGCCCCACGTCCCGTACCGTTCCGTTCTGTTCTGTTCCCCCTCTACCCACGCCCCGAGTGGAAGGCAAGGCTGTGGTGTTATTATTAGTCTCTGCTCATCTTAAAACGTTTCCACTGATGTCGGTGCATGACTCCTAAAAGCACATGCACAATAGCAATGTCATCCCACAGTGATAAAGCAGGTGAGGGCTAACCACACATTACTTCTGGTGGTTGAAGGAATTTAACAAGGAAGAGAGGGCACTCATTAAACTCCTTGGAAGACCTGCATAACAATGACAATGCTGAACCATCTGCGAAAACAATAGAAAGCAGATAAAAGAGCTAAGCTCCTGAAAACAGGGGGCTGAAAATATATTGGTTTGACATAAGGTCCCAGGTTGGTGTCTTAGAGCGTAAGGAGAGATGTTGGAGGCCCAGAAAGATTTCTGGGTTTCTAGCAGTGCTAAGTAAATGCAATAAATTTCAAAAATGTGGCGAAGGAGCTGGACAACATCAGAAGAGCAGCACACACATACAAGATCTGCATCTATTTGCATTGGTGATTGAAGTGAATGTGAGTCAATTCATGACTGACTTTTTATGTGAAAGGGTGTTAGAAGGATAAGTGCACATAAAAAGAATGTACAGTCTTTACTCACAGAGGAGTGGATGTAATGGAGGGACAACAGATCAAATCCTTGTAATGTAGAAAGATGCTGGAACAGAAGGGTTGACACCTCATTGAATGAGGGCAAGGATGGAAGACTAAAGCCCTTTGCAGAGAAAGGAGATCATCCTTGTATGTCAGAAGGCCCGCTCACAAGTCCTAAAAAAAGAGAATCTGTGGCCGAATTACATTCCATACTTTTTTTCTCAACCGTCTTTTAATTTTGCTGCATAAGTCAGAGGGATTCATTTCACTTATTGGGAAACCCTTTTAGATAGTTAACACTTTAGAGTTGTTTAATTTTTAAACATTCACCATCTAAAAACAATCCCAATGGTTGGTTGTTTTTGCAACACACTAAATTCAATAATGATGAACTTCTGGGTCTATGATTACTTGACCAGAGCCATCGAGACGCACAATAAAATGATTTACACATGGAGGGAGCAAGGAGAGGCAGTGATCTGACAAATGGGAAAGAAGAATTGCTGAGGCAGAGGGGCGGAAGATCATGTTTCTAAGAAGAAATTAATCTTTCTAACTCGCAAAAGGCCAGTGTCATTGGGTGCTGGTAGAAACCTGAAGTCTTGCTGTGTGGCACAAGCAGCTGGACTGGTGCTGAGATACTGCGAGACACAAGCCGTTGGAAATCCAATGAGATGAAGCAAGAGAAACTGCAAAGCACAAATTACTGGAGCTGTGTGAAGATTTTGCCAGAGATGCTGTGAGGCAAAAGTCACTAGACTGGTGCTGTGAGGCTGGGAGAGAAACCATGCAATGTTGCAACCTTGGGGTTGAAGTGAAATCCCGAAGTGCTCTAGGTACAAGAAAGAAACTATGTAAGCCAAATCAATGCTGCATCTTTGGAATTACACTACACATTCAAGTGTTTCATGTACAAGACAGAAAACTAACCAGGACTACATTATACAATGGAAATTGAAAAAAGGCAAATCCAGTTCACTATTTGAAGGTGAAAAGAAACAGAAATATATGGAAGTATCCGTGTTGGGAACAATGGGATCACATTGCCATCTGTAAATGATTGGACTACTCGACATAGCCTGAAGTGTCGAAACCAAGAGCAAAACAGGACGACGAGCTCTAAGTCTAGAATACATTCCTCAGGACAAGATTAACTAGAAGGAATACAAACCTGAACCACAGTGATGCAGGCCACACAAAATGTGCTTGACCGCTAGCATTGTCAAGTAATTTATAGCCGGGTCGAGTAATATCTTCCATTTAATATGACCATGTGGGCAAGCACCACTTCTGGAATATTTAATATCGAGGATACAAATTGTGGGGTTCCATATAGACCTCTGGTAGAGGTAATGTCCTGCTGAGCTGTCTGGTGGCGATTAGCAGGAACTTTTGTTTGTGAGCACTTGCCATATAGAGATGAATGGGAAATGCAAACTAGCAACTTCAGAAAAAGAAGTTGAGTCAAAGTGGGAATCTAGCACTGTAACAGTATCTCAGGACAGCCTTATATTAAGTGAGAACATCTTTGGTGTGTGCTGAGGGGCGGCGCGGTTATGATTGTGAAGGCCATCTGTGGAAATATTATAGTCCTTGTTTTCTCACGCAGTTTGTATTGTTTGTTTTGAAAATGTTGGAGAAATCTGATTAAATATGTTTATGTTTGTTAACAATACATTTGTTACAATAAATATGATGATGATGATAGTCCTTGCATCAAACCGGGGGCTATATACACCAGATTCCCGAGACACCACTTGGCCCTGCCCTTGAACCAAGTGTCCTACAACAATGTATGGGCTGCTTTGGGAAAGGAATTCAACTTGTAGAAAGAAGCCTGGGATCGGAACTGGGGAAGAGGGAGCTGAGCATGCTTATGGTGGGGTTGTGAGAAGGAGGGCAGTGATCTGGCACGTGGGGGTTCTTGTCTGACACTTATTTTGGATCGCTTTTAATATCAGAATAATGATGTGTTAACGTCCTTTTTAGTAAGTGTTTGTGGAATGCTGCAACTTTTAATTAGCTGTAATGGTATTGCCAGCATTGTGTTTTGAGGGGGAACTGAATTCTATGAACTTAATTCGGCAACATGCAAACATATTTATTTCAGGATTGTATTCTTCGTGTACAATTGGGTTGATTTGCAGATGAGTAACGTGCAAGCGATCAAAGGAGATGCCCCAGTGAGCTTGATTAATCACATCTCTGAGCAAAGATAACC
Source organism: Ambystoma mexicanum (assembly GCF_040938575.1). Classification (NCBI taxonomy): domain Eukaryota; kingdom Metazoa; phylum Chordata; class Amphibia; order Caudata; family Ambystomatidae; genus Ambystoma; species Ambystoma mexicanum. The sequence goes on from NC_090934.1 coordinate 848,210,956, forward strand.
TAAAGTGAATCTTAAGCACATTTGAAATTGTATGCACGTGGAGTTGTTGGTCCAAAAAATAACCAAAAAACACAATGCGTGGAAGGTTATGAATAAATCATGGCATTGCTCTGGGCAAATTTTGACACCATTCTTTTGTTATCTTCTCTGCGCCTTTGCAGAAGGGGGAAAGTCAAATGGTAATGAGTCCTGGTCCTGACACCAATGTGAGCAGTCCAACCCAAACTGTTAGGCCATGTCCTCTCTTCGCAGAAACACAAGCAATGCCATGCTGATCCGACAGAGGCAGAGGCCAAGAGCCACCTGTGCTGAGATATGAGCTGGTGCCTTTGAAACGTAATCGTTGGGTGTGTTGTTGTTCAGTGTGCTCACTCTCTCTGTCCAGGCCAACTCCCACATAATTCCCATAGATTAGGAGCACACATCTAGCGCCAAGATACCTCCGGGTGAATGTTGCGCTGTATAAATTACATCAAAATAACACCTTTCTGATGGTCACGTCTGTGACACTTATATGTGGGATTTAGAGGTGCTAATAATGTTCCTTCATGCGCTACCATGCTTTGTTCAAAAATATGTATTATCCAAGCTAGATAGATGAATAAGTTACTCGACCTGCAGGTGTGGCAGGATTGAAAAGATGTGTTGAGGCCTGAGATGAGGTTAAGAGGTGAAGTAGCCCAGATAGCCCAACAATACGAGGAATGGAGAAAAGAGTAGGATCAATTCTTGGAGTGAGCAGGTTTAAGATAAAGTATAAAACAAGGAGAAGCCATTTAGAAAAACTGATGAAGAGACTCAAATATTGACTACTGAAACACAATACTGAACGCAAAACTAATCTTAATTACAATCCGGCCGTGTTCCTCCAGTTGTCAGAGTTGAATTAACACGATTTCACACATGTGCTTTAACTACTACATTGCCAGGTCCTGTAGGAGTGGCGCAGAGGCCACTTGTGTCATGTAGTGCGTTACAAAATAATTGATTGTTGCCTAAAAGTGATGTGTCAAAACGTTAAAGTGATTTACTATTTTCTTAATCTAAAAGCTACTTATCTCAGAGTATGGAATTTTCTAGCTCTTCTAAAGAGGTGGAAAATGATCACCAACGTTGCCAGTGACATTTAAATAAACGTCAAGCTTTGTGTGATTGGAATTATTTGTATCTAATTCTGCTGACCCTCACCCCTGTGCCCATCTCTTTCGTAACAGGGCATATCCAAAGGATATACAGAGAATAGTATTCGTTTTGCATTCTGGCAGCCATGCATCAGTCATAGCTTCTTTGAAATGGATGAATCCATTTGGGCCCCAGAAGAACTCTATACCTTGTGGTTAAAGATCATGCCTTTGAACATGTGGCTACAGCTCTCCTTTCCAGGTGCCCCTGGAAGGGATGCCCATAAGTGTAGAGCATTAACTCAACCTCTTTGATACACACCCCTCACTAACAGGAGTTGCACAATCTGCTACACATGCTGGCAGCTAGAGGAGTGGTGAAAACAAATCTTCTCCTGAGCCAACCTTGCTCCACTGTCGGCACTCATAGCAGAGGGACTGAAAAGCTTCTCGTTTGTTGATGTGATACAGTGAAAGGTTATTATAGGCGTGGATAGAATTTCTAATCCTTAACTGATGGAAGAAAAGGTTTTAGCACCATGAAAAATCAGCTTCCACCATGAGCTATGCAGATGCCTTTTTAGCACTCATTGCCAAACCAGATAAAGATATATCAGAATGTTCATCGTAAAGGCAAACTGCTCTATTCAACTGTGACTCTGAAATATATAGAACGTTTTTTGCTAATTGCAGATAAAGGGTGTTTACAATTCTGATAACTTAAGTCAGACACGGTTATTCACAAATGGGTGTTAATGACCTTAGAAAGGTCTTATAAAGTAGGTAAAAATGCAATAGGGCAATGGGGCCACTTTCCTGATCACCCCTTGGTGTCAAAATAGCATTCAATTGCATAAATGGGAAATACATACAACTGGTGCTTCATAAATTCAGCATAGGACTTAGAATGCAAAAGTGAATTTAGTTGAATTAAGCACGAGTTTAAGAATGAATGGTCAATGATCACATATGAATGGATGTCTAACTGGAGATACAGGGCATGGGCATCCACTCTTAACCCAACATGTTTGCCCAGACGGTGGAACCCTCTGGGCAAAAGACCATTCACAGGAAGGAGCCTAACCTTTCATTGCTTGCAGACAAGATCATCAGTTTAATGGAATACGAAGAGACAACCTACCAAAGAAAGCAGATTGGATGGATGCACTGTATATTATACCTATATATAAAATAAATGGTACAAAGCGAGCACATCTAAATATAACCAAATCACCTAACGCTAAAGGACAACTAATGCAGGCCTCTGAATTGACATGGGGCTACAAAAATAGTTAGGAGCATGTATTATACAAACCGATTTCTCTATTGAGCTAACATAACTGAACTGTTGAAGCACTTATTTAATGGCACATCTATGGGGAAAATGAAATTAATTTGGATAGGTATAATAAACAAATAGTAGCATGATGCTAAGATTATTGTATCAATAACAGGCACCTCTGTTACCAAATCCAAATGACAAAGCAGAGCCAATAGAAATTACTTCTATGTATTTTGAGGGAAAAAAGGTACCAAGCTTCCAATAAAGTTGTACATATGATAAGAATAAAATGAAAGTTTGGATCTCCGATATAGAAATGATAAGCATGCATCACAAATTAAAATGATTAAATGGGACATTTAGCGCGGATAATAAGTAAAGGGTACAGAAAGATGCAGAACCTGGGCATCTTCTCATTGAATATTGCTTCCACCAAGATCTGGGGAAGATCACTAGCTAATTAATTCACTACGCATCCCTGTCTACAATGATATTAGGTCAAAAGCAAATTTTACTCTAGCCGACTGCAAGCTTGGTTTAATAATTGGGAATGAGGAAAACTAAGGGACCCAAGGGTAGAGCTGTAAAGAGAGAGTAGCCCTAAACTTGCAGCAATCGAAGCAAGATTCCAACATATCAGAAACAAGCGGGTTCCATTGGAAACACTTGTGTATAGGCGTGCTATAAATAAAATATATCACTATAAATGACCGGGTCATGAAACCAACAATCAAAAGCAATGGTTCTAGACAACTCACCTGAAAGGCTGATCAATCTGATAATTAACAAACACGCAGTATTATAGATCTCTAAACCTTAGGATGGGCAAAGCGTTGATTTAAAACACAGATATATGTGAAAATGTCAGAAGACGTACAAAAGGTGATCCTAACAGAAGAAAATATCGCAAATTTGGCCAGAACGATTAGGTCTTCAAAGCACACACAACCCAAAGCAGACTCCTGCACAGTCCAATATCGCTGGTTCACACTATGGACACACGGAGGTGCAAGGTAGCTTAAGAAATGTACACATCTGGTGGCCCTGTGCAAACATTTTCAAAGAGAAGAACAAGTTGCTTACCAACTGTAACGTTCTTTCGATTGGATGTTCCTCCCACGTATTCCTCAACTTAGATATATCCTTACCTTCAGCTTTGCTGCTTCGGAATTTTTTTCTCTCTCAACCAGAGGGCGAGCCACTCGAGGCGGCGGCGATGTCCCTCAGCGGTATCCATCGAGCGCCGACGTCATCTGCTGTATAAATGCCTCGAGCGCGCCCCCGTTGGCCTCAGTTCTGTTTTTTCGTGTATTAAAGCCCATGGATTGTAGTTCAAGGCGTGCCTCTTTTGACCCAAGCCTTAAAAGAATTTACAGTGTAAAGCACGTAAACTGTACTGCGGGGTAGGCTTGATGAGGAATACGTGGGAGGAACATCCAATCGAAAGAACGTTACAGTTGGTAAGTAACTTGTTCTTCGAATGGATTGCGTCTTCCCACGTATTCCTCATCTTAGATAGACTCCCAAAGCAGTTTTGTATTGGAGGTGGGAGTACAGAAACGTTTTAGTCATGTACAGAATGAAGTACTGATTTAGCAAATAGAGGCAGTTGAGTCCAGAGCATAATGTTTTATGAAAGTGTGCATGGATGACCATGTGGTTGCCGCACAAATATCTTGTACAGGGACACCCCTTTGAAGTGCTGTTGAAGTTGCCATGCCCCTAGTTGAATGAGCTCTCAACCCATCAGGGGATCTTTCCCAGCCAATCTATAACATTCAGTTATAGCTAAGATTATTCATCTAGATAATGTTGGCTTGGTTACAGCTAGTCCTAATTTACGGCCAGTGTATCCCACAAAAAGTTGGTCACACTGACGTATTTTTGCCAATCTTGAAATATAAAAGCTAAGAGCTCTTCTAGGATCTAATTTATGTAGCCGTTCCTCTTCCTTAGTTGTGTGAGGAGGAGGGTAGAAAGTAGGTAGTATTTTTTGTGACAGGTGAAAATCGGAGACGATTTTAGGCACAAAAGAAGATTTGACCCTAAGGACAACTTTATCTTTATAAAAGATGGTGTGAGGAGGACTACTAGAAAGTGCCTGCAACTCACTTAGCCTGCGGGTTGATGTCAATGCAATTAGTAGTATTGTTTTTAGAGTAAGAAGCCTTAATGGACAAGAGTGTAAAGGCTCAAATGGAACACATGTGAGGAACTTTAGTACCAAGTTTAAATCCCACACAGGAACTTGAAAGGGTATTGGAGGAAACACATTAGACCTTTTAAGAATTGGGTTGTTAAAAAGGTACCTTAAAGTAAGATTCCTCCTCTGACGAGCGCTTGAAAATGGATAGCGCTGCTAAGTATCCTTTTATCGTACTAACCTGGAGCCCCAGATTAGCCAAATGTAACAGAAAAGATAATATTTTAGGAATATTACACTGAAATGGGTCCACATTCTTAACCCTGCACCAGTTACTGAACTTGTTCCAACGACACCGGTACAGAGATTTATTTGCTGGCCTTCTGGCCGAAAGCAAAATCTCTAACGTCATCTGGAAGGTCCCAATCCTTGTATCTCAACCTCTCAGAAGCCATGCGTGAAGGTTGAGTATGTTGACCTCTGGATGGAGAACGTGACCTCCCTCTTGCGAGAGAAGATCTTCTCTTTTTGGAAGACGTATTGGAGGGCAGATGGACATGTCCAGAAGGGTAACACGTCCTTCTGGCCCAATCTGGGGCAATTAGGATCATGGTTTTCCTGAACCTTCTCAACCTCCTGATTACCTGAGGGATCACAGGGACTGGAGGGAACACATACAGAAGTGGAAACTCCCAATCCACTACGAATGCGTCTCCTAGAGATCCTCTCGGGGGAAATTCCCTTGAGCAGTACAGTTCACACTTCCTGTTGACAATGGTCGCAAACAGATCCACTTGTGGGGTTCCCCAAAGGGCGAAGATCTCTTGAAGGACTTCCTGAGCTAGTTCCCACTGGTGGGAGACAGTGCTCTGCCTGCTCAGAGAATCTGCCGCTGTGTTTTGCTCTCCGGCTAGGTGAATTGCAGATAGAGAGATCCCTTCTTGTATTGCCCAGAACCAAGGCTGCATTGCGTCTCTGCACAGTGGCAGTGACTCTACTCCTCCTCTCTTGTTGAGGTAGTACATGGCCACTGTGTTGTCCGTCATTATCAGGACATACTTTCCCCGTACCGAGGGCAAGAAGGCCTTCAGCGCTAGTCTGATTTCCCTCAGCTCTAATAGGTTGATGTGTAGTTTGGACTCCGATGGAGACCAACGGCCGCTGATTGTCAACTCATTGGTGTGAACTCCCCACCCCATGAGTGAGGCGTCTGTTACTACTGTTATCTCCGGCCAAGGTTGCCAAAAAGATTCTCTCCTGAGGATATGTTCCTTGCAAGCCCACCATTGTAGATCCTCTACTACCCTGGTTGCAACTTGTAAAAGATCTGACATTTCCCTCGAAAATTGGGACCATTGAGTTCTGAGGGCCCATTGAAGGGATCTCATCCTGAATCTGGCTTCTGGCACCAGAAAAATGCAGGATGCCATGAGACCGAGCAACCTGAGAAAATCGAAGGCCGGTAGATACTGGGCAGCTTGGAATCGTATTACCATCTGCAGAATGTGGCTCTCTCTCTCTCTTCGGGAGGCGAGGCTTTGCCCGAACAAGTATCCAGGACTGCTCTGATAAACTGGAGCTTCTGTGATGGTATCATGTTTGACTTTTTAAAATTCAGGGAAAACCCTAGTTTGTGAAGGAAGTGGCAAGTCTTGGACAGATGATCCTGGGCTTGTTCTGGAGAACGTGCCCTGATCTTCCAATCGTCCACATAGGGGTAGACATGAATGCCCCCTCTCCTGAGACTCGCTGCCACTACCACCATCAACTTGGTGAAAACTCTCGGGGCGGAGGTCAACCCGAATGGCAGAACTCGAAACGGATAGTGAGAATTGCCAATCGCAAACCTCAGGTACTTTCTGTGCTTGAGATGTATTGGCACATGAAAGTAAGCATCCTGAAGGTCCAATGATACCAACCAGTCTTGGAGTTGGAGAGCCTGAAGGATCTGAGAAAGTGTAACCATCTTGAACTTGTCCTTCCCGAGGAACATGTTCAAGTCTCTCAAGTTCAAGATGGGTCTCAATACTCCGTCCTTTTTTGGTATAAGGAAATATGGGGAATACCAAACCTTGTTCCTCTACGCTACAGGTACATGTTCTATTGCACATTTCTGTGGCAGGGTTAAAACTTCCTGCAACAGGAGCGGGTCTGGATTTTTGGTAGGAGTTGTATCCTGGTGGGTGATTCTGAGGTTTCTTTTGAAAAGGAAGGCAGTAACCTTGGGATACTGTTTCCAGAGCCCAAGCATCTAAGGTAATGTCCTGCCATTCCTCCAGATGCTGCAAGATCCTGCCTCCCACTGGGGTCTTGTGGATCAAAACCTCAGAGTGGTTTTGCTGCAGCTGCAGCAGTGGCTGAAGGGACAGATGCCGCTGCTGGGGTAGATCTAGCACCCCTTCCTCGCCCCCGAGGAAATCTCTTTTGTCCTCTTTGACTGGCCTGTCCCCTTCCTTTCCCAAATGAGGAGTAAAAACGAAAGGGACATCCCCTCCAGGAAGATGAGCCTGTGTAGGGGCGTTGTTGAGGTTGTCTTATAGCGGCACTGAGTGATTTTGCCGCTGCCTTGGAGGTCTGCAGCTTCTCCAAACTTTCATCCGCCTTGCTGCCAAACAACCTCGATCCGTCAAATGGCATATTAAGAAGTCTGGATTGTACATCTGGTGCAAAACCTGACTTTCTTAGCCACGCAAATTGCGTAGCTCTGTGCTAGATGCCATGGACCTACTGATACTGTCAGCTGTTTCCAAACCTGCTTGAAGGCATTCCCCGAAGCCTCCTTTCCATCCCTTACTATGCATAGGAACTCATCACTTTCCTCACCATCCGGGATGGGTTGAGCTGCCACTGACATGCAGTCCCACAGGGTATACGTAAATCTCGCCAGTGTGCAAGATACATTTGTGGATTTCAGAGCCATACTCCCTGATGTAAAAATCTTTCTAGACCATGCATCAATCTTTTTATCATCCCCATCAGGGGGAATTGTAGGGTTCCTAGTCTATGTAGCTGCTTGAACTACTTGAAATTTCTGGAGAAGGGTGTTTACTTAAATACTCGATCAGAAAGACAAGGTCTATATTTTGACACATATTTCTTACTTACTGCTGGAATAGTTTTAGGTTTTTCCCAAGCAGTATTAACCCTCCTTTGTAAGGCTATATGAAATGGAAGTATGGGGTCTGGCTGAGGTCCTCCTGACAGGATATTAGTCATATCATCATCCTGATAGACAGGTGAATTTCTACCCCATCCCATGAATTCCGTAACCCTGTTCATTAATTTTCTATAACCTGCATCAGCATGTTCTGCTAGTTCAGGTTTTTCAAATTCGTATTCTGGAGAAGTATCCAGACCACTTGCTGATTGCAAGCACTCATTTAGATCTTGCATCTTAGGCTGAGGATCAACTAATTCCTAAGGGACTTGTCTTGTACCAAATTTAACACCAGCAGATGAAACCTTCTTCATCTTCTTCCTCCTCTCCTGACGACATTCCTTCAGATATAGATGACATGGTCTTAAAAAAATCATGTCTACTTTCTGGGTGAAACATCTTTTCAGGTATCATGGGTTTTAACATTGGTGTTGATTTCACCATTGTAATGGGTGTCGACGTCGACAGAAGCGTCGATGGCGTTGATGTTGTAGCCACTACCTTCGATGTTGTCGAGGTAGTTTTCGATGGCTTCGAAGGAATCTTGGATGTTGTTGAAGGAGTTGTCGAGACCATCGACACCGTCTAAGGAGCCTTCGATATTGTCGATTGTGTACTTGACGTAACCTTTTTAGGTTGGGTCATCAACCTCTTGTGTTTGACTGCCTTCGATGGAGGCTTCGGACATGTTTTGGACGAGGATTTTGATGACGTATGAGAATCTAACGCCTTTTTCTTGTGTTCTACCTCCGATTTATGCACCGGAAGGTTTTTCTTTTGAGGTGTTTGGGAAGAATCCCTGGCTGACACCCTTGTCAATTTGTCGGATTTCCTCGTCTTGGACCTTATTCTGTCACTATTTTTGTGTGTAGGGGTATGGTCTTCATCAGACATTTTTGAGGGGGGTCTGGGCCGCGTTCTCAAAACTTTTGCATAGATGCTCTGAAAGCTTCCCACTTTTTAGGGGAGTCATGTCTTGTCGGACAGGTTATAACTTCCTCAGATGACGTCGAGGAAGAGGGAGACCGGTGTCGTCTTTTCTTCACCTTTTTAGATGAAGAGAACTTCCTGAATCTACTCCTCAACCTAGATTTTTTATGACGTTTTGCTGAAGACTCAGCCGAGTCTTTCCTCCCTCTCGAAGAAATCTTGGAGGATTCCTTCCCGACTGCCACCGCCAGTTTACCTCTTTGTTCGTTTAAGGCCTTATGGGTCATCGACTGACAAGAACCGCAGTCATCAATACGATGGTCGGAACCGAGGCACCAGAGGCAATTTCGATGAGGGTCAGTCAGCGACATCTTTCTCCCACATTTCTGCCATTTCATAAAAGCAGTTTTTGGTGTGGAAGGGTTCGATGAAGACGACAATCGTTCGAACTGAAGCGCCGTTTATCTCGATCCGAAGCGAAACTAACAAAAACTGACCTGAGGCCAATGGGCGAGCTCGAGGCATTTATACAGCGGATGACGTCGGCACTCGACGGATACAGCTGAGGGACATCGACGCCGCCACCTCGAGTGGAGCGCCCTCTGGTGGAGAGAGAAAACATTTCCGAAGCAGCAAAGATGAAGGTAAGGATATATCTAAAATGAGGAATACGTTGGAGGACACAATCCATTCGAAACTCTTCACTCTCAGTCATTAACATGAATACAAATCCCAGCCAATCCCTTAATAGGTTTGCTTAGTGATGTGGCCCAACAGCACATTTGATCCTTGAGCATGAAAACAAGCAAAAATATCATTCATCATTTAGATGTAGCCAGGCTCACAAGTGTACAGCAATGAAATACTATAGATGCTCTCTCTCACCAAGACTAGAATAAGAGTTGAAATATACTTGCGATGGAAAAAATGAATACATCAATTTATAATTAATGTAACACGTCCCATTCACGGATTATGCACAATCAGATTTTAATCTCCAGTTGCAAAGGCTTAATTATGTTAGGTACCTGTAGCTTAATCGAAGCAAAATCTTCAGCAATGATTACAGAACATGCATTCATGAGATAAAATGGGGACTATATGGATGCTTGGCTGGGTCGATAACCAACTCTGAGTCCTTGCCTACATTTGATTAAGGTAGTAAGACATATTATTGGCAGGGGAAAATTACATGATTCTCGACGAGAAAAGTGAAATCATATGGCAGAGAATTCTTATTAATACTGGAAGGAGCCTAGCCTTTTCTAGGGAGAAGAGTCTCTCACAAATTAGTTTTACTTTTTCTGGGCATAGATGGCGATAGTGAAACCTAACCCTTAGGCCTGAGCAGGTCACATTTCTAGGATGCAATCTACACACTTCTCCCACGTGGCATGGAAGAAATACAGCAGTGACTAGTGTGTTGAGTTCTAGGAACTCCCTAAACTACCTTATAAGGGAAGTGAGACACATGGGGCCTGGGCGGATCCAGGCCCTACCCAATGCATCACCCAGAAGGTGGATGAAGCAGGATCCCACTGGCTCATCAACTTCACAGAAAGGCAGATCAACGAAAAGTATAGACCTTAACTACAAGTCTGAGCATGCCTTCGTGTTGCATACTGTGAAGAATAGTGGCCAAAACTAAATTTACTCAAGCACAGCGGATGCACTCTCAAACCTGGGAACTCCATTTCCCAGAATGCACAGCCAGAATACATAAACTATGACAAAGGTTGCAGGTTTTTCACAAGCCCACAATTGTAGAACAAGAATGACCTGCCTCACCCAACCTGAAAGAAACACTGGAGTACTCACAACTCCAGCAATCAGGTGGTGAGAGCTGCTGCATCCTGTGGAGGAAACCATTGCATGGCTTGCAGCCACCATACACCGCAAAGAGAATTCCAAGATTGTGCTGCACACAGCAGAAGCATGTGAAACCTTATATTTCCTACTACACCATAATTGAAACCATTATTCATTAAACCAATTACAGGCACTATCTAATACTCAAATAACAAGGGGAGCTAAGGGGTTTGGGAGGAATAACCAACCCTGCAGAGGGATACAAACACAATTGAGGAATATCCAACTAGAACACTTTTAGAAAATGCTCTACAGCCTTATATGGGTATATACGGAGCTGCAAGTGTTCAGTAAAGGTCTTGGGCGCCGAGGGAGCAGACCTAAATTCCGAAGTTCCCTTGATACAAGGGGAGATTGCGGTAGGGTGGAGTACTGATATGATATGGCATTTATAATGATATGATATGGCATTTATAACGCGCCCATACATAAGTGCCTATACTGGAAGGACTGCTGCCTGGAGGAAGACATTGCAAGCCTGGAGAGGCTGGAAGGAGAGGGGGAGAGCAGGTCATCCATGGATGACCTGAGGAGGAATGCTTAGCAGTAGGATACTACAGCCTATCACAAATTCTTTTCGGGCCCTGGAGGGCCAGTGCCCCTGTGGCTGGAGGGCAAGAGAATAGTGTCTGCCTGAAAAGGACCCCAAATGAAGGGAGTGTGAAGAAATACCCTTTAAACCTAAGAATCCTAGGGCATGGGAAGACACCTACTGTGAATCTGGAAAACCCATCTTCTAGGAGAAAAACCTGTTATGAATTCTGAACCCCACAGTCAATGAAAGGGACCGACTGTGAATCCTGAAGTAAGCCAATGGGGATAGGGAAGGTTTGCAGCGGCAGATTTTGTCAAATTCGATTTCATTTTAACATATTTTGCCGTCGCAAATATATGTGAGGCGTGTGTTTAGGTAAATAATGTAGTGGGCTTGTGGGGTGGTGCGGGGGGAATTCTCCCTGCATATATTTGCAGCAAAATCTACCACAAGACAAAAAAATGATTAGATGAAATCGAATTTGAGAAAATCGTTTCAATAAAAAAAAAAAAAATCACACAGAACCCAGTAGCTTGGTGGCTAAAAGGCTTGCTGAGATTAGGTTTTGTAACTTTGTTGGCTACAGCATTTGCAATATTATGTGTAGACTAGAGTGTCCCAAGGAGGCACTGGGACTTGAAAGAATAGACGTGGACTCTTAATATGTACTCTGTCTCTCAATGTGTTGGACACTCAGCGAGAACCCCCTTTACATTGACCCATCCCTTGAACCCATTTATCTTAGACTATCCATTATTGTTCATAACTCTACCACAAGTTCCTTGAGGCTTTTCATCAAAACCCTTCCATAAAACTGGAGTAATTAAAGTCTTCTGATCCTCAAAAGCTTGATGTCCAAGGTGTCATTGCTCCTGCCACTGTGGTCAGACTGCAACATCGGGAGTTGTCAAGAAAGGAACATAGAGATTCTAGCCACAATAACAGTCGTTCTCTTATTGTGCTAGCCTCTGGTAACGTGGACCTGTACAAATGGAAAATGAAATGGGCTTACTCACATGACTGGAAGACTGACTTGCCTATTCTCGCGGCATTGAACGAGAATTGTCTCCATCAGGGCCTGCCGACACCACTGCAGGCCAAATGTTCCTCTTTCTATGACCCCTTTTGGCTGGTAACAGAGAGGATGTCCCTGGATGCGGGGCCAAATAGGATGTGAGGAGCAAATAGGATGCACTGTATCAGGAGGAAGCACCCGTGGGAGCAGTAAGGTATAGTAGGGGGTGATGGTGGGGCAGCTAGGGGCAGGGAACAGGGGAGGTGATCCAACATGGGGTTCCAGAGCATGTGGCGGGCAGGTTGAGGCTCCATTGAGTGACAGTGGGTATTGGGGCAGGCAGGTGGAGAAGAGGGTTCGGGGATGGGCGGTGCCGAAAGAGGCATGGTGAGAGGGATTTGCAGAGATAAAAAGTGGCGGGCCACAAAATCTGGGCAGGGAGAACAGGGGAAGACCCAGATTGCACTACTTTTTAATGCATCTCGTGAGCAAGATGGTAAGTAACTTATGTGGCGGGTCAGAAGAAGAACACAGACTCTGACTTTCCATCTCACTACTGTTGTTTATTAACTGAAGGGTGATAACTCCTAGCTTTCCACATACTATAGGTGTTCACGACCTAACCAAGCTAACTAAGGTGATCGTCAGTAGTCTGTTAGAGTCCAAATCAAGGTTAGTCCACTGTCCAAACTAACCTATCCTATCCCTACCACTATTAGAACAACAACAGTACAGGAGAACGACTCCCTTCCCCTCTGAGGTGATTTCCACCAAATTCAGTTCAATAAAGTATCCGTAGGTTGTTCTTGGTAACTACTTTTATCAAATTATACAGTTCTGCTACTGGGCTCTTCAAGGTCTTGTAGAGATTTACCACTACACACCTTTTTACAAGTAAAACTATGTAATTAATCAGAATAGGATTACATTTAGGGGGAGTATCTCGCGCTCAAGGTCAATCTTTTCATTGTAACTGATAAGATAGTTCAAACAAATGTTGCAAATGTCCAAATGAGATGTGATATTTTTATTCTCCAATAAAAAAAACAGCCGACACGTGTTTTTCGACCCCCTGGTCGTTGTCAAGGCTGTAAATTCCATAATTAACACAAAAAGTCAATGAAAATAATTTACATTGTATTCAAAACACAAACAAAGTCATAAAGAAACACATATCGCAGGATAAACATAGAATTGGATAAATCATACCATGTTATGTCACACATCAGGCCAGGTTTGTAGGGTTGGAGTCAGTGGAGGGTGAAGATTTGAATTGAAAAATAAAATGTTTGTCTGTGGCAAATTGTACGTACGGAGTACAATCAGACAATTAAGAGTCTGTATCAGAGAACATCTATCAGGTCTAAGAAATAATGACCCCAAATCACCTTTGGCCATTCATTTGCGAGAATGTCATCAAATGAACAACAGCAATGTTATTCGTTTCATTGGTCTAATGAAGGCGAAGTTAGGGAAAAGAGGAGGCAATGTTAAGCTCAAGTTGAGGCGACATGAATGTAAATTAATATGTGTTTGAGATGCACCCAAGTGGGTTTGAATTGTGATCATGAGATGCACGTGTTCCTTTGAGGATCACTAATTACCATGGTTGGAGGTATAACTTTATGAGGTTGTGCCATATCATTCTCCAGTAACCCGATACTAGACATTCCTATGGTCCACTAAAATATCTACAATTCAGTTAAACTCATATAGGGACCCACTTGCTCATGATGAGCCCATTCATTCCCACATTAAAAATGTATCATTTACTCAACTTTATCCATATTAGCAAAACATTATTAATATCGGCATTCAATATTGACATCACAAAATCAAATCCGTGATAGAGTCCTTTAGATGCTTCAGTATTCAATACTGGTATCTAACCATATAACAGGTTTTCAAAGTGATTCGTTTTGATAGACTTATTATTCTGACACATTTTTGTACTGGGACACTGACACCATACTGATATGGTAATCATAATAACAGTATATTGCACTAGATTACATGCCAGCTGTTTAAAGCACCACTGGGACACTGACAGTAATTTGTCAAGCTGGTCTTCACAACAACATGTTACATCAACTCATATCACCGGTTGTTATTGCTAGTTATCAACCATTTTGGAGTGGGCATTTAAACCATTACTCACGACATAGACATTTCACTCATCCAATTCCCAACACATGGATATTCACATCACATCAAGTGGTTAGTCGTTATCTTGCTCCATTTGACAATAAGTGACACAATAATAAGATAGGTACTAACTAATTTCGAAAATGGTATTTGTCAAATTAGATTTCCTCTCCTTTTGGAATTACAATTCTCGTAGGGCATTTTGCAGCAATACACTCCAGATTGAAAATGGCATTACTTAAACATAGATTGTTCGTTTATTATGAATCATATTTTTCACAGGGCATCTAACATAGCACATACCAGTAATGGTTCTATGAAACTCAAGTTTTGTTTTCAATTTGCCCCAAAGCTATCCAGCATCTATACTTGAAAGCAAGGTAAGACATTTAATAAAGAACAATACATATTTCTGCCCCAATATATAGTAGGTCACTATAATTACTCTCCCTTACTTTAGAATAACAATCAACATATTTGGAAGCATAATTGCCACTTACCCAGGAATATGAAACAATTGCTAACAGAAGTGTGTGCTTTTGGGATTCACTTTAGGGTGAGTAGGATTCAGTGCCATCCAATACCAATATGTCTTGTTCATATTTCTTTATGGACACATACCATTCTGTCTATATCGGGTACTGTTTGAATATCTCACAAGCACCTCAATTGCTAGTCTATTGTACACAGTTGCATGACAGGATATATGGTGAGACACAAGGTGTTGCAAGGACACATTTCTATAATCATGTAATGACGTAAATTCAGGATGAATTTAACAAAATGGGAGGCTACAACAAAATAATTGTTACATTGCTTAATGTAATTCTCCCTTCTTTTATTTTTCCCATTTTTTATTTTTCAAATCAAATCTTCATCCTCCACTGACTCCAACCCTACAACCCTGGCCTGATGTGTGACATAACATGGTATGATTTATCCAATTCTATGTTTATCCTGCAATATTTGTTTCTTTATGACTTTAGGTTTATGTTTTGAATACCATGTAAATTATTTTCATTGGCTTTTTGTGTTAATTATGGAATTTACAGCCTTGACAACGACCAGGGGTTCGAAACGCATATCGGCTGGTTTTCTTATTGGAGAATAAAAATATCACACCTCATTTGGACATTTGCAACATTTGTTTGAACTATCTTAACAGTTACAATGAAAAGATTGACCATGAGTGCGAGATACTCCCCCGAAATGTAATCCTATTCTGTACAGTCATTCACAAACTTTGTGGGAAGTTTGAGGGGGTAGGATCATCCCGCTGCCAGGCATTTGGAATTATTGCTTTGGTTGGGTCTTGGAACCAATCTAGGGTGGTAACTAGCGCGCTGATAGGGACAGATCCCACAGAATCAATTTGTCACTATGTAATTAATCAAGCTTGTTCAGAGAGACTGTGAAAAAGAAGATTGACATTTATTTGGACCTGATAAGGACCACCCCCATGGCACAACATTGTACTTTCTTGGCGACAACAATGAAAGAGCTATACTTTTGATACGCCTTGGCTGCCATGTCTAAAATGACGATCTACCTGGGACACAGTTCTATTAAAACGTATGTTCTTGATTCCCCGATCGAAAAGTTCTTTTCATCTTAGGACAGGGTTCTGACAACTTTAGTTACAAATTCCAACACTCTCAGTCTCCTAATGCAGGACCTTCTCACATCAATGTCCACATCGGTACATGATGGGAAAGTGTGCTGAAGCCCAATGCAGGACTAGACTCAGTCTTTCTGGGACTTGCTTCTGCACTTCCCAGGCTGTCACTTGGTTCCAGGAACCAATAAGAAGAATGAGGCCTTGCGAAAACTCTGGCAAGCATACAATGCAGAAAAATATAAAAAATATGCCAAAATGTGCAAAAATAGTCTATCCTCTGAAGTAGGATGGAGAACGTGCCTCTGAGGAAGCCATATGCCAGATTGGGGGCCATTGTGTAAGAACAATCTGGCCACACGTGTACACATGCTATAAAATATGTTATTTTGGTAAACTGTGCAATAAGTTTCCATTCCCCTCACAACAATCCCACCCAACCCCTGTACCTCTGGGAACAATCCAATCACCTTGAGGAAGTGAGACTGGGACAAAGATGGAGATCAAAGGCATTAGAGGCCAAGAAAGCAGATATGATAGAAGAACAAGTTACTTCTTGCCTTGTAACATTCTTTCGATGGGATGTTCCTCCGACGTATTCCTTATCTTTGATAGATCATCTCCCAGCTTGCTGGCCTCGAAAAAAAATTTCAGTAGAGGGCGCTGCGCGTCGACGTCCCTCGAGACGATGTCCCTCGACGGCCTCCGTATCGGCGCCGATGTCACCACGCGTATAAATAGACTCGCGCAGCGTCCGTCGCTCAGTTCTGTTTTGACATTAACAGTTGTTTTATATGAATTGGTTATTGACCTTGAAGGAGCGTAAGCTGCAACCACAAGGGAAGTACTACTGCGGGGCTGGATGGGAGGGGTGATAAGGAATACGTCGGAGGAACATCCCATCGAAAGAACGTTACAAGGTAAGAAGTAAATTGTTCTTCGAAGGGATTGTGTCCTCCGACGTATTCCTTATCTTTGATAGACTCCCATAGCAGTGGTGTGCAATTGGAGGTGGGAGTAAAATGCCATGTTTCCTTTTAGGAATGAACCGAATGAAATACGGCTTTGCCAAACCTAGTCTCTTGACTGGAGTAGGAATCCAGGTTGTAAAATCTTGTGAAGGTATGTGCGGACGACCATGTGGCAGCCGCACATATGTCTCGGACCGGAACCCCTCTTTGGAGGGCCGAGGAGGCTGCGATACCCCTGGTTGAATGAGCCCTAAGATTTTGAGGAGGCTCTTTCCCTGCCAGTTTGTAACATTCCAGGATGGCCAAAATAATCCATCTGGAAATGGTTTGTTTTGTTATCGGTAGTCCCAACTTGTGCCCTGAGTAACCCACGAACAGTTGGTCTGCTTGCCTAATCCTAGCAAGTCTGCTAATGTAAAAGCTTAAAGCCTGCCTTGGGTCCAGCCTATGTAGCCTTTCTTCCTCTTTCCCCGGATGGGGAGGCGGATAGAATGAAGGTAAAGTAATTTTCTGAGTCATGTGGAATTCAGAAACCACCTTTGGGAGGAAATTAGGCTCACCTGTAGGACAACCTTGTCTTTATGAAAAATTGTATGAGGGTTTTACAAGATAGAGCTTGTAATTCGCTCACCCTTCTAGCAGATGCTAAAGCCACTAATAAGACAGTTTTAAGGGTGAGAAATCTTAGCGAACAAGAGTGGAGTGGTTTGAAAGGAGTACCCATCAGGAAATTTAAGACTAAATGTAAGTCCCATAAAGGAACCTGGAAAGGTTTTGGAGAGTAGACATTAGTTAATCCCTTTAGAAATTGTATTACTAAGGGTAATTTAAAATATAAAGGTTCCTCCGCAGTGCGCTTGAAGATCGATAGCACTGCGAGATAGCCCTTGATAGTGCCAACTTGAAGGCCTGAATTTGTCAAGTAGAGTAGAAAGTATAACACCGTTGGTGTACCACATGAAAAGGGGTCAATATTCTCTTCTCTACACCAGCTGCAAAACTTGTTCCAACGGTAGTGGTATAAAGACTTTGTTGCTGGCCTTCTGTCCGAAATCAATATTTCCATGACGTCATCAGGGAGGTCCCGATCCTTGTATCTCAACCTTTCAGAAGCCAGGCGTGAAGGTTGAGGGTTCTGATGTCTGGATGGAGAACCTGACCTCCCTTCTGTGAGAGAAGATTCTCCTTGAGTGGAAGACGAATTGGAGGGCAGATGGACATGTCCAGAAGGTCCGGGTACCACGTTCTCCTGGCCTAGTCTGGGGCAATTAGAATCATGGTTCTCCGGAATCTTCTCAACCTCCTGATCATTTGAGGAATGACAGGGACTGGTGGAAACTCGTACAGGAGTGGAAAGGAGTGGAAACTCCCAGTCGACTACGAACGCGTCCCCTAGAGCTCCTCTCGGGGGAAATTCCCTTGAACAAAACTGATTGCACTTTCTGTTGGTACTGGTGGCCAATAGATCCACTTGAGGGGTTCCCCAAAGGGCAAAGATCTCCTGAAGGACTTCCTGAGCTAGTTCCCACTCGTGGGAGACTGTGCCCTGCCTGCTCAGAGCGTCCGCCGTCAGGTTTTTCTCTCCGGCTAGGTGAACTGCCGATAGAGAGATTCCTTCTTGAATTGCCCAAAACCAGAGCAGCACTGCCTCTCTGCACAGTGGTAGTGATCCTACGCCTCCTCTTTTCTTGAGGTAGTGCATGGCCACTGTGTTGTCCATCATTATCAGGACATTTTTCCCCTGTAGAGATGGCAAAAAAGCTTTCAGCGCTAGTCTGATTGCTCTTAGCTCTAACAGGTTGATATGTAGTCTGGACTCCGATGGAGACCAACGACTGCTGATGGTCAAGTCGTTGGTATGGGCTCCCCACCCCGTGAGTGAGGCATCTGTGACTACTGTTATCTCCGGCCATGGTTGCCAAAACAGTTTCCCCTTCAAGATGTTTTTCTGGCAGGCCCACCACTGAAGGTCTCGAGCCACCTTGTCCGGAATCTGAAGGAGGTCTGTCATTCTCCCTGAGAATTGCAACCACTGAGTTCTCAGTGCCCACTGAAGAGATCTCATTCTCAGGCGAGCCTCTGACACAAGGAAGATGCAGGATGCCATGAGGCCTAGCAGCCTCAAAAAGTCGAAGGCTGGGAGACGTTGGGCATTTTGAAACTTGGTGACCATCTGCAGAATATCTTGAGCCCTCACCACTGGTGTCGAGGCTTTGCCCACGGAAGTGTCCAGGACCGCTCCAATGAACTGGAGTCTCTGTGGTGGTATCATCTGTGACTTCTTTAAATTGCGGGAGACGCACAGTTTGTGAAGGAAGTGGCAGACATAATCTAGCTGGATGACTCTAAGGGATGCGTAGAAAAGGAAGGCAGTAACCTTGGGCAACTGTCTTCAATGCCCAAGCATCTGACGTAATAGCCTGCCATTCCGTCAGATGTTGAGTTAACCTGCCCCCTACTGGTGTTTTGTGAAGAGAGTCCTCAGAGCGGTTTGGAGGCGGCTGATGCAGATGCCAAGGGAAGGGTAAAGAGGCACCTGCTGCTGCTGCGGCTTTTGTGTTTTTACCCCGTCCACCTCGGGTGAATTTCTTCTGACCCCTTTGAACCGGCTGTCCTCTGCCCTTTCCGAATGCGGAATAGAAGCGAAAGGACTTACCTCTCCAAGAGGTTCCTGAGGGGCGATATGGTGTCTGATGGATTGCAGCTCCTAAGGATTTTGCTGCTGCCTTTGATGTTTGTAGTTTTTCTAAACTGTCGTCCGCCTTCTTACCAAACAAAGAAGAGCTGTCAAAGGGCATATTCAAGAGTCTGTTTTGCACAACTGGAGTAAAACCAGACTTTCGGAACCAAGCAAATCTCCTGGTTGTTGTACTTGCCGCCATGGCCCTGCTGATACCGTCAGCAGAATCGATGCCAGTCTGAAGGGATTCGCACATTGCGTCCTTACCATCCTTAATGATGTTGAGAAACGCTTCCCTTTCTTCTCCCTCCGGGAGGCAGTCAGCCGCTGATGAAGCACACTCCCAAAGTGTGTGGCTGAACCTTGCGAGCGTACAAGTAGCATTGATGGATTTCAACGCCATGCTACATGCGGAAAATACTTTTTTGGCCATAGAGTCATATCTCTTATCATCCCTGTCCTGTGGAACAGTAGGGTAAGCCGATTTACTACCTGCTGAAGTAGCTGCCTGAACAACCAGACTCTCCGGAGTTGGGTGTTTAGATAAATATTCAGGATCAGCAGAAGACACCCGATATTTAGCTTATAGTTTCTTGTTAACTGCCGAGATAACCTCAGGTGTTTCCCAGTTTGCCAATATTCTCCTTTGTAATGCCGCATGAAATGGCACTACAGGATCCTCCTGTGGACCTTTGACCAAGATGTCGGTGAGGTTGTCTTGCTGAAAAGCAGGTGAGGGTGTGGACCATCCCATAAACTCGATTATCCTTGCCATCAAGGTTCTATAAGGGGTTTCAGCATGTTGCCCTGGGTCTGGCGTGGCGAATTCCACTTCTGGGGAAGTGTCCAACCCACTTGCTTCCTGTAGGGTTTCATGGAGGTCTTTCAACCTACCTTCCTCAGAGATAAATTCCTCTAGTGCAGGAGTTGCAGATCCCTGCAACTCAAAAGGCCTTTCCTGATCTGAATCCTCCCCTTCTTCATAAATAGAAGATAAGACCCGGGAGTGGTCAGGTCTTGAAAATGGTATAAATCCCATTTCCAGAGCAGAAGGAGCCAGATTTGTCATGATTGGCTGAGAAAACGTTGACGTCGTCGACGCAGACGTTAAAGGCTTTGAAGCCATCAAAAAAGGCGTTGAGAAAGGTGTTAGAGGCCTCGATGTACTCGAGAATATCGGGATTTTACTTGAGGTTGTCGACGACATTCTCATGCTCGAGGCTCTGGGTATGGCCACTGGCTGTGAGGTGGGCGTGGGTTTGTCCTTTCTCGGCGTCTAAGACCGCGTCGACTCGACTGACCTGTGCGTCGAAGAACCCTTCGAGAACGGCGTCGACGACGCCGATCTATGTCTCGCAGGGATCCGCGACGACAGCGTCGAAGACACAACTTTGCCTTTACTCGAAGGTTTGTGATGCTCTCGAGTGGCTTCTTTCGCCGGGTACTGCGACTCGCGGCTTTTTGATTTTTTGGGTCTTTCACCCATGGTATCACCCTCAGCAGTCTTCGAGGGGGTCGAGGCCGCTTTCTCGAAGACGGTTAGCATCTTTTTCCTGAATTCCTCCCACTCAGCCTGAGAGCTATGTTTAGTGGAACAGGAGACCCTTTTTGAGGAAACGGAAGACGAAGACGAGGAAGGGGATCTTCGACGTCTCTTTTTTGAATGCTTAGATCTCAAAGAGTGATGGGAACTGCTTCGAGATCTAGAACGATAATGTCTTTTATGATGGCGAGGAGACGAATGTCTCGACTCCGCCTAGAAGAAGTTTTAACTGCCTTACCTCTCTCGAGCTTCCCCTTACGCTCCTTCAAGGCTTTCACCGTCATGGACATGCAGTCCTCGCACTCCGAACAATGGTGCTCGATTCCCAGGCACCACAAACGGATCCTGTGAGGATCCGTCAACGACATTTTCTTTCCACAGTCTCGACATTTTTTGAAGCCGGACTGTGGAGTCGTCAGTTCGGGTGAGGAAGCCATCGAGTACGAGTCGGTATTCACGAGGAATATATCGACATATTTGACTGAGCAACGATATTCCGAGGCCCCACGAAGTGCGGAAAAAAGGAACTGAGCAACGGACGCTGCGCAAGTCTATTTATACGCGTGCAGACGTCGGCACCGATACGGAGGCCGTCGAGGGACATCGGCTCGAGGGACGTCGACGCGCAGCGCCCTCTACTGAAAAAAATATTCGAAGGCAAGCAAGCTGGGAGATGATCTATCAAAGATAAGGAATACGTTGAAGGACACAATCCCTTTGAAATTGGGATACACAGAAAAGAGTGGGAGTAGAAGGCTATGAAGGGGGGTTTAGCAAGAGACATTGAAATGCAAGGAATAGAGCAAGTGCAGTAAAGACAAGGCGATGGATAGCAGGTGGGGATATGAGAATGATAAACACAAGAAGAGCTGGTTGGCGAGGCAGAAGGAAGGAAGAGGAAGAAAACCAGATAGCAAAGAAAGGCAAAGACTAAAACAAAGACAGAGCTCACACTGAGTGCATAGGTGGCTTAAACTTACCACAGTGTTGACAGCCTCCATGTTGCAGAGATCCTCCACTAGCAGACGACAAGCCTCCTGCTGGCCCCAGTGCGCAGCAGCATGTAAAGGGGTCCACCCATCCGCATCGGTTACATCCACATCATACCCGACCTGGAGGAGCAGCCTGTAAACCAAGAATGTGTCAATGCAAGACTGTCTAGAAACCCCAAAAGGGGACGATCAGAATAACTTAAGTAGACAGACACTGTTTAGCTTGGACATGCTGTGTAAAGCGGTCTGTTTTCTGTGAGATGGAGTGTCTGTAGGTGATTGAAATGCAACCAGAGGAGAAGGGGAAGTTAAAGTAAGTCATGTTATAAAGTAGGCGAGGAAACACAGGGATTGTGCAGGTGGAAGAGGATCAAAAGGTAGCAGAAGTAGGGTTTGCACGTTGTACAGTTGGCGTAGGAAATAGGAGCAAAATAATATAATCATAATTGGGTGATAAGGGCCAATGAAGGAGAGAAAGAGAGAGGTAGAAGAGGGAAAGGAAGAATGTAGCATGTCAATTTAAGTCAAGTATGAGGCAAAATCAGAGGCTTTCAGTGAAGAAAAGGCTCAGAGATTCAGGGAGGGAATGCGATGAAATATCAAATTGCCTCTTCTCGCGAACCATCAGTGCAGGGAGGTGCCTAAACAAAAAGCCCAAATACTAGCCTACAAACAGCAGGGTTTTAATGCAAGCTCTAAACTGCAAGTGGTTTGGATCCAACATGATCTTCAACACTAGGGAGATCCTCTTGTGGGGCCCCGATACAAGGAAACTGGTCTCCGGTAATCGTGTGTTACAAAAAATGCATTACCAAGAATGACAGATTTGCGTCACATTTAGAGCGATAGCTTAGGCAGTGTTCAAAATTGCTGGGAGCCATTTACCATTTAGCTCCTGCTCCTAGCCCAGGAGAGCCTACTTAGCTTAAAACGAACAGGAAGCAGGAGCTACACTTGGCTCCAGATGCAAACTAGCAAGATACCTATGTGGCATTAACTTTCTGTATCCAGGAACGTGTGTAAAGAACCATTTGAGACTTCTAAAAGACAATTAAAGTGTAACGATTTGTATATAATGGACAAAAAGTGAAAGACAATCTCGTTCAAAATGTAGATTTGTGTAATGCTATGTGCTAGCACCTGGTTCTCTAGGGGCAGCTCGTGCCACTACGTGATGGGTGATACCCAGGAGCTAGTTTTAGCTCCTGCTCATGAAATCCCAGATTCGACCCCTGTTAGGTGTATGTTGTGCACTCGATTGGTGTGATTAGCTGGCAGAAAGGGTACAAGGACTGATTAAATAATCTTGGACATCCATACCCTAAATGAATAGGAGGGGCTTTTTAGGCCAAACATATCAAGCAACAGTTAAAAGCAAGATGACGTGAAACATATTTCTAAGTGTGATTGGCACACATGAGGCCAAGTTCGTCAAACAGTGGTGTTTCATTTGTTTAGTAGTACGTTATGGTTCCTTGACGTGCTAAATGTACATTTGTGCCATAGCGTCGCCGACATGAAAGAAAACAGTAAGTTGCATTATTAAAGTAGGTGGCGTTATCAGAGGCAATGGCTCTTCAACTGAGCACGGGACTATATAAATACACATCTTACACTATTTGCGAACAAGCCCAGGTCTTTCACACACAATAAGTAAATCCTTCAACTCATCAAACAAACATTTTGCCTGACATTTTGTCAAAAGCACTACATTCTGGTCCTATGAAAGGAGTTGGTATTCACGGGATACAATCTCCACATATGGTGCAACCTGCACACCTCTGGCGACATTTTGCACATTCCCCAGTACCCTTCATTAAATGCACTGCATAATTTGAAAACGCAGGTGCAGGAGATTTTTGTCAAACAAAAAGGATAGATTGAAACTACCTTCAGTACCTTCAGCACCATCCCTCTTTCCGTAATCAACAATGAAAACAGAAAAGAGGACCAGTGGCAGAGATGTCAAAGGTAAGATAGGTTTTCCTTTTTTGGGAGAAATGTGTTTAGCACCCGCGTTTTTCGAATATCGGCACTAATAATAAGGATGTATAACGTGTGGGTGGCCCAAACCTATTTGGCAACAGAACGGAACCTGATTTAAATGACCACACTATACTAATGCCCTTAACTTTGTCAGCAAGCCATTTCTGACAGGTTGTTAGGCCTATCTGGGTTTAACCCCCTCAAAGCACAAGCTACAAATAACTTCACTCAAGTATAATTTCAAAAGTATAATTTCAAAATAAATTATGCCAGCTAGCATGCCCAATCGGAAATGATTCTTGAAACGCTATGGTTCACAGGGCCTAACAACTTTTTTTCTTTGACAATATCCTATACCACCTATCGATGGGCCTGGCATTGGGGGCTAAAGACGCACCCTCATTGGCCAGCCTCTTCATTGGGTATTTCTAGGAAGAACACCCCTTCAGCAAAGCATGCAGTGAACAGAACCGGTATATGGCCATTTGGTCCTCCTATATAGAGTATATTGTTATCTTGTGGGGTGGGACAACACTATATAATGATATCACTCACTGGCCCAACCCCAATGAATTTGGAATCACCATACCTCTACACTATGGCCGGAGAGATTTCCCTTCTAGATCTATACCAAACAAAAGGGCTTAACTGCAGATTACATAGGAATAGCACAGATATTAATTCAAACTTTCTAGTGACCAGCGTGCTCCAAAAGAGTAACATTTTAAATATGCCACTAGGAGAAGTACTCCAAATCAACCGTAATCGTAATGAGGAAAGAATGTGTCACAAAGAACATTACTCATCACCCCAAAAACTCACACATTTCTCACTCTTGTTAAACCATGACTGAGCTTACTTGTCCTTAACCACTCCTTTAAACCAATCTCATCTTTATCCCACTCTCTTTTTAGTTATCACATAGGTGATAATTAAAAAACAACCCTAAGCCTCAATAAAATGCTGGAGCAGCTGGCTTTGACATGAAAGATGTCTTGCACATGCACACAGATGTGCAGTCCTCTTTGTATAGATGTTTCTTTCCAATGTCAACAGAACAAATATAGGTCTATGCTCGGATGCAGACACCAACTTTTTTTTTGGAAAACTTTATTTAATGACTTTTATAAAAAGTCAAACAAAACATAAGAACCCTTCCCCCCTCCCTCCCACTCCCTTCTACCCCCCTTCGCCCCAGACAACGAGCTACCACTTTCCAGTTCAGTTCACCATTCCCACGCGTAAGCATAATGCGATCATTGAAGGTCCAACAGTCTCGGGCGCTGCGGGCACCATATCACCCTAAAATCATCTTTAAGTCAGTCCAACATTTCGCCCCAGTCCGCCGCAAAGCTCTGTAGTTTGTTTTGCATGGTATAGGTCGCCCATTCCAGAGCTACTATTTCCCACATCTTCCGGAGCCAGTCCTGGCAGACAGGGACCTCTGCGCTCTTCCACCTTCGAGCTATTTGCATCATAGCAGCCAACGATAATATCGCCCTTGCTTTCTCCCTCCCTCTAGGTTCACCCGCCGCCTCATTTGCCCGAAAACCCAAAAGAATGTACAACAGCGTTCTGCCGTCTCCCGGGCCAAAGGCCAGGTCTTATGCTTCCCTCATCTCTCCCCAAAATGGTGCGATCTTTGGGCATGACCACCAGATACCCCTCCAACACTTCTCCGAAATCTCTGGATACATCCTTTGGAGCCTAGCGGGGGTGTAATGCCACCCATACAGTATCTTGTACCAAGTTTCCTGCAGTTGAGATGCCTTAGCCAATTTAGGTATTTTTCGCCATAGATTCTCCCACTCTGGTCTACCGATATCCCCCCTCAATATCCGCTCCCATTCCCGCATATAGGGCCACTGGGTACCCACATTAGCCCTGCTCAAAGTCTTGTAAATGTTAGAAATTAAGCCTTTCGAACCGTCAGTGAGAAGCTTCTCAAATGGCGTTGGGTCTCTGGTGGCTGCCATTTTAACCCCTGGTTGCATAACCCAATGTCGAATTTGTGCATACCGCAATATCTCCCTTTCATGGATTGCAAATTCCCCTCTTACAATTCTGAAATGACAGCACTCCCCCCCCCCCCAGGAACATATCCGCCAGTTTCCCGCACCCACCTTCCTGCCACTGAACAAAAGCCCTTTTCTCCATTCCCGGGGAGAAGTCTCCATTACCAAAGATGGGAGTAAAGGGGGACGGGAAGGTAGTTATGCCTCCAGTGCCCACCAGTTTATCCCAGGTATCCGCCATAAGCTTAGTAATAGCGCTCTCATAGAATGCTGGGGTCTATGTTGCTTAGGAAGCCATAGAATTTCTGCTAGGTTACGGTGTGCTACCGCCCTGTTCATCCTCACCCACAGTTTGTCTGGAGACCCCTCATCACCCATTCCCTGATGACACGAAGCTGCGCAGCCTCGTAATATCGCTGAAAGTTCGGCAGTGCCAGCCCTCCCTCACCCTTGGCCGTTGTCAGAAGCCTAAAGGCCACTCTGGCCCTTTTCCCTTCCCAGATGAACCCTTTGGTGAGCGAGTCCAACTCTTTAAAGAACATTGACAGGATAGGCAGCGGGATAGCCTGGAATAGATAAAGCAGCCTTGGCAACGTGACCATCTTCACCGCGGCTATCCGCCCCATCCACGACACTCTGTGCTCCTTCCACTTCTGGAAGTCTTTTTTAACCGCTTTGAGGAGCGGGGGGAAGTTAGCCGCATACCACCCTGTTAAAGTTGCTGTGATTTTCACCCCCAGGTATCTGATCCCTCCCTTGCTCCACATAAACTGCAGACCCTCCTTTAGCCCTTCACGTTCCTCCGCTTTTAACGTCAGGTTCAGCACTTCTGACTTGTTGGTGTTAATCTTTAAACCCGATGCCTCCCCAAAGGCCTCCAATAAGGTCACACTCGCTTGCAGCAAGTCTTTCGGTGCCGTCAACATCAATAACATGTCGTCTGCGAAAGCTGCAACTTTCTGCTGTTCCCCCCCGAAAGGGATGCCCTGAATCTCCCGATTCTTCCCGATTGCCTGGAGGAGAGGCTCTAGATAAATCGCATAGAGTATTGGGGAGAGAGGACAGCCTTGCTTAGTACCTCGCCGCAAATTTATTTGCCTAGAGGCCTTACCATTAACCATCGCTCTGATGCTGGGGTCCTGGTAGTTAGCTCAGACCATCCTCATAAAGTCCCCCCAAAGCCCATCGTCTCCATTACTCGAAACAGAAAAGACCACTCCACGCGGTCAAAAGCCTTTTCCGCATTCAGTGCCACCAAGACCACGGGAGTGTTAGTCTTTTGGGCCTTTTCTACTATGTGGGCCACACGCCTGATGTTGTCCGCCGTTTGTCTACCTCTAATAAACCCGGCCTGGTCAGGGTGGATCAAACTCGGGAGGATGGACTCTAGATGGCTCGCCAAGATCTTGGTGTATATCTTCGCGTCAGTGTTAATCAAGGCTATCGGGCGATATGAGGATCTGTCCTCTGGGTTTTTATTAGGTTTGAGGATGAGGGTGACCTTCGACTCCTCCATAGAAGGGGAAATCCTACCCGTTTGCCTAAAAGAGTTAAACAGGGAGGTCAACTGTGGGGCTAACTGCGTAATAAACAACTTATAAAATGCGGCGGTATAGCCGTCCGGGCCGGGAGCCTTATGCACCGGGAGGGCCCTAATCACCCATCTCACTTCCTCTTCTGAGATTTCTTGATTCAGGGCTTCCCCCGTATTCCTACTAATTTTCCCCAGAATCACCTTTTGTAAAAATTTCTCCTGGGTGTCGCTGCGGGGGGCCTGAGAGGCATATAGGGAGTCGTAGTACTCCACAATAACCTCCTGTAAATCCAATTGCCTTGTAACCCGTAAACCCGAATCTAATTTTAGCACAGTAATCGCATTTCTTGCACTATTACCCCTTAAACGGCGGGCTAACAGTGCATCCGGCTTATTAGCTTTCATGTAATATTTTTGCCTCACTGCCAGCAGGGCACCCTCAGCCTTCTTAGTACTGTTCTGCTTGAGCTAAAACATGGCGCTGGTGCGCAGTGTATTCTGGGGGCACTCAGAGCCATAATGGATATTCACTTCATGCCTCAGTGAAAACTGTACTCATTTGCTCAGAGCTGAATTTACTTTGCTGAAGAAAACATGCTTTCCAAACCTGGTATGCAGTCAAGGACATTCTGCTGGGAAATCTGGCTTTGTTATGCCTTGTTATGAGTTATGGGACTGCTTTCCGTGGCGCTTGTTCTTAGAGGAGGGAAGCGCTTTGCTCCTTGAGGTTACTGTCGGTTGACCCAGCTGGCAACCAACGGTTGCCCATCAATGCGCAAGTGCATTGCCAGAAGGTTTGAGAAATTACCACCCCTTTTTAAGGAGTGCATATATGCGGAACCCCTCAACGGTCAGACGGGACAAGTACAAAGACCTCAGTCGGAAGGGGGACGCCTTTGTCCGGCATACCTGTGGGCTGTTGTGCTCTCGGCCTGGCTGTTATCAGGGTCTTCCAGCCACTTCTGGCGAGATGAGGGATTCAGTTACGCCCACGGTGATTTATTTTCTTTTAAATTCTCTGTCTTTTCTGTGATTTATTTCTGTGTTATCACTTGTTGCTTCCAAGCTTTGAATATAGAGCCGTATAAGTGCTCATTATTTTCTAAGCATGTGTGTGGTTGTAAGTCATTGCGGCGTCTACCTGCGTTTAAAGTATTGGCTCTGCAATTGCGCTGGTGATTAATGACTTTCCGTACACTCTTGGCGAGCAATACAGTACGCAAGAGTTCCAACTGACCCACTGCTTTCCTGTAAACCCGCATAGCAGCCCGGGAGGGGGTATCATCCACCGCTTGCCCAGCCACCTCCACTTCCTCTTCTAACTGGGCCTCTAAGAGCTTCAAAAGCTTCACTCGGTGAGCTGCCGCTGCAATCAATTCCCCCTTAGGGTAGCTTTAAAAGCATCCCACCTTATTCCCTCCCCAGTATCCTCCTTCTTATTAGTGTCGAAGAATAATTTGATCTTTCCCTCGATATCCTCCCTAACCTCTGGGTCCCTCACTATGGCCTCCGAAAATGTCCAACCCCACAAGCCCTATGCCCTCTGGCCTATGTCCAACACCATGGAAACCGTTTCATGATCTGCTATGCCTATCGGCCCGGTGTGTACCTCACGAATGCTGCCCACCAGGCCTGCCGATACCCAAATGTAATCAATTCTGGACTGCGAGCCGTGAACCCCCGATAGAAAGGTGTAGCCTTCCTCATCCCCCTTGCACTCCCTCCAAGCATCACGCAGCCCCACCCTATTGATCCTGCCCTTCAGCTCCGCAGTCATTACTGTTCCTCCCCCAGCTACCCGCTTTCCACCCCTGTCCCTCTCCCTGTTCCATGCAATATTGAGATCGCCCATCAGGATGATCTGACCCCATGCTTCATCCTCCAACACCTTCAGGACTCGATGCACAAATTGCTCCTGGCCCGAGTTAGGGGCATACACTACTGCAATTGTATATAAGGCTGCTTGGTACTTACCCCTGGCTATTATGTACCTCCCTTCTTTATCCCTAATCTTGCTAGGGCCTGAGGCATGGAGGATCCGGTCAAAACTGCGTAATTTTAGCCTGCGCTGATCCCTGTGTACCAAGTGCGTTTCCTGAAGACCCATGATGTCCGGCCCTTCCTTCTGCGTAAAAAGCTCCAGCTTTTTTCTTTTAAGAGGGGTGTTCAACCCCCTTACGTTATGTGTTAGCCACTTAAGCGGACCCCCAGAAATGTATGAACGCTGTGCTTGGTAACCTCCTAATTCCTCTCCCCCCAGTTAATTGCTCGTTGCCCCTTCACCCAACGTTCCCCTTTGTCCCTCCCCCTAATCCCCCCCTGAAGGATAACACCTTCCCGCACTCCCTCCACTCTTAACTCGGGCATCCCACCCTTACCTTTTCCAAAATGGCTGCTCCACCAGCAACCCCACGCTTCGATCCACCTTTTAGAGGCCCACCACCCCTACCACTGACCATTCTACATAGAGAGTCTTTCACTTCCGTGTCCTCTCTTCGCCTCGGTTCCCCAGTTGCTGCAGATCCTTATCCTTTGGTTCTTTCCTCCGTCGGTCGTCCACTCCCAAGACCTTGATCTGGGCCGGCCAGTCGTGTTTCTAGACTCCGAGCTCGAAGGGGCATCCTCCAGGTCCGCGCGCAACAAGTTAGCTCCTTCTTGAAGTGATGTAACCCGCCTCTGTGCACCGTCCCACTCAAAGAGCAGACCGAATGGAAAGGTCCATTTGTATCGTATTGCCTTGTTGTTTAGTATTTTCAATAACGGGCACATCTGCCTCCTCTTCAGGAGTGTACTGCTCGTCAGATCTTGAAACAGTGCGATCTGTTGGCCCTCGAATGTAATGGGTTCCTTTAGTCTTGCCGCCTTGAGAACCGCCTCTTTCTGAGCATACCTAGCAAATGCTGCCAAGACATCCCTCGGCGGCGCTGACTGTCCCTTGGTCAGATGCCCCGTTCTATGTACCCGGTCTAGCTCGAGCTTTCCAGGTTCGCTCTCGCCTAGGATCTCGGCAAAGATGCCCTGGAGTACCTCTTTCAGGTTCTTATCAAGCACCGATTCCGGCAACATTTTCACTCTGATGTTAATTCTGCGGGATCAGTTTTCTAAATCCTCCATCTGCGTTTCCAAGTTTCTGGTGGCAGTGTCCAGCTTTTCAATTGCTTCGCTATTGGCGGTGGTGTCCTTGTCCACCTCTTGGAGGCCCCTCTCCAGGACATCTGTCCTTTCGCCCAGTTGACGCATTTCTTGCTTCATTTCTCCTAGGGCTACATTAAGGTCTGCTCGCTTCAACTGGAATTGCTCCTGAAAAGTCTTTGCTAAATTGTTCTGTAAAGCTTGTAACTCCCCTAGGAATTCTTGCCTGTGCATTATTGCCAGGTCTTCTGCATTCCCCTGGGAGGTGCCTTCCCCCACCATCTCCCTGGGGGATCTGCTTCCTTCCTTTGAGGCCTGCGCCGGCCACAGTTCATGCAGGGTGCCGTGACACTCTTCAGGGGCCAGAGGTGCCCTGCCCCCTCTCCCCCTGTTCTTCGTGGTCATCCCGCCCGCTTCGCCTCCCCCTGAAGACGTAATGCTTCCCCTGCAGAGGGCCGTTGACCTACTGCGCCTCACCGTGAACCCGCCGCAACCAGGATGATGAAGTTCTCAGCGGCGCAGGTCCGCCCTCTCTGTATGGAAGGCACAGGTAGATGTTTCTTCCCAGAAATCTCCCTAGCAGCACCGCCAGGAACTGTGTTTTAACCACTGGCCCCACTCATTAAGCTGGATTGGCCCCGCCTCCTCCTCAGCCCGGGGGCAGGCATCACGGTAGCCGCGCTCCTCTGGCTAACTCAATGTCCCCTGTAGACACGGGTCGTTTGCCCCTGGCTCCGGTGGCCCGGTGACACAGATCCTTTCACCCCCTCAGGTGCACATCAAGTCTGAGCTGCACTTAGAAAGGTAGGGAAGGCTGGGCCCTCCACGCCCACTCAGGTTTCACTGCTTGGCTGTCGAATAGGGGTGCCCCTCCTCCTCCGCTATGGCCTCCTACCTTCCCCTGCACCTCTAAGCCGCTGGGACGCCACCACCGGCCGCGCTTCTTTGTCCGCGGCCTCCCGCGGGCTGCTTCGCCTCCGCTGACCCACAGCCTCACCCGGCGACACAGCAAGCAATCACCCCTTCCATATCACAATGACAGCAGCATGCAGGTGAAGTTCAGCGGCTCGCCATCCTCAGGCGGTCTCTGCCGGGGCTGTATCTCAATTCGGGGCTCCGGCGGTCACCCGGCACCAGGATTCCCTCAAATTTCGGTTCTGGCAGCAAGGACGGGGTGGCTCTCTGCGCGACTCCGCTGCCGCAATTGCCCTCGCTCCTGACAGCCCACACACATCCGCTGGGTCCTAGGAGGGTTGCGCCCCACTCCCGCCAGCTGTGCTTGAACGTCCGCTCCACGCCTCCTTGTTAGTCACACACGCCGCAGCCCTCCGGCAAACTCTTCAGAGGGGCTGCACAGTACACCAGCCTTCCCAGCGTCGCTGCAGTCGATTGCCTCCTCACTCGGCGGCCTCACCTCACTCCTTTGCTCCGGCACACACTCGGCTCCAGCTACAACCGAGCCCCGCCGCAGCCGCTGCCCTTGCTCTTGGTGGCTTCCAAGTCTCAGCGGGACCCCTGGTGGGCCACGTCCCGCTCCCGCCAGCCGTGTCCTGCACCGGGCCCCACAGGCCGACCTTCCGCTCCGCGCCTTAGCAGCGGCCACACACATCGCGGCACTCAGGCAGACCACACAAGGGGGCCGCACAGCTTCAACACTCCTTGGACCGCTATTACGGGGGTGCAGATGGCCCCACACCACCCGAACCTCGGTTGCTGCTGGGGTGGTGGGCACCGTTGGCAGAAGGGTCCGGGGAGCGCCGTCGGCACGTCTACTCAGACACACCAACTTTAATCATCAGCATACCTGGAAATGTAATCAAACACAGAGCAAACAGTATCTGCTGCCTTTTTGGAATTCATGGATTTCAATTCAGAAACCAAATACCCTCAATCTGTCATGCCTATGCCATGTGTTAGCATTCTTTTGGTTACTTGCCCAATACCAGTGTCGGACTTGATAAACCTATATAAATTTTGCCTTTCTGGAAAACATTTTCTAGTTTATTTCTTTGTCAGGTTAATGTGAACTCTCTATCTGATCTCTTTCTTGTCTGACAGACTGTCCAGCTGCAGAAATGGCTGCTCTTGGGTTTATTTCAGCTCCTTCACACACTTTCTGGCCATTCTCCTGTCAGGCAGTGGTAAAGTGGCTAATCTTGACCCTCAATTAAAGATCTTTTCCCCAATCTAGTTTCTTATGCTGACTCTGGATCTGAGTGCCCCAAGTAGTATCCAGTAAAATGCCTTGTGTGTCTCTTAAATAGTCTGTGCCATCATCCTTGTCATAACAGGTTACTTGATTACAACTTTAGTTGTACTTAATTATTCATTTGACAAAGAAGAGCATCTTCCTGCAATTTTAATTATGCATGTCACTGTAGTGTCGTGGATGCCTTCAACATCACTATGGGCAAGGGGGAGGAATGGAACGGGGCATGTGGGGGTGAGGGGGAGAGTCAATTACAGTCAGGGAATGTTGGAATAAAGACATTTTCACCTTGCCTCTGTGTCCACGTCTTTGGTATGGAGGGAGGCACTGTATGGTAAACCGGCTAGGGTCTTTCGGAAGCCCCAGGGACTCAAGCCACATCACTGGTGACGCTGCAGTGAACCCGTGTTACTAGCCGCGAGGAGCATGAAGGAGGACCAAAGGACAGGCGTGCTCCAGTGGGCGCGCAGTAGCCGCGCAAGTGACATCAAAGGGCACGTACAACCCTGTTAGCCCGTGGAGGCTGCAGTGACACAAGGAAGCCCAGTTCAGCCTGCTGAGCCGCAGATGTGGCATGAAAGGTGAAAGGGGAGCCCACTAGGTCCTGACAAGCCATGAAATACCAGTATCGACACCCACCCTGGTAAATAAGATGGTTCCAGCGATACATCCACAAGGGCAGACTGATCAATTCTGTTTTTAATGCAGGTACAAATTCCTGCATGAAGGGACATGCCTGGCGATTGGACAACTGTGCTCAGCCTGGCGAGGTGAAAAATCCCTTAAAGGCGGTGTGTCGTATGTCTCGCAGTGCAACAAGAGAGGATTGTATGGGCCTGCCGATGAAGTTCCATGGTGGTAACAACTTCCCCGACGACAGTCTTGCAATATCAAGAAAAGCCAGCAGGATGCTACAAGGAGAGCCTACGGAGGAAAGAGATGCCCAGAAGGAAAGGAAAACACTGGAAAGGCAGACGTTGTGCTCATCAGTGTCAAGTCAACCTCAAAGGGCGTGACACCAGATAAAATACCTCGAACAATCGCCCTCCGGGAGTGGTTCGAGCTTGTCGACGTTAGAACAAAGACACAAGGGATATCTCTATGCCTTAGGAAATCAGCAGGCGAAAGAACAAAAGACTACCAATACATGTGCTGGAGGTGGCTGCAGAAAGTGGTTGCATGCTAAGCTTTAAAGCAGCCCTAGACATGGGTCGCATACGTGTGTTGTATCGTCTGATGGCACATAATACATAGATACCGTTGCGAGAATGGAACAGCTGTTCCCTTCCTTGTTTAAATGTCTCGGAAAGCTAAAACAAGCAAATACAACTGCACATTGATCCTACTATTCCTCTCATGGCCCACCACTATCAGGGCATAGCAGTGAATTTACAGCACCAAGTGGAAGAACCACCACACAAGCTCTTGGAGCACAACACCATATAGCCAGCGATGGACTCACTCCCTGGGTGTCTCCTACTGTACCTGTACCTAAAAAGGGGTGAGATACCATCAGGCACTGTGTGGACATGATAAGACCAAATCAGGATAGCCCTGGAGATCATGGAGTGGAAAGATCCGATCTCGTCGGGCGGAGAAGCCCTGGTGGGAGGCGACGACGGAAAATCCTCGTCGTATGCCTCGTCGTCCGTACCCGTCGCTGCCGTGTCAGTCCCCGTATCATCCCCTCGGGTGGACGGGGAGGAGGGCTGGACGGGGCGCGACGGTTGAAAAGGAGGTGGAGGATGGATCCTTCTTTTCTTGGTAGGGGGAACACCAGAAGGTCCCGGTTCTCGATCCCCCGACGGGAGAGGTTCCTCCGTCGGTAACGGTAGCCTCGTCCTTATCTCGGTGCATAAGGACTGTATGGCCAACAAAATGGCCGCCGAGTTGTCTCGCGGCGCTGGCAGAAGATTAACCCTCTACGGATTACGGCTCCCCAAGTACTGCCGTACCTGCTGACGCTGGCCAAAGCTGGTTTGGCACACGCGTCCATCAAGATTCATCTTGCTGCGATCTCCCGATACACCAGAACCACGGGGCGGACGTCCTTGTGGTCTCATCGTCTGGTGAAAGAGTTCATGAAGGGACTGTTCAGATCGTTCCCGCCGGTGAAGGCTCCGGCCCCGGCGTGGGAGCTCAACGTGGTGCTGACCAAGCTCATGGGACCTCCGTTCGAGCCTCTGCACTCGGCCCCGTTGAAGTTTCTATCGTGGAAAACAGCTTTTCTTGTGGCCATCACCTCCGCACGACGAGTGGGAGAGATCCAGGCCCTTTCCTGCAAGGCCCCGTACTTGACTTTCCACGACACGAGGGTAGTGCTCAGGACGCACCCCTCCTTCATGCCCAAGGTACCGTCGGACTTCCATCTCAACGAACCCTTGGTGTTACCTGTGTTCTTCCCGTCGCCTTCGTCGCCGGCTGAGAGGACTTTGCACTCGCTGGATGTAGCTAGAGCGCTGAAGTTCTACGTGGACCGCACGAAGGGTTTTCGGAAGACGTCGCAACTCTTTGTGAACTTTGGACCTGTCAATCAGGGGAAGGCTCTCTCGAAGGCTTCCATCTCCAGATGGCTCTCCGGCTGTATCATGTACTGTCACCGGTTGGCAAACCGACCGCTGCCTGGCCGTCCGAGAGCCCATTCCACCAGAGCGATCGCAGCTACCACGGCGTTCCTATCTGGTGTGCCCCTGCTGGACATATGCAGGGCTGCTACGTGGAGGTCGACGCACACCTTCACGAAATTCTACTGCGTCGACCGGGATTCCAGGGAGGAGTCCAGGGTCGGCCAAGCAGTGCTGCGCAACCTGTTCGCCTGAGGTGAGCCTGGTGAGGAGGTAAGATGCTTAATGTTGAGTTGATGTGATGCTTAATGTTGAGCCTTTGCCACCTCCCGTGGTTGTGCATGTGTGTACTGCTATGTATTCTTTATTCATGAGCATGTGAATCCATGCCAGACCCCATGCTGGAGAAGGAACAAGTTACTTACCTGTAACTGTTGTTCTCCAGCATGGGTCTGGCATGGATTCACATGCGAACCCTCCCGCCTACCCCTCTGCGGCTCTTCACTTGGTCATACTGCCACTTCACGTGCTTCCAAATCTGAAGATGGCTGCCAGAGGCGGTGCTTAGGTAGAGGGCAGTCATTGGCTGTGGTCAGTATGACGCAGAGACCAGTGATTGGTTATTACTACGAAAGACAGATCAGAAACGAAACTGATACTGGTTTTTTCTTTACCGAGGATTCCCAGCCTGACCTGACGACGGGGAATAGTCATGAGCATGTGAATCCATGCCAGACCCCATGCTGGAGAAAGGGCTAATCTGGCGCAAGTCAATGAATACTCATCACAAAGGAGGCACATAGTATCCCTATGCAAGCAGGAGTCTGTCTAAAACAGAGCAGGCATACTCCCAAGCAGAAAAAGAGGGGTTGGCTGTAGTCGCAGCTTGTGAACATTTCCATCTATTCTTTAACAGAAAAACGTTTACCACCATAACGGCTCATCAGGCCTTACTGTTCATCTATGGCAATCCTCAGGCAAGGATGCCTCTGAGGATCTCGAAATGGGGGCTACAACTGCAGGACTATGCTTTTAATATCATCCATTGTACAGGAAAGGAAGAAAACAGTGACCCCAGAACCGTCAATAGCGGATCGATATATACATTATGTGGTGCACCAGGCAACATCAAATGGAGTGGACAGCCTACAGATACTACATGATTTAGAACAAGATTGTGATTTTGGAAACACGCCAAGAAGATTGGGGAGGTGGCATCACAAGACGTCCAGAATGACATCAAGTGCTTGTTGTTGGCGATAGAAGAACTCTTGCTATCATAAAATGGCCCGTTATTAAAAGGGACAAAACGTACCATCCCTGCTACACTGCAAAGGCAGGTAGTAAAGCTGGCACATGAAGGCTATAGGGGCATTATATCAACCAAACTACTACTACAACATAACGTGTGATTCCCGCAGTTGGATAATCAGGTGGAAGAACTGCTAAAACTGTGTCCTATCTGCGGTGACCTAACAACTCACACACATGCAGAACCCTCTGCAGATGACTCAGTTGCCCGAGATGATGGGGGATGAAGTAACAACTAGAATTTTTGATGGCGAACAATATGTACTGGAAGCCGTGGATGAATGCTCACGTTTTCCCTGTGGTCCACCTAGTGGTGTCCACTGCCGCACAACAAGTCATCCCCTCTCTGGACAGGATGTTCGCAGCTTACAGAATTACCAGGGTTGTTATGTCAGACAATGGACCCCTGTTCACCTGTCAAGACCTCATAACATTTGCGGAATACATGGGTTTTAAGCATCAACGATTTACTAGCTTATGACCCCAGGCCAATAGAATGCAGAAAGATTCATGGGAAATCTAACTCTCCAGATCGCACACCTGACTGGAAAGCATTTTGAGCACTTGTTATGGCAGGTGTTGAGGGACTACAGAAACACATCTCATAGCATGACTGGGAAGTCTCCATCCAAAGTTATGTTAGGGTGCAACGTGAGAAACAGGATACCCCACCTCCCGAAACTTAAGGAAGCTTATCAGGAAGATGGAAAGATGAGGGAGCGAGATGAACATTCCAAAGAGAGGATGAAGACTTATGAGGATGCCAAACGCCAGGCCAGAGAATCAAGCAAAGCCGTGGGTGATATAAAGATAGTTCGCCAACCCAAGACGGATAAGCACACCTCTGCGTTTCATGCAGGCCCTATGGTGATCATTCTGAAGAAAGGATCCACAATAACAGCAGAGAATGGAAGCAGTCCAGTCACTTGGAACTCCCTGCATTTCAAGAAAATGGTGGGGGTAATGAGAGCTTCAAGGAACGGTGAAAAGGACCCAAGTGACTCAGACGCCTCATATCAAGGTGATGGTGATGAGTCGGAGAGTTGATTCCGGTAGATACAAGCTCTGAGATCACCAGGGCAGGCAGAAGTCAATTGACTGGAAAGACCCCAACGGGTGAGAACCCGATGGCAGAGATTCATTGAAGAAATGGGTTAATGGGGACTTACAGTTTAAATAGGGGGAAAGTTGTAGTGTCATGGATGCCATCGACATTGTTACTGGTGAGGGAGCAGCATCAAAGGAAAAGGGATTGGGCACAGGATGTGACATGGGAGCCCGCTACAGGCAGGGAACGTTGGAATAAAGACACGTTCACTTTGCCCCTGTAGCTGTCTCTTCTGTACAGAGGGAGGCGCTGTGTGCGAGAACCTGCTAGAGTCTCTGGGAAGCCCCTGGGACTCAAGCCACAAAAACTACTACCAAAAAGCTAGTCCACTTTAGATGCATATCCATTTTAAAACAGTAATACTCTGCCGTCCTTAAAAGGGCCCATTTTTAAGTGGACTATCCCAGTGGTGGGGGATACTTAAATGACATGTTTCCTCTGCAAATCGCTAATTAATCGCACAACCTAACACAGTCGAGGAGCATCGTCCATTACAATATACTCTGATAAGTAAACCTTAGCTGGGAAAGAAGCCTTCAGTGTTCAGAGGGTAGGAATTAAAGTTAGCCATTACAATAAACTCTGATACGTAAACCTTAACTGGGAAAGAAGCCTTCAGTGTTCAGAGGGTAGGAATTAAGGTTAGCATCATCAGTAATCGCCCAAATCCAGTGCTCAGTCTTGTGTGTCTTTGGATTTAACCCTACCAAATGGAGATCAGTACTCTTAGGAATTAATGTAAGACTGACAGAGCTGGGTACAGCCCTTTTGCTGTTGTACCCTCTTACCTCCCGCCCCCCAATGTTAAACATAAGCCAAATATTAAGAATCTGGTTAATAGTATAGGCTGCAAAGTAAGCAATCTCACGCAATATTGAAATGCAAGCTACCAAATGCTCAAAAGTCAACAGTGGGTGGCAGCACCATCTGCCATTCTTCAGGGACTGTTTCAAAGATGACGAGGAGCTGCATGCAATCAAGATGACAGAAGACGTACTGGAGAAGGTGCTGGTTTGGAGGCAAGATGATCAATGAAGTAAGGGTGCAATGCAGCTGTGCTGTTCACATTTCACACCAGAATATGCAGTAAGTGCTCAGCAGGCACATTTCAAGTAAGAAATGGGCGTGGATAGTATTGACCACATTATTTTATCCATTTGAGCATGCAAGCCTGGACATTTTCTGCACAATTCAGAAACACAATAAGTACATTTTTATTTAGGACTATAGCACTCACCAATTTCATCTTCTCTTCTCGCTGTGTTAACACCAATTAGAGCCCTGATGATTGCTGTTCACAGCATGAAACATGCAATGCTGAACTGGCCGGTATCATCCATTGTGAGCATTGAATGAATTCTTGGATTAAAAGCACCTATTATCACAAATAAAATTAAATGCTTGATTGATTTCCTAAAAAGAAATGAGATCCTCATAGTCCCGAAGATACTGGGTCCTCTGCTGCAGGGAGCAGACTGCCAGATTAAATATGAAAATAGGTGCATATTCATCATCATATCAGGTGGGTGCATTCTTTCAAACAATTGGCTGTCGCCCAACTACTGGTGGCCACCAAAACCTTCCTGGGCTACGTCCTGGGAAAACACATTTAGATTTTCTCAGGAATCCAACACCATTCAGATATCCATCCAGTCAGTTCTAGTCTTGGCTTCATTTCCAAGGCAAGCAGAAGCAACGACCATGTATGGCTTCATTAATTTCCTTTCACCCAAAGGGAACAAGGCTTAATTGAGGGAGTTAGACTGGGTTTCTAACACAAGGGTACAATCCAATGTGTCGCTTAGGATGCAGGTCTGAAAAAAAAGACAGGCTAGAAACACCAAGGACGTTCTGTCACCAAACAATGACCTCCGTCCTCAATTTTGCATTGTAGATGAATGCTGCTTCCCTGTCCTTTCTCTTTTGGCATTCCTGCTACTCAGGTCTGGCCAGGCCGTGACTTCTGGTGATGTGCTCACTGCCACAGATGATCACTGTCTGCCAAGTAGGAAAGAGGGCGCATAGTGACAGACTTCTATGTGATGCCACTGGCTTTGAAGGTGAAGCTGAAAGGTGCTTGCTGGGTTGGCAGTGAAGTTCAAAGAGTGTGAGCGTTACGTGGGACAAAGGTCTCTCTTGGTCTTCATCAGAATGTAGAATCTCAGATAAGCCAAGCAATTTGGGCTTATTTGTAGTAAAGGCCGTCACACTTGCAACTTTCAGTTTGAGCATCTTCCATGTATTTATTTTTATCATCATCTTTGGCCTGTTACCTAAAACGTCACGTTGATGGGTCTTTGCATGTCGAAAAATGGAGCATGTAGTACTTAGGACCGAAAAATAAAAACAGGGAATCAGGGCAATAACGAGCAATGCGCGAGGAGATACATGCTGAGAGCACTGTCAGACATTCATGGGAGACGAGAGCCAGAAACTCCAGGCACCTGGGAAATTGCAGCATCAAAAAAATATATTGTGTGTCTGGGCAAAACAGGGATCACCCAGATCTGTTTGCAGCAGAGACGAGACTGCTTGGAAAACGGAAGAGAGCCTGTGTCACACCAGTGCAATGAGGATCATCTTGCAGCAGGATGTTTTGAGTGTGTTGATCACACGTAGCAGCAACAGTATTGGCGGATGCGTTCAGGAATCAGCCTTCTCATGGGATCAAGAAAGCGTCCCCCAAACTCTGGCAAACTGCTGGCACTTGGTGTTGGTCGTTGTAGCTGGCCCCATTTGCTGAAAATCTGAGACACCTGAGCTTGCTGAAGCTCTAAGAAGTCAAACTACCAGATACACCTCTTCAGAGGTATTCGTGCCTTCCTCACTTTCCGCCAGAAGCTCACTGTCTCCAGAGCTCTGGTTCTCTATAGGCTGGACTACTGCAACAACCTCTTTCTAAATCTTCCTGCCTCTACTCTCCATCCTCTACAACTCAGTCCTTAACCTCTAGCCCAGGGATCATATCTCTCCAGCTCTGAAATCCCTTCACTGGCTCCCAGTTGCGACAAGGATCAAGTTCAAGATCCTTTGCATTGTCCAAATGGCTTTTTGGGGCCTGGGGCCACACTACCTCCAACCCGCTCTTCCTAAATATCTGCTTTCTCAGGCTCTCCGCTCTTCCACCTCCAACACTCTGAGGGTCAGTCGCTTTTCCAAGCAAAGAGTTGGGGGGCCTCTCTTTTCGGCTGGGGTCTCCCTCTGGAACAGCCTCCCTGCCTCTCTGAAACTTGAGCAGAACGGTCTCTGGTTCCGGAAGCAACTCAAGAACTTTCTCTTTGCTTCTGCCTTCTCTCTTCCTCACCCTTGCTGATCACCTGCCTGTTCCTTGCACTGGTCACCTGGTCCCTCTCTGAATTCGGGCCCAGGTCCCTGCCTGTCCAGCTGCTATCCTGCACTGCCTCTTGGCTCCCCTGCACTTGTGGTCTGTATCTGTAACCCTACAGTCCCCTCCCTTGCACTTATTTGCCACCCTCTGGTTGCATGGTTTTCTCCTTTGTCCTGCACTTCTCCATCCTCCCCCTACCCTCAGCACTTCTCCCCTCCCCCTCCCTGCTCTTGCACGATATGAATGACACAAGGCCTAATAAGATTGTTGTTTTGTCGTCCCTTTCGTTTCCCCCTCGTTTTGTCACGCCTGGAAATACTTGCATACAGGCGTGTTATAAATGCCATATCAGATCACTCATGGCAGGACCACAGCCTCCTGCTTAGAGAGTCCACAATGGGGTTTTGAACACCTGTCAAGTGGAACAGGACTAGAAATATCCACTGAGCAATGGCCCAGCACCATAGTTTCTGTGCTTCCAGGGAGAGGACAAGAGATCTCGTCCTGCCCTGCTTCTTGATGTAATACACAGTGATCGTGTTGTCCATAAAGATCCTGAGCAGCTTTCCCAAAAGCTGAGGCTTGAAAGATGAGAGCCCAAAAAACTGCCCGCAGTTCAAGGACATTGATATGCAACATCTTCTCTTCTGGGAGCCATAATTGCCTGGAGTATAGCTGACATGCGTGGGTGCCCCAATCCTCCAGAGACGCGTTGGTAGTGACCGTTTCCTATTGCGCCGGGGTCCTGAAAGGAGCCACCTGCAAGTTGTGAAGCTGAATGGAGCACCACCTCAGGGATTTCCTGAACACTTGATTGAGGACTATCTTGTCGTTCCGGGAGCCGGAGATCTGCATCCACCTCACGTCCAGGAACTCCCGAAGAGGTCTCTTGTGCAACATGCAATGAGGGACCAGATGGATACAGGACAAGATCATCCCTAAGAGGGATTTGATGGACCGGACTGCTGCCCCTTCGGCAGACTATAGCCTTTGGAGCTTTACTAGGATGGTACGTATCCTTTCCTCGGATGAGTACACCATGCACGAGACTGTGTTGAGACGGGCCCCCAGGAACAGTGAGTCTTGGGAGGTGTGAGGAACCTGAGGGCATCCTCACTTTCCCAGAATCCTCCTTTCAGGTGGTTAGGGAAAGGCCATCGCTCTTGGATCCTGACCCTGCGGGGGGATATGCGAGGGAGGATCACCTGGGTGGATGAGACTTGGGGAGTGGTGAGAGGGCCTCCTTGGGTGAGACATGGTATCCCCCATTCCCTTTTCACAGTGGAACTTCGTTCCACATTTA
Source organism: Ambystoma mexicanum (assembly GCF_040938575.1). NCBI lineage: Eukaryota > Metazoa > Chordata > Amphibia > Caudata > Ambystomatidae > Ambystoma > Ambystoma mexicanum. The sequence continues at coordinate 848,253,444 of NC_090934.1, forward strand.
TAGGGCACTGTCTATCCTTCCCCTTTTCTCCTTTCAAAGTGATCCTCAGAAAGACCATTGTTCTACTAGGACAAATATGAGATCAACTAGGAGGACACCCCCTTATTTGGGCAGGTTAAACACACATCAACCTCCTCTTGTTGGTACAGAGAAAATGCCCCACAGCCATTTCACGTTCAGACTGGGACGAGGAGGAAGCAACTGGGAGTTAGGCACACTTCCATTTATTCTCACAACTTTGGTACTGAGACGAAGAAGAGGGCTGTAAAGGAGTACCATTGTAAAGGACAGCCCTGTCCAGCTAATAGAAAAAAGGTAGCAGGCGCCCCTCTCCAGAAAGAACATGGCATGATAACCGGTTCTGTGTTTTTTTTCCCCAACTTTGAGAGTCTGCAGCCATTGCTTTTTGTCCAGCTAATAGGCTTAACTGATAAGGCAACTGAAGTAAAGGACTTGCACCTGCAACCGTTTAACAGGCCACAGGTGTATAAAATGAGAGACACCCCAACAGAGAGGAGAAACTGGCCTGGAGAAAAGGACACGGCAGAAGTGGAGCAGGCTGGAGAGGAACTGGCTGGAAGGATGCCGTGCTGTGCAGGAGGGTGAAAGACGCTGGGCCCAGAGCGGGCCATGAGAAGGTTGAGAAGCCTGCAGTTCTCCCTGCCCCGAGTCCACAGCAGGAGCTGTGGGAAACGTAAGTCTCCCAACCGCTGCAGGTTGCATCCACCAAGTAAGAGCAGAGCTACGTGCAGCAAGACTCGAGGACGGCGAGCGCTGTTCGCTGGAGCTCCCACGTGGCTGAAGCGGAGCAAAAGGAAACTGGAGAAGAGGAACGTGCCACCCGGAGGAGCCGCAGCATTCCGGTGAGTGTAAAGAAGGGAACACTCGTACCGGGGCGCTCCAGGGGTTGGAAGCAGGCATACTTAAATGCCAAAAAAACTGAAAACTATTACAGTTACTTGAATACCGAACAAGCTCTAAAGTGCAACATGTATTTTCGAAAGTGCAACAAGCTATTTTGAATACCGAACTAAAGGAAGCATATGATGAATATATTTGAATATGGCACCAGACAAGCTCAAGTAATGGGCACTTATTGGAAAGCAAGTGATGAGCACTTATGAATAATGGGAAAGGAAGGTGGTGGAAAATAGTGAACACCACAGAGTGAGCTGTGCGACGATACCAGGTGTGGCAAAAACCAAAAGACTGCCAAAAAGAAACTGGTTGTATAGGTTGCGACAAAGTGAAGAGACTGCCAAGGAGAATCAGAACTGAATGTTAACCAATGACACAGGTTCAGAGGGTGAAACTCTGTGTTGGCGAAATACAAAAGTATAACAAAGTGCCAAGGATATCGGTTGCGTGACCTGTAATGGGTAGATTGTGTGGTCTGACAACTGCACCTAGACAGAGTGACCCCTGCTTGAAAAGAGCCAAGAAAAGCAAACAAAGAAGATGTATTGTATAACAGTTGCTGAAGTGAATGAGAAAGAGTAATCTATGGAAAAGCCTGAATGATTAAGACCGTGAACTGGAACCATTTTGAAAGCCAAGAGATTTGAACTGATGCTAGTTTTGATGCTGGAAGAGTTGACGTCTTGGGGAAGGGAACGCCGAGGCCATTTTGTGAATTGTGTTGAACCCTTTGGAAAGGAAACCCTAATGGTTTTGAACTTGGGGAAGGAGAAGCTGAAAATAAGCCAGGAGCTGGAAGAAGCTTGGAACTTTATTTGGAAAACTGTTTTTTGTTGCTGACATCCCTACACATAGTATGTATTTAGTTGTGAGGGCAAGTATAGGTTTTGGACACAGACAGACCTTTGAGTTGAACTTACTGATACAGACTATCCTTAGTTTCCTTTAGGTCAGGAAATCACACCTTAGCATAGGGCAAGTTAGGCCTTACTCTATCCTGACATTTAAGAAAAATAAACAATTGATTTAGATTAAATCTGTTGTGTGCATCTTACTTCATGATGCCTCCACAGAAGGCACAATGCAGGATCTTGGATAGTTTATGGAGAATCCCAGAGAGGTTAGAGTCTGGTCCGTCTGTTTGTTGCGGCACCTGAGTGTGAGAATGAGACCAGATCAGCCAATCGTCCAGGTAGGGTTATACATGCACTCACTTCCGATGAAGGAACACTGCCACTGGGGCTAGGTACTTGGTGAACACCCTTGGGCGGATTTCAGACTGAAGGGTAATGCCTTTAATTGGAAATGTCTTCCTTGGACGGCGAACCTTCGGAGCTTCTGATGTTTTGAGTGGAGATGTGGAAATATGCATCCTCCAGATCCAGTGTAGCCAGGTAATCTGTTTTCCAGTTGCCTGAACGCACATGCTGTAACGTGACCATCCTGAATTTCTGGGACTTTAGAAATTTGTTGAGATGCCCCGAGACCAGGATGGGCCTCCACCCACCTGACTACTTGTGAACTAGAAAGTATATGGAGTGTACTCAGGATCCCCTGAGGCGCAGAGGGACAGGTTCTATGGCCCCATTTAGCAGCATTGCCTGAACTTCTGGACGAGTTGGGCTAGGTGCTGCTCGTGTCATCAAAGAAGGAATACGGGGGCACTTGTCTTGGAACTCCAGAGAGTGTCTGTGCTCGATGACGTAGAGCACCAATTTGTCTGTGGATATGTTGCACCACTTGTCGACAAACTGATAGCCGGCCTCCCACTAGGGGTGCTGAAGTGGGGGCTCGGGACCTGGACCTGGTCAGGCTTCCTTTGGCATCTGCATCCTGGTGGCTTGTGGACGATGACGCTTGATACCTCCCTTCTAGGCCTGGGAACAGTCTCTATACACCTCCTGTGCAGTGGAGCGAGAGGACTGCGGTAGGAAGTGCTGAGTACATTGGATGTTCGGGAGACCTTTCCTTTCTGGGAGCGAAAGACCTGCTTCCTTTGTTGCAATGTGCCCAGAGAGCATCCCGTCTGTGTCCGTCTTGATGGCGAGAAGAGGTTTGTCCACCATCTAGCCAAAAAGGTTATTCCTGTTGAAAGCCATGTCGACCACCTTAGCTTGGACGTCCTGCTGAAGTCTGTGGCACTAAGCCAAAGTTGACGGTCAGATGCCACTTGCCCCTCATGAAAGATGACCATGGCCTCTGCTTTTTTGTCCTCTAGCAGGAAACCGAGAATGGGTCCCAACTTCTACCAGAGTTCTCGGCCGTAGAGTGCAAGGATGGCTAGGGCATTGGCAACCGAGTGTCGGAGCGATGACGCTCCCGGCCAGCTTTCCGAGGAAGGCGCGGACCGAGGCTTCGCTTTCTCAAACACCTCCATCATTTTGACCCTGAATGCTTCCCATTCTACGGGTGATGAATGTTTAGTAGGACATTTCATCCTTTTTGGGGATTCGTCTGAGGACGAGGTGGAGGGGGACCTGTGGCGTTGTTTCTTCAATTTTTTTGTCTAAGACGACGAGCGATGGGACTCGCTTCGGGATCTAGACCGATGCCTTTCACATCGAGGAGATTTCTCCTCACGGGACCTCGACTCGATGCTAGAGGCTTTACGGTCGGATTTACGACCTACATGTAGTTTTCCCCTCCTCTCTTGCAAGGCCTTCCCTGTCATCGCCTGACACTTCGTATAGGCCTCCATCTCGTGGCCTTCTCCGAGGCACCACAAACACTCTCGGTGCGGGTCTGTAAATCGACTTGCACTTTTTCAAACCCGATCTCAGGGTAGTGGTCGGCGTTCATGACGTAGACGTCTTAGTTACTTACCTGTAACTGTATTTCTCCAGCATTGGTATCTTTCATAGATTCACATGCTTGAATATTCCCCGTCGTCAGACTGGGAATCCTCGGTGATAAATTAAATAATAATTTTTATATATATATATATATATATATACTGCCACCTAGCAGTGCATGTACATAGCCCATTATGGCCTATGAGCCACTTCATTGTGTAGTCCCTCCACCTCACTTTGGTCCTTTATGGCCCCAGCCAATGAGGTGGCAGGGCTTAAGCTCCGCCCCCGGCAGCCATCTTCAGATTTTGAACCGTAGAGATTACAGTATGATGGATGCCGAGCATAGGAGCAGCCTCTCAGGGGAGGCGGGCGGGCGCATGTGAATCTATGAAAGATACCAATGCTGGAGAAATACAGTTACAGGTAAGTAACTAAGACTTCTCCAGCATTGGATCTTTCATAGATTCAGATGCTTGAATAGAATACCAAGCAGTTAAAACATGCCACCATTATAAACAGATATGCATAATTACAGAAAAACATATTTCTGATCAAACCTTTACCATGCAGCAACACAACGGTTACATACTTCGGGAAAGGTGGGAAAGGAGGCTGGTCCTACCTTATACAAAGAGATGGCGGAGCACTGCCTGTCCAACTGCAGTTTCTTTGTTGGTATCTTCAGTCAGGCAGTAGTGTTTCGTGAAAGTATGCAGAGTGCTCCACGTAGCAGCTCTGCATATGTCTTTCAAGGCCACCCCTGCGTGGAATGCTGTTGACGCCGCCCTTCCTCTGGTGGAGTGCGCAGACGGCGGTCTAGTTAAAGGGTCACCTTTCAAAAGATGGCAGTGGGTGATACAGGACGATACCCAGCGTGCCAGACTTTGTTTAGATATATGTTGGCCCTTGGTACGGCCAGAGAAGGAAATGAATAGCCGGTTTGAGGAGCTGAACTCCTTGGTTCTTTGCAAGTAAAACTTCAACACCCTAGAAACGTCTAGAGAGTGTAATGTCCTTTCCGCTTCCGAAGCGTGATTCTGGAAGAAGGTTGGTAAAATAATGCGCTCAGTGAACGACATCTCCGAAAGTACCTTGGGGAGGAACTTCGGGTGAGGCCTTAAGATGACGCGGTCCTTCTGGAACAAGGTAAACGGAGGTTCCGAAGACAACGCTTGCAGCTCACTGATCCTTCTGGCCGATGTGATGGCTACCAGGAAGGATGTCTTCCAGGACAAGAATTTCATATCGCATCTATGTATGGGCTCGAAGGGAGGTTGCATGAGAGTTGTTAAGACGGTGTTGAGGCTCCAGTCCGGAACTGGTGTAGATGTAGGCGGATAAGTACGCAACAGTCCTTTCAGGAAGATCTTAATCGCTGGTAAGGAGAGTAAGGCTTGCGTCTCCGCGGTTACTGTGTAGGCCGCTATGGCTGACAGATGGACCTTGATAGAGGACAGTGAGAGCCCTGATTTTGCCAGGTGCAACAAGTAAGGCAGAATCTGATCAACCGAGGCCGTGAGGGGATCGATCGCAGAGGTCTCGCACCATTTGGAAAACCTGGTCCACTTCCTGGTGTAGGTGAGTCGCGTGGACGGGGCTCTAGCGGCCCTGATGATATCCCAGCATTCTGATGGTAACTTTAGGTGCATCAGTTTACGCTGCTCAGGAACCACGCTTTGAGAGACAGGCTCCTCGGGTCGTGGTGGAGGACCTTGCGGTTCTGTTGTGTCAGTAGATATTGATGTGACTTGAGACGAATCGGGATTTTGCAGGATAGATGTCGCAGCGTCGGGTACCAGACTTGCCGTGCCCAATCGGGTGCAATAAGAATCAAGGAACAATCCTGTTCTTTTACCCTGCGAAGTACCCTCGACATGAGGGGAATGGGTGGGAAGGCGTAGAGGAACTTCCCCGACCAATCCACTGAGAACGCGTCTCCCAGCGATTGGTGTTCCGGGTATCTTGAAGCAAAACTCTTGCATTTTTTGTTGTTCCTGGTGGCAAAAAGGTCGATCTGCGGATGGCCCCATAAAGGCAAATATCCGTTGGGTTTCTCTTTCGTCCAACTCCCACTCGTGTGACGCTGTGTATTCTCTGCTTAGTCTGTCCGCTAGGACATTGTCCACTCCTGGAAGATGCTCTGCCCTGATCTGTATCCCGTAGCGCAAGGCCCATGCCCATAGCTGTTGGGCTTCTTGCGACAGAATCTGAGACATCGTGCCTCCCTGCTTGTTTGTATAGTGCATGGAGGTCGTGTTGTCTGTCTGGACTGTAAGAACTTGACCAGCTCTAACTGGTAGGAAAGCTTTCAACGCCAACCTTACGGCCCTGAGCTCCAACACGTTGATGTGGAGCTGGGACTCTTGTGCCGACCAAGATCCCTTGGTTTGGAGGTCCGCAAGATGAGCGCCCCAGCCTGATAAGGAAGCGTCCGTCCGCAGCAGGAGGGTCGATGTCGGTGCTTGAAACGGCATTCCCTGCAGAAGATTCCTCGGAGCATTCCACCATCGAAGGGCCTTGTGCAACGTCGATGGAATCTGGACAATGTCTTCCCAGCCTCCGAAAGCTTGTTTCCATTGGTGGTCCAGAGCTTCCTGAATCGGTCTCATGCGAAGCCTGCAGTTCGGTATGAGGAATATGCATGAAGACATCATGCCCAATAGGGATTTGTAAGAGCGTACGGATGTTGTCTCTTTCTGTAGGAAGTTGGAAGTTGAGCGTAGAATCGCTGCTACTCTCTCTGTGGATGGTCTCACCCTGGGAATGCTGGTGTCGAGTTCGGCTCCCAGGAAGAGAGCTACCTTGCTGGGAACGAGGCAGGACTTCGTCTGGTTGATGGAGAAACCTAACTCTTTTAGGAGGTTGACCGTCCTCGACACTGCCGAACGAGCCTTTGCAGCTGAACTTGCCTTTATCAGCCAATCGTCCAGGTATGGAAAAACGTCCATACCTGCTCTCCTGAGACTTGCCGCTACCGGTGCCAGGCATTTCGTGAAAACTCTTGGCGCCGATTTTAGTCCGAACAGGAGCACTTGAAATTGAAAGTGGAGCCCTCCCACTGTGAACCTGAGGAACTGCCTGTGTGCTGGATGGATCGGAATGTGGAAGTATGCATCCTCCAAGTCTAAAGTGGCCAAGAAGTCGTGCTTGTTTAACCAAGGTAGCACCCCTTGTAGAGCTACCATCTTGAAAGTTATGCGCTTGATGAACTTGTTGAGAGCCCTCAGGTCCAAGATGGGCCTCCATTGACCGTTTTTCTTTCTGACGAGGAAGAATCGGGAGTAGAAACCTTTTCCCCTCTGAGAATAGGGTACTGGTTCTACTGCTGCCTTCTGGAGCAGTTTTTTCACTTCGGACATGACCTGTCTTAGCATATGCACTCTGCGGGGAGTTGGAGGCAGGGAAGGAGGTTGGTCCAGAAATTCCAAGGTGTGACCCTTTCGGATCACCTGTAACACCCATTTGTCCGATGTAATTGACCGCCAGCGCTGGAAAAACTGGCTCACCCTTCCCCCCACCGGGGCGTGGCGAAAGGGGGGGGGGGATTGGTCGTCAGTTCTGCTTGCCTTGCGACTTCCCTTGGGCGGAGCCACGTCTGCCTCTACGGGCGTATCTGTTGGATGACTGATATTTATTGTCTTGGTACGTGCCGCCTTGTGCTTTTTGACCATAGGAGGAACGACTGTATCCCCTGAACTTGGAAGATGAACCTCTAAAGGGACGAAAAGACCGATGGTCCTTACTTTTGTCCTTTAAAGAACTGATGGCTCTGGCTGTGTCAGTGTCTGTCTTGATTGCCTTCAAATGGTCGTCTATCTTTTTCCCAAAGAGATCTTGGCCGTCAAATGGCATGTCTAGTATCTGCGCCTGAACTTCAGGTCTAAAGTTAGTAGCCTTCATCCAGGACTGCCTTCTGAGCACTGTGCCGTGCGCCATCTGCCTGAAGCCTGATTCGGCCACATCAACTGCTGCGTCGATCATGTGATCCGATGTTGCTTCACCATCCGCGATTATGGATTTTGCCTCCTCCTGGAGCTCCGGTGGTAATTGTTTCGCCAAGTTAAACATGCGGAGCCAAAGCTCGCGATCGGATCTTGCGGTCATGGCCAGTGCATTACCCGCTCTGATTGTAGGTGATGCAGAAGATGATACTTTCCTGCCCATGGCTTCCAATTTACGTCCGTCCTTATCCGGTGGTGCCGACAACGGTGAGGAGGGGTTGGCGAGTTTCTTTCTGGCCACCACTGTAATAACTGAGTCCGGTTTCGTATGACCCCTTAAACAAAGCGGTGCCGAATCCAGAGCTTTATATTTCTTTTCTGGCCTGGACACCAACGCCGGAGTCGATAAGGGCGTAGATAGGATCTTGGATCCGGAATCCCAGATGGTATCGAGGAGGGGAATTGTGGTCACTGTCCTCCTTCGTTTGTCCCTGTGCTCATAGAGCACTGATTGCCTTTCCTCCGAAGAAACCTGAATTTTAAACAGTTCTGCGGCTTTACCTATTATGGTGTGGAAAGAGACGAGATCATCCGGTGGTGAGGCCTTGCCCGGCGAGTCTCTCCTCCTGGGCTTCTGGACGACGTAGTCATCCCAATCACTGGGTGCGTCTGGCTCCTGAGTTATTTCTCCTTCTTCTGGTTCCGAAAATTCACCAAAAGGATCCTCCTGCCAGTCTGATACCGAGATGGTGGACGGTACCATGGTGGGATCTACGTCCGGAGATCGCGGTCTGTGCGATGACTGTGGTGACGGGACTCTTGTAGGTGAAGCACTGTGGGTGCTGCTCCTCGGTCTTCGAGCAGGTGATCTCATCCGTTTTTGCGGTCTACTCCTGTAAGGAGAGCAACCCGATGTGCCTGGAATCGGGGATGACTCTCTAGGAATGGGATTAATCGGAATTTGCTTCTCCCTTTGCCGTTTGTAAAATTCTTCTACAATCCTCTGCACGGATAACATGAGCACCGGGTCATGAGGATATTCGGATTCTCCCGTGGACGGGTGCCAAGGAGGGCTGTATTGTTTCGGTAAGGGACCGATGGACTCTTCCACCACTTCCGCATCAGAGAATTCTTCCTGAAGAATTATATCCGGAAGTTCTGCCATGTGCCCCAAAGGTGAAAATTGCTGCACCAGAGGTTCAGTTACAATATTCTTCTCAATGATATTGCTTGTAATGACAGGAGCTTCAAGAGTGAGAGGCAGTAATTCCTCTGTAACTGCCGAAATTTGCGGTGCCTCTGTTATCCTCATCGACGACTGAGATTTTCCCCGTCGACGAGGGCTTCGCCGCCGACTGAGATTTTCCCGTCGACGACTGAGATTTTCCCGTCGACGACTGAGATTTTCCCGTCGACGGGAGCTTTGTTGACGAATGTGGAGTGTGTTCCGTGGACGACTGCGTCATGGATGAATGCTTCGTGGACGAGTGGTGTTTCTTGCTCGTCGACGATTGCTTCGCGGTCGACATGTCCGATGGCGATGATCTAACTGTCGACGATGTCTTAAGCGTCATCGTCGTCGATGCTGGTTTCGTCGACGGTATGGCCGATGACGGGCCTTTACCTTTCCCTTCATTCGTGGGCGGTTTACCCGCCGACGACTGCCCCCCCCCCTGTTTTTTGCAAACTCCTCCTTACCTCTGGAGGCAGATTTTGCTGACTTTTTCTGGCTTGATAGGTCAACTGGAGGCAGAAAGGTTATCAATTCCAGTTTCCTCTTTTTGGATTTGGGAGAGGAACTCCTTTCCACTGAAGAGGCCCTTCTCTTTGAAGTTTGCCTCTCAGATGGAGTGCTGGATTGGACAGGAGCTGTTCTGACAGACTCTTCGTCCGAAGATTGATCCCTGGATTCCAGGTATGAAAGGAGTCTTCTATGCCTGTCATGAAGGGTCTTGGTGGAAAAAGTTTTACAAATCTCACATTTTTTAATGTCATGTGGGTACAGACAATAAATGCAATGCTCGTGGGGGTCCTTGTAGAAAACCAATTTCTTCTTGCACCTCGTGCAGTCCCTGAACAGGGAAGGCTTCCTGACAGCCTGAGGTGCCTCCATTTCTGAAGAGAAGTTCAGTCGACGATTTTGAGAGGAAAACAACAAGTTTTGCCACCAAGGTTAATTGGAAAGAAAGCCCCTAAGAAGGGGAACAAGATGGAATATATTTTACAAATATATTCCACACAAAAGTAGAAAGAATTTGAAAAAGCTCAGAGAGCTTGAGGATTCCCTGTGTCCGATAGACTGCGGTGAAAAATCTGAAGATGGCTGCCGGGGGCGGAGCTTAAGCCCTGCCACCTCATTGGCTGGGGCCATAAAGGACCAAAGTGAGGTGGAGGGACTACACAATGAAGTGGCTCATAGGCCATAATGGGCTATGTACATGCACTGCTAGGTGGCAGTATATATATATATATATATATATATATATATATATATATATATATATATATATATATATATTTTAAAAAAAAATTATTATTATTATTTAATTTATCACCGAGGATTCCCAGTCTGACGACGGGGAATATTCAAGCATCTGAATCTATGAAAGATCCAATGCTGGAGAAATATTCGTTATTTACTATTCTTCACAGAACTCGAGGCGTGCCAAATCTGCAAAGCAACATATACTGCGGAAAAACAGAACTGAGGCCAACAGGCACCGCGCGCACTACTTATACACCCGATGACGTCACCCTCGACGGAGGCCTTCGAGGGACCATCGACTCGACGACATCGACGCACGGGGCCCTCTGCTGAGGAAATTTTTCTCAAGCAGCTAAAGCTGGATGGAATACATCGAAGATGACGAATACGTTGGAGGGCACAATCCACTCAAATGATTTTCTATGGTCTCTGAACGTTTTAGGTTTCAATTTCTGGCATCACCAGCAGTGATCATCATAGTGTCAGGGTAAACATTACACACTTTGTGTGTCTCCCGCTACGGGAATTTCGAATTGCACCTTGGGCAGAACTTAAACGGTGTATTCTCCATAAGGGTGTAGAGCTTACAACACGCCCTTAGAGATAGGAAAGATGAGGGTCATATGCATTCTCCATCTGGAAATGCATATGAATATGTATCCTTATATACTCCCCCCCCCCTCTCCCTACTGTATCCGCTTTGGCGCTGTAGTTGTGGTTCTCCCGCTACCCTTTCTGCCGCTCTCACTCAGCCTTGACATTTCAAAATTTGCATCTAAAATGGACTCGAAAATGTCTCTCCGTTCTCGTAGTTGCTGCCAACCGATGGCAGGGAAAAAAAATCAATTTGAGGATGCGGACGGATGAAGGATTGTGGATCCCTGTACACGTAGGCTAGGGATAGTCTTACAGGATCGCCCCAGTCAACGCCCAGTTTTTCAAATTCGAAAAAGATGCAATACTCTGAGTCAGCTACTAGATGGCGGACTATGCACAGCATGACACAGATTCACAAGCCCCAGAAATCTTGTTAGATGGTATATTTGGAATCATTCTTAATATTAATTAAGGCTTGCCATTGCTTGCTTTTAGAAAATGGTGGTCTTACTGTGGTGGCAGCCCCAAAGATCTGCATGTCCCAGATTAGATTACCCTCTAATTTGTGAATAACTACTTACTACATAGCCATTTACAGACCTCCTTAAGATTAAAGCGATGCATTTTGCTATCGGCTTTAACGTTACCTATCTGGGGCGTGGCAGAATGAGCAGACGTCTCTTGATCTGCTCTTGGTCTCCTTTTCAGCTCAGGATTTTCTAACATAGGGACTCTTGGGTCAAGTCCACACTGGGAAAATGGCAGATGGCGGGGAGCAGCCAAAGATACAAGACACATAACCAGAGAATGTGCCCACAAAATGGCAGCCACTGTGCCAAGAACGCTTAAGGAGGGCAATGCAATGACAGCATCACTGAGATGGATAGTTCCTCCAGTCCAGAGCTGAGAATTGTACATTGCAGGGCCTGCTGTTGGTTTGCGGTGCCACTGGAAGAGGCAGAAGTGGGCCTTTTGGGCATCACTCATTGAGTTATCAGCATCTGCCACAAGGGCTATAAAGGAGAGCTCACCAACTAAAAGGTGATGGGGGGTCCTAAAGGCTGCTCCGATATTTGGAGGAAGATATTTAAAATCAATACATTTTGCTGACATCATCCTGGTAAAATTTGACAATTCGGCTATAATTGAGAGAGCCTTATTATAGTATCGTGCATCAGATGAACTGCAAAAAAAGCCTTCCATTTCTAAGATGTCTGGCGCTACGCAGCGTAAGACAATTAGCAACCATCCCTGGGGTGGAAAGGAATATCTTTTCTAAGGGATGGTCACATCATGAGCCCCACAAATAGAGTTCCCAGGATTCCGAAGATGGGAAAGGATCCTTGTATGCAGGCCATTTTGGAGCCATCAAGGACATAGTATACCCCAGTGCTCCCTTTACAGCCAGGACGATAGGAGGCTATGTTGAATAACCCTGGGGGTCTGAGGGCGGTACACTCCTCTCACCAAAAAGCTTCTTCTTCAATCCATGGAATTGGAAGAAGAATTGAAAGAAGCTCTTCAATAGAAGAGGAACACTCTGTCCGATTTTAGTGCTGCAATTGCAGGGAACAAAAAGGAAATAGCGTCCCTAAGGGACAAGAACGACAAGAAAGAGACACGCGTTTCCATGTTGGAAAGCAAGATGCCTAGATCTGTGGAAGAGCAGCAAGAAGCAAAGGACAGTACAGGGGTTTGACAAGTTAAATGTCAAGACTTGGGGAGGCCACCAGGGTGCGCAGGCAAGATGGCCGCCTGATCGCTCGGCTCCCCTGAAGCCCCGAGAGATTTGTGGAGTAAACTGCGATAAAAGGAACATTATCCTCATATAAAGGCTGAATCCAGGTGGGCGAACTCCTGGAGACTCCGGAGATACCTTCCCGAGTCTTGGGGGTGCCCGGGTCCCCGAGATACTTGACTTGGAGCGTCCGCGCTTCCCCTCCCCCCTCCGGGCCCGTGCTACGCACGAGGTGAAGCTCCGCGGCCGGGCTCCTCCTCCCCGCGGATGAGCATCTTGCCGGGATCAATCTGAGGAATCGACACCCTGAAAGCCCGTGGGAGTCCCTCTGTAACCGGGGCCCTTGCCCGTGAGGGCCTCTCCAGACGAGCCCACCTTCAGCTCCCGCTGCAGAGGCTTTGGATGTTCGTACGCTTTGGGCCTCCACGGCCGGACCCCGGCCCGCCGCACACACACATCCGTGTATCTCGACCTGGGCCGTCGCTGGAGCACGCCCAGGCTCCTTCCTCTCCTCACCCCCCAGGCATTGGGGAACATCTTCGCAACAAGTACATAAGGACCCCCCCCCCCCCGGCTGCTGCTGCGACACAACTCTTAGAGGCTGTCATGATCTCTGCTTCCAAAAGGTCAGGGTTTTCCCAACTCCCTTGGAAGCAGATCCATAACCCAGGTTCTGAGTGCCAACCAGTCCCAATTGGGACCTTTTGGACCCAGTCCTGGCGCCAGTGGCACCAGGCTCATAAATATGCCCAGTCCCAGCGCTGGAAGCGCTGGGCTCATAATGCTTGGGTGGACTTACCTGCAGCAGACCATGCTGCTTACTTGCCTGCCAGTTGAGCCTCTGATCCTCTTCTGTTTGGAACTACTTTTCCTGTTGGGTGGGGCAGGAGCCACTCCCTAGATTCAGAACACTGGAACTCTTCTGGAAAGCAGGAACGCTTTTCTTACCTAGGCGTGGCTGTGGAAGGAGACACCTAAGCACTACAGGAGGCTATTTAAACCACACCCGATGGATGAATCTTGCTTTGCGTTATTCTGCATCCTCTGCAGCAGAACGCTCATCGTGTCTTCTGCATCTGATCCTGGGCCTAAGGAAAAAGGCTTACCATCCTGAATCCAGTCTTCAGCAACACCTATAAAGACAAGAAAGAACAGGTTAGCATTACGGTCTTCAGTGACAGCTCTTCACTTACCTGGTCCATCGGCTGTCACCAACGCCTCGCGCTGCATTCCGGCATCTGAAAGACAAAGGCTTACCTACTCTTCGTGCGCTCCAGAGGTCTTCACACTGCATCCCGCATCTGAAAGACAAAACAAGGTGCGTTTAAAGACATTGGGGAACTTTAATACTCACGTGCCATTACTCCTTTCCACATCTAACCCAGTGGGTATTCCGGCACCCTGCAGCCGCTCCGAACTTGTACCTGCAAAATAAAAAGACAGTTAGAGCGCATCGTGAAGCAGGCAACAAGCGCTTACTTACGTGCTTCCAGGCGCTTCTATTCATCACACGGACTCCATCTTCAACTCACTTCAGCCCGTCATCCGCCATCGCCGGAACCCTGCAAAACAAGAAACATCATTACTAAAGACTTTAAAGACATTAGAATTACTCGAAACTTACCGTTCGTGCAGTAAACGACGGACAGCAGTCCTCTGAAGTCAAGAGGCCTGCTCCCCTTATCCAGTGAAGAAACTGGTTACAGCACCCTGCCCCGAGGCAGATGGAGAGCACGGCGTTCACTTACCTAAGGTGAGAGCGTTAACCATTGGGGTTCTACAGAAGAAGAGAAAGGGAAGAAGAGAGACATTCAAAAACCCGGTTCCTTAATCGCATATTTTCTATCTGCAGACATTTTACCCTTCGAGTCAGACATACAGTGCACAGAGGTCCAGCCCAAAGAGCCAGCCGTGGGTTACACATCACCTTTGAAGATACGGTATACGCCCAGTCAAGACCGGCGCCTCTACGGGAATCAGGTGAGCGTTACAGAACGCAAAGCCTACCACAAAACTCCCGTCCAGGCGCTATGGAAACCTCGGATACCGACCAGCTAGCCCAGTTACTTGGTGAACTAAGGGCAGAAGTGCATGCAGCCCGTCAGGAAACGAACGCTCTAAGAAGGGAACTGATTATTTCCAAGGAGCGAACAGATGATCTCGCTAGACAATTGCTACAGTCACAAGCCGGACAGACCCCGTTACCCGCATCTGGGGGAAATCTTCCTTCTACATCCTCTATGAATCCAGTGCAGATCAACCTACCTGGGAATGTACCTCTGGCTCCGCCCGAACGATTTCCTGGTGACCCAAAGAGGTTTGCAGTATTTATCAATCAGTGCCGGTTGCATTTCTTATGCCGGCCAGCAGCCTTTCCAACTGATCAAGCTAAAGTAGCTTTCGTGCTTTCGTACCTTAGTGGCAATGCGGCAGACTGGTCGATCCCTCTAGTAAATCAAGATGATCCGGTCCTCCATGATTTTCAAGCTTTTCAGCTCAGTATGGAAAAACTGTTCGCAAGACATTCACAGGGGCAGGCCTTGGACAATGAGCTTCTTTCGTTGCGACAAGGTAATCAAGACCTTTTGGCTTATATTGCGTCTTTCAACAGACTAATAGTGGAAACTCAATGGCCTGAGGACAAAAGGATTACGCTGTTTTATAGAGGTCTACGTGGAGAGCTCAAAGATGTGTTAGCCCAAGTAGTGAATCCCCCACAAGATTGTTCGGACTATATAGACTTAGTCGTTCAAATAGATCACAGACTGCAGAACAGGAAGGCCGATCGTTCCAAGTTTGATGCTCGAGTATTTTCCAAACCGCCAACTCCTTCCAAAGGAGTAGACTCCGGGGAACCCATGCAAATAGGGGGTCTGAAAGGTCCTCTAACACAAAAGGAGCGGGAAAGGAGAAAACAGTTGCAATTATGCCTCTATTGCGGAAACTCAGGGCACTTTCTTCGAGACTGTCCGGTGAAACCTGCCAAGAAGGCAGTAGGAGCTGCAGTTACCAAAGTTACAAACTCTGAGCAGGGAAACGACCTCGCCCGACAAGAATAGAGGTCCTCTTGCCGAGCGTGAAAACCAGTTCCGTGACCTCGCATTTCGTGATACCTATGGTCCTCATTAGCCCTGATAATCAGGATCGATTACATGCAATTGAAGCTTACGTCGACAGGGGTGCCATCGGCAATTATGTGGATCATGAAATGGTTTTGAGGATGAATCTAACTCTTTGTCCCAAGGCTGTAAAGGACGTCATTACTACAGTGGATGGTACGGAGATAGCCTCCGGGCCAGTAACGCATACCACTCAAGAGGTGACGCTAGTAAGTCAAGATGGACACCATGAGAAGATCGTGTTCGATGTGATCAAGGCCCCTCAGTTTCAGATTATTCTAGGAATACCTTGGTTAGAGAAACACAATCCTCTGATCGATTGGCGAGCAAGAACGGTCCAGTTTCCAGAATGTGTCTCTACTTGTCACCCTCCACCTGGTGTTGCACTGGCAGCAATTTCTTCAGAGACTCCCCAGTTACCTCCCGAATACCTAGAATACCAAGATGTTTTCCGGAAGGATCAGGCTAACTCTCTACCTCCTCATAGGTCTTATGACTGCCAGATAGACCCGATACCTGGATCTACTCCTCCTTGTAGTAGAATTTATGCCCTCACCGAGCCTGAGAACCTTCACCTTCGACAATACCTGGATCAATACCTGGCAAATGGGTTTATTCGTCCTTCCAAGTCCCCTGCTTCTTCAGCTTTGTTCTTCTTCCTTTTTTGGAACGGAGACCTTAGAACTTGTATAGATTATCGCTCCCTGAACCAGATCACTGTTAAGAATAGATATCCGTTACCTTTGATCCCTGAACTCCTGGACCAAGTCAGAAAAGCACGCATATATACAAAGCTGGATCTTAGAGGAGCTTACCACTTGGTACAAGTAAAAGAGGGCGATGAATGGAAGACGGCCTTCCGCACCAAGTATGGGCTATTTGAATATCAGGTCATGCCCTTCGGACTTTGCAATGCCCCGGCCGCCTTTCAATATTTTATGAACGAAGTCCTCAGAGAGCACATAGATGTGTGTGTGTTGTTTACATTGACGACATCCTCGTTTATTCTTCATCGGAATCTGAACATCGGAAACACGTGAAAATGGTCCTCGAAAGATTGCGTCAACACAAACTTTTCGCTAAGTTGGAAAAATGTGTTTTCAACGTGACTGAAGTTGAATTCTTGGGATTCATATTATCACCTGGCGGAGTGCGTATGGATTCAAAGAAGGTCGATGCAGTTCTCAAATGGCCATCACCATCCTCCGTAAAAGGTGTGCAAAGCATGTTAGGCTTCGCTAACTTTTACCGCAGGTTTATCCCCGAATTCTCTCGAATAGTCCAGCCCATCACTGCCTTGTTAAAGAAAAACAAACGTTTTGAATGGTCTACCGAGGCGGAACAAGCTTTTCAGGATTTGAAGACTAAATTTATCTCTGCACCAATCTTAAAACACCCTCGCCCCGAACTCCCCTACATCGTGGAAACTGATGCTTCAAGCCTTGCCATGGGGGCAGTTCTATCACAAAAGGACCCGGTAACCAATCAGTTGCATCCCGTGGCATTTTGGTCCCGCAAATTCTCGCCTCCTGAAATCAATTACACGATTACTGACAAGGAACTTCTGGCTATCAAATTTGCCTTTAAGGCTTGGCGGCATTATCTGCTGGGGGCCCGACACACCGTTACTGTGATTACGGATCACCGAAACCTGCAATATTTGAAAACCGCAAAAGCCCAATCCTCTAGACAACTCCGTTGGGCATTATTCTTTGCCGAGTTTGACTTCATAATTACCTATCGACCTGGTACAAAGAACGGTAAAGCTGATGCCCTTTCTCGGATGGGAGTGGAAGAACACTTGATCAACCCTAAACCTGTACCAATCATTCCCGAACAAAGAATTCTGGGTGTAATCGCCACAGAATCCTTAGAGGAAGTTAAGGATAAAGCCAGGCAACTTGTAACTCCAGCAGACATACAGAATTGGAATTTGCAGGGAAAGGACTTTGCAGTAAAGGACAACTTATTGTATTTCCAAGAACGATTATACCTACCCAGCACAGATTTACAGAAAAAAGTAATCTCTTGTTATCACGATTCTTTAATGGAAGGACATCCCGGTATGGCCAAGACCTCAGAAAAGATCAAGCGCTACTTCTGGTGGCCGTCTTGGAAAAAAGATATCAGAGACTTTATAATGTCCTGTGGAGTATGCGCCCAAAACAAGAGTCAAAAGGAAAGACCAGCAGGCCTCTTACGCCCTATTGACATCCCACCTCGCCCTTTGCATACGCTTTCTATGGACTTCATCACCGATCTACCTCCATGCTCCGAATACAATACGATTCTAGTAATCGTGGACTTATTCTCCAAGATGGCGCATTTCATTCCGCTCAAAGGCTTGCCAACAGCAGCAACTCTGGCCCGAGAATTTCTCGAAAACATCGTCCGACTGCACGGTTTTCCTTCGGTTCTAATTTCGGATCGAGGTAGTCAATTTATTTCTCATTTTTGGCGAAGTTGCTGTCGGTCGGCTCAAATTGATGTGAGACTATCGACCAGTCACCACCCTCAGACCGACGGACAAACCGAGAGGACCAATCAAACTCTGGAACAGTATTTACGCTGCATGCTGCAACAAACTGAAAAAACTTGGAAAGACATCCTTTGGATAGCCGAATATGCCTACAATAACTCTGTCCATTCGGGAACTGGGAAAACCCCGTTTTTTCTTTTGTACGGCAGTCACCCTCGAACCTCGGAGTTGGATCCCCTCCAAGATCTTGAAACACCAGCAGTAGACTACCTGCATTCTACAATCACCCAAGCCTTTAAGGAAGCTGTTTCTCACCTTCAAAGGGCTAAAGAACAATACAAGAAAGGAGCAGATCAACATCGGAAGGAAGCCCCTCAATATCAAGTAGGGGATCAAGTCTGGTTATCCACCAAATATCTACCTCTAAAAGGGCCACGCACATTCAACCCAAGATACCTTGGTCCCTATTCCATCACTACCATAGTAAACCCAGTAGCGGTCAAGTTGGACTTGCCCCCGCACATGAAGATACATCCGGTCTTCCACGTCTCTCTATTAAAACCCGTGCAACCTCAAACCCGACTAACTAAATCTCCAAAACCCATCCTAGTTGATGGAGAACTCGAGTTTGAAGTCAAAAGCATTCTGGACTCCAAGATCTCCAAATCTAAACTATTTTACCTAATTGACTGGAAAGGCTACGGCCCCCAAGAGAGATCCTGGGAACCTGCTGAATATGTCCACGCTCCTCGCCTAATCAAAAGATTTCACCGAACATTTCCTGACAAGCCAAAACCCCCGGAGAAGCCCGGTTTGGGAGGGGCCTTGAGGGGGGGTACTGTCATGATCTCTGCTTCCAAAAGTTCAGGGTTTTCCCAACTCCCTTGGAAGCAGATCCATAACCCAGGTTCCGAGTGCCAACCAGTCCCAATTGGGACCTTTTGGACCGAGTCCTGGCGCCAGAGGCACCAGGCTCATAAATATGCCCAGTCCCAGCGCTGGAAGCGCCGGGCTCATAATGCTTGGGTGGACTTACCTGCAGCAGACCATGCTGCTTACTTGCCTGCCAGTTGAGCCTCTGATCCTCTTCTGTTTTGAACTACTTTTCCTGTTGGGTGGGGCAGGAGCCACTCCCTAGATTCAGAACACTGGAACTCTTCTGGAAAGCAGGAACTCTTTTCTTACCTAGGCGTGGCTGTGGAAGGAGACACCTAAGCACTACAGGAGGCTATTTAAACCACACCCGATGGATGAATCTTGCTTTGCGTTATTCTGCATCCTCTGCAGCAGAACGCTCATCGTGTCTTCTGCATCTGATCCTGGGCCTAAGGAAAAAGGCTTACCATCCTGGATCCAGTCTTCAGCAACACCTATAAAGACAAGAAAGAACAGGTTAGCATTACGGTCTTCAGTGACAGCTCTTCACTTACCTGGTCCATCGGCTGTCACCAACGCCTCGCGCTGCATTCCGGCATCTGAAAGACAAAAGCTTACCAACTCTTCGTGCGCTCCAGAGGTCTTCGGCGCTGCATCGCGCATCTGAAAGACAAAACAAGGTGCGTTTAAAGACATTGGGGAACTTTAATACTCACGTGCCATTACTCCTTTCCACATCTAACCCAGTGGTTATTCCGGCACCCTGCAGCCGCTCCGAACTTGTACCTGCAAAATAAAAAGACAGAGCGCATCGTGAAGCAGGCAACAAGCGCTTACTTACGTGCTTCCAGGCGCTACTATTCATCACACGGACTCCATCTTCAACTCACTTCAGCCCGTCATCCGCCATCGCCGGAACCCTGCAAAACAAGAAAATCATTACTAAAGACTTTAAAGACATTAGAATTACTCGAAACTTACCGTTCGTGCAGTAAACGACGGACAGCAGTCCTCTGAAGTCAAGAGGCCTGCTCCCCTTATCCAGTGAAGAAACTGGTTACAGCACCCTGCCCCGAGGCAGATGGAGAGCACGGCGTTCACTTACCTAAGGTGAGAGCGTTAACCTTTGGGGTTCTACAGGAGAAGAGAAAGGGAAGAAGAGAGAGACATTCAATAACCCAGTTCCTTAATCCCATATTTTCTATCTGCAGACATCTTACCCTTCGAGTCAGACATACAGTGCACAGAGGTCCAGCCCAAAGAGCCAGCCGTGTGTTACACATCACCTTTGAAGATACGGTATACGCCTAGTCAAGACCGGCGCCTCTACGGGAATCAGGTGAGCGTTACAGAGGCCTACACCGAACAGGCCCGGGCCGACGCGGGAGCGTGCCTGGGCCCCTCTGCGACCTTTGAAGGCACCCACCGGCCCCACGTCGGAGCAACCGTGAGTATTGGCTGTCAGGGGGTTGGCACCCGTCCCAACCACCACACCTTATCGAGGGGATCATCTCCCCGAGCCCCAGGGGGAGATCTTGAGGAACTACGAAGACCTAGAGGGGGAGACACCACATGAGTTGGAAAGGAACCCTGGCGAGATACCAATTCACTCCCCGAAAACAAGAGATGGAGACCAACCCGCTGCCCACACCGACCCCCGACATGAACACCATGCAGAGCAACATCCAGACAATCCTAGACGAAATCGGGGGGATGAGGACAGACATGGGTGCCAAGCTGGCTGACCTCACCGCCAAGGTCTCCACGATGGAGGATAGAATGGAGGGGGTGGAGAACAATCAGG
Source organism: Ambystoma mexicanum (assembly GCF_040938575.1). Lineage (NCBI taxonomy): Eukaryota > Metazoa > Chordata > Amphibia > Caudata > Ambystomatidae > Ambystoma > Ambystoma mexicanum. The sequence goes on from NC_090934.1 coordinate 848,274,196, forward strand.
CATCCACCGTCTTCCTGGAGGCTCAGATGAAGACGAGGTTCACGGAGATGCAGCGGCGTGAGGGAGAGCTCTGTTTCAAAGTGGACGATATGGAAAATCGTGAACGGAGATGCAACCTGCGATTCTTCGGCCTGTCGGAGGTGGAGGGGGAGACCCAGACCGGCCTAGAGGGCAAAGTGCAGGAGATCATTAGGATTGTCCTGGGAACCGACTCCGGAGAAACCATCCTGATTGACAGGGTTCACCGAGCTGGCGGCGGCGGTAGGGGCCCACGCTCCGTGCTTGCGAAGTTCCACTATTACAGGGACAAAGCAAAAATACTTGAAAGAGCCAGAACCCTAAGAGAGATACAATTCGACCACTGCAGGGTGGCAATATACCAGGACCTGTCCGCCCTCACGCTACAAATGAGGAAAAAATGTGGCCCGATCACCAGGTGGCTCCAGGAAAAGGGGGTCCGGTACCGCTGGGGGCACCCATTCTACCTATCCTTCGAGTGGCAACGGGAAAACTTTCAGCTTGTTACAGAAGAAGACATCCAAAGAGGCATCGACGTACTGATCGGGGACCCTTTGGGGCCCTCGGGGGAGAGCGGTGGACCCGACAGAGATCCGAGTCGGGCCCATGGGGCCCTGACCACAGCCAGGGGAAACACAAAGTGAAGGGCACCCGGAAATTCAGGAAAACCAGACACCCCTCGGAGGGACGTGGAGGACCCAGATGATTACGGGATAGAGGGGAGAAGAAACGGAACGCAGTGCTGATCGGCTGGGGTTCACTCGCTTGCCCGCTCCGGCAAATTGAGGAGAAGCTTTTGTTCCACTTCTGCCGATGCCGAAGCACGCGCGGTGGATCCGAGTGACTGAGAGGGAAGGGGGAAAGTTAAAGAAATGTTATGTTGTTGTGTTGTGTTGTATTGCATCTGACCGTAGGTCCTCACGGGCCCCCTCATGTTTGGGAGCGATTTATGTTGTGTTGTGATGTTGCCAAGGTTGGCGAGGCTTAGGCTGAAATTGAGGGCTGAAGGTTTTGGGTCCCACCTGTTTGAAACACGGAGGGGGGTTGTTTTTGGTCGTCGGAGGGTGGCCAGCTACATCCCCCGAGGCCTTCAAAGATCCCTCCAACCCACATTGGAAGATAGTTCGCGGTTGGACCCAGCCCTTATGAGACACGTGGCGGGAGTAGAGGGGATGGGGGCAGGGGAGGTCTTGTTGAGGGACTGGACTCCGACTAAAGCTGTTGAATATTCCTAAGGGTAAAAGTTGGAGGTTACGCTCCACACTATTTATCTCTCGGGGCCCAGGCAGCGGCCCTGGTCGTTCGTTGACTAAACCCGATGTCTGTCGGGCGATGGAGACGGACGCCTACCAAAATGGGTAAGGGAAATGGGGAACCAGGGAGGGGGAGGGGAAAGAAATAGGGAACACCACGCCATGGTTCTGGGGTCCAAGCCAACAGATGATAACGGGGGCACTCACTGAGGTTTCATAGGGCAAGGATAGCGACGACCATGGTTGAAGGTCGGATCGGTACGCTCAACGTTAAGGGTCTCAACTCGCAGAACAAGCGGTCTCTCACAAGTATCTTATTCCGCAAACAGAAATTCCTTGCCCTCTTCCTACAAGAAACCCACTATAGAAGGGGGGCTGAGTCAACGATTAAGGGAAAGGAGATAGGCAGAAACTTCTGGGCCTCGCAAAAATCCTCCAAGAAGGAGGTAGTGGGTATCCTCTTAGGTAAATAGCTGCATCTCACCGATGTGGAGACGAAGAGGGGCTTTGGGGGCAGATTCCTGGCGATCAAGGGATTAGCCCAGGGTACACGAGTCACACTAGCCACAATATACGCACCCAACGCCGGCCAAGTCAAGTTTATTCGCAGGGTCTTTGGGGTCATGGACGGGTGGGCCGAGGGAGCCACAATTCTGGGCGGAGACTTCAATCTCATTACAGACCCTCATCTTGACTGGTGGTCGGCCAAAGGGACGGGACCAAGAGCCCCCACAAAAGATAATCTCGCTTTGAGGGACCTCCTACAAGAATACTACTGGGTTGATGTATGGCGCAAATGCTGGCAGACCCCTGGGGGTTACACGTTCTTCTCCCCTCCCCACCAAGCTTATACTAGAATTGATTTACTGCTGGTCTCGGAGGAGGGAGGGGGAGAGATTGGGGACCCTACGGTTGAGTCTGTGACCTGGTCAGATCATGAGCTCCTCGTTATGGAATGGCGTTTGCAAGCCACCGTGAAATCACGTACATGGCGCTGTAACGATACCCTCATGAGGGACCAGGTGTTTAGAGAATTCCTTAGGAACGAAATGAAGGCCTTCTTCCTATCGAACGACACAGGGGAGGTCCCAATGGTCTCAGTCTGGGAGGCGGCGAAGGCCACCTTTAGGGGTCTCCTCATTGCAGAGGGTGCAAGCAAGAAGCGAGAGAGGGCCCTGATAGAATCCAGACTCCGGGAAGACCTGCGGGACATGAGGGCACAGCTCACCAAGGGAAACATAGACCGCGAAAACCTCCTGAGTGAAATGAGAGAGAAGAGACAGGCTCTGCATACAATCCTGATTGGAGAGGTAGTTAAAAAAATGAGATACACGAAGTAGAGATACTACGAGAGGGGTGACAGGGTTGGGACTCTTCTGGCACACAGACTGAGGGGAAATAGGGCAGACAGACACATAGAAAAGGTCAAGGACGGGGCGGGTAACACCCAGATAAAAACTGAACATATAGCAGAATCATTTGCGGCCTTTTATAGGGCCCTCTATACCAAACAAGAGGGTGAATCACTGGAGGAAATTCGAAAATATCTTGATGCCCACCCCCTACCCAAGCTCACAGACCTAGAGAGAGAGAGACACTGGACAAGGAGATAACGGAGGAGGAGGTGGAGGAGGCCATCAAAAAGCTTAAAATAGGGAAGACCCCGGAGGAAGACGGGTACACAGCGGATTTCTATAAACAATTCCAGCAAATCCGACGGTGTCCTTCTCCTGTCTCTAGACGCGGAGAAGGCGTTCGACAGGGTGAGCTGGGCCTTCATGGAGGGGGTTCTATCGTCCTTGGGGATGGGACCCAGGTGGCGGAGATGGATGACGGCCCTCTACTCCCGCCCTTCCGCTAAAGTGGTGGTCAATGGAAGAGAGTCGGAGTCCTTTCCTTTAGAGAGAGGCACAAGACAGGGATGCCCACTGTCCCCCCTAATATACGCACTGGTGATGGAACCTTGGGCTATAGCAATCAGGACTAACGACCAGATCCAGGGTGTCAAGATAGGGGGGGAACCGATTACAAAATACCCTGTTTGCCGACGATGTCCTCCTGTACCTCTCTAAACCATCCCAATCTGTCCCGGAGGTGTTGAATAGTCTGGAGCGATATGGTTCCCTGGCGGGCTACAGGGTCAATGTAGATAAATCAGTGGCGTTCCCGGCAGGCCAGCTCAACGAGACCGAGCGACAATATATCGACAACCTTCCGTTTTGTAAACGTACAGAGGGATTCTCCCACCTGGGGATCCAAATTCCATCAGACCTAGGGGATCTCTTCAAATTACCAATCCGCCCCTATGGAGGTCGATCAAACACGACCTGGGACGCTGGTCGAAATCCGGCCTCTCATGGATGGCTTGCCTCAACTCCATTAAAATGGTAATCCTCCCCAAATTCTTGTACCCGTTTCAAATGCTGCCAACCCAGATACCAAACCCATTCCTCTTGGAGAGCAAACGGGCCCTTCTCCGTTATCTATGGGCCGGTAAATCCCATAGAATTGCTTACGACACTCTCACAAGACCCAAGGATGAGGTGGATTTTCCCGATCTTGACACCTACTATAAGGCGTCACAACTGCGCGTCCTTGTTGACCACCTGATGACTGGCCCAAAGAAACAATGGGTAACGTTAGATAACACACTCTTCTCGCCAGTCACACTGGACGAATGGCTATGGGTCCCCAAGACATCTATCCCAAGAAGGGTTCTGAAACACCCAGTGTTGGGAGTGCTGTGGTCCATTTGGAAGGAAGGGGGTTACCGGAGATGGCTCACAACGTGGCCCACACCTTTGAGCTGCACCTGGGCCCCACCACTTTGGGAAGGGATCAACGAACCACTAGCCTTCCAGCAATGGTATGATGTGGGCCTCTGTAGGGCCGGACAGCTCTGGGTGGATGGGGTGTTTATTTCTCTAGGTGACTTGAAGGACGCCCTGGGCCTCCCTGACCTCTCCCCCTTTTGATATCTACAGCTCAAGGGTGCCCTTACCGAGAGCAGATGGGGAGAGACACTTAGGCGGGACCTAACCGATTTTGAGAAATTCCTCATAACGCACAAAGGTACCGAGGGGATAATATTGCGGCTTTATAGCTTCTTGCTGTTCTCTACCCCACGGGACCCTCCATCTTCCCAAGTACAATGGGGGATGGACCTGGGCACCCCTATAACGGAAAAGAGATGGACCAAGAACTGTAGGCAGGCACACCGCTCTACTACTGCACCCCAATACCGCCACCAGGCCCTGAAGTTGATACACAGATGGCACTACCCCCCACAAAGGATAGCCAGAATGAGAAAAGGCTACAACCCCCACTGCTGGAAATGCCATGTTGAAAAGGGAGACTATGTCCATATGTGGTGGAAGTGCCAGGTGGCACAAACCTATTGGAGTGAGGTCCTGTCATGGATAATGGGAGTGGACGGATTGGTGAGAACTCTATCCCCCTGGCTGGTGTTGTTCAGTATTGAGGTTGAGGGGGGCCCCAAAGGTGAAACACGACCACATGTTGCAGGTCGTGCTAGTTGCGGCTAGATGCTGCTGGGCCCAGAAATGGAAATCACCCCCCGACCTCCGGGGGAGGGGGAGTGGGTAGCAAAAACACGAGCAATCTACAATATGGAGTATTTGACCCACCTGATCGATCTATCAAAATCTAACATCGAGGCCCTATGGCTGCCATTTTTTGACAAATACGGGAAAACAGCCTGAGGCATGAGTAACCATCTCAGACGGTTCTCCTGATGGGAACAACTTGATTGGGGCAACCCCTCTGGAGTCGGAGGAGATCGATCGTTACAAGACATGTGACTCTTATATGTTGAACCTTATTTTTTAGCACCGTTTCTCTCTCGGAAGCAACCATATGCTCGCATTGTATCCTGAGACAATGTGATGGACCCTGTTGTTGTTATCTACCATTAAACCATGGCGTGGAATAAGGGGGGGTGGGTGTGGGAGGTGGGGGGGAGGGGAAAGTTGTGACCTCACTTTGATATATATGGATGTTTGCATTATTTTTTGAATTATGTCATAACTGTAAAATTCCAATAAAACCAAATTTTCAAGACTTGGAGAACAAGGCGGGAGGCAGAACTTAATATCTAAAGGAAGGCTCAGAGTTGGATAACATGGAGGGATGCGTAAGAGGTTTATTTACGCTCTTACTGATGGACTGTGACCCATCAGAGACAGCAATTGACAGAGTTGGTCCTCGATGGCAAAGGGCTGTTCTACCACCAAGAGACATTGTAGTGAAATTACATAACTTTTACATCAAGGAGGCAAATTTGGTGGAGGCACGAAGATGATGATGCATTGATTTCATGGATAGCTCAATAAAAATGTGCCAAGAGCTGACTCAAGCCAGTTTAGCACAATGGAGTGACATGCCACCCTTGATTCTCTAGAGCGATTATATCATAAAAGGATACAATTTCTTCTTAACCTTCAGTGAAGAATCCTCAAGGAAAAATCCTCAAGGAAAAATCCTTTCCATTGATCACACCCACTGCCAGATGTAATAAAACAGCCAGAGCGAGGAATCAATTGAAAGGATGAATAACTATGCACAGTCTCCAATCTGTGTACAAGAAAACAATTGGTAAATACTAGAACCTTCAACTTTGGCCTCCCTTAATTTCCACTATTTCCACACTAACCTTGTATGAGTAGTTGGCTTGATAGTTAAGATGAACCGTGATGCTCCAGATGAATCCAACAAAACACAACACAACGGCAAGGAAGGGAGGAGTTAGTAGGGAACTAATCCAGAATGGAATGAGGGCCGAGCTAGTGTCGGGTTGGCGCACTCTGGATAGTGTTTGTTAGTTCAGTGCACAAGTCATAACAAAACATAATCCTGGTATCTCCAGCAGGGTGTACTTTTGAGGTTTCACTGGTGTGCAGTACGTTATCACACTTGAATAATATGGAACACAAAAATGCAAACTGAAATCATTCTCTATTGGTAGTGCGTTATTCGCCCTTGAAAAGAACTTAAATCCCGTCTGGGATGTAGTACTCAGTAACACAATGTTCATGGAAATCAAACTAAACAATAACCTGTAGTTACTCCCGTAACTCCGGAAGTATCATGGAGAACACACTGCGCTTGGAAAAACAGCACCGTAAAGAATTGTACCTTATGGATGTAAGGCAGGACCCATCCATAATCAACATGGACAGATTCGAAGGTAAGGCGGCACTCCTCTGTATATACAGCAGTTGGCTATGGTAAGCCTCCGTGCGGAACGGCAGTCAGCTGGGAGAGTTCCGCAGAATAATGCAGCCGGCTTGGAAGCCTCCGCGTGGAACCGCGGTCAACTGGAAAATGCTGCGGGATACAGCCGTCAACTTGGGAACGCCTCCATGAAGTACCAAAGGCGGCAGTGGAAGCCTCCGCGGAATTGCTGAAGCAGGCTGTTTCCAGGAGCCCGAATGAAGAGGGAATACTCTGGGAAGGCTTGGAATGAAGACGCAGTTCGCGAGTAAATAAACTGCACGCAAGGAAGTTGTAACAATCAGAAGCGCAAAGCGTTCAGAAGAAAGGACCTAAATACGTGCCATAGGCACGTGACTGATGTGTCCCATAACGATCATGTGATTTAGATGCAGGGATTCAGTGTCGTTTAGCGGGAAGTTTAGAGAACAGTCTCCATTTGTTATAGAACAGTTTTGCTGCCGTTCTAAAAGCATATGGATTCCTGCTACCATGCCCAACAGGTGAGTGAGGCATGGGAGTACCATCCCTCAAAGGCATCTCCACAACCCTTCTTGAATGGAACCTGCGAAGCAACAGTGGAGCATGTATGTTGTCCAGCGGTTCCCATGTCCGGTCTTCAGGGCCGTAACCCTGCCAATCAATCAAATAATAAGGCTTGCCATTACGTATCCTCATGTCCAAGGTTGATTTTACCTCGTATTCATCAGAACCTCTGACCTTTACTGCTAAAGGTCTAACAGGCAATCAAGTATCCGAATTGCATGGTTTGATCAAAGTAACATGGAATACGGGATGTACTCTCCAACAAGTAGGCAATTTTAGACAAACAGCTGCAGGACTGATAAGTCTGGTAATGACAAAAGGACCAATAAACCGTGGAAGGAGTTTCTTCTTGCCTGTATCTTCAAATTCTTAGCTGACAACCACACTTTCATCCCAACCCGATATACTGGTGCAGATGTTCTCTTGGCATCTGTGTAAGGTTTGGTATTCTGTTGGGAGCGGACCAGTTGTCGGATTCGTGTATGCAACAACAATACGTCTCTCATAGTACAGTTTGATGCTGGATTATCTGTAGCCAGGTCAGAATCCAATGGAATGGATCTAGGATGTTGGCCATATAGGGCAAAAAATGGAGTAGTACCAATAGAAGAATGAAAGGAATTATTATATGCAAACTCCGCTGATGGTAACATGGACAACCAGTTGGAATGATACTGTAAACAGACATCGTAAGAACTGCTCCATGGTACTATTTGTTCTTTCCATTTGTCCATCCGTTTGGGGATGGAACGAGCTAGACATTCTGTCATCTATTAACAGCGCAGAAGTAAGTCCCTTCCAAAAGTGAGAGGAAAACTGGGATCCTCGGTCTGTAATGATGATAGTTGGTAGGCCGAAAAAGCGAAAAACATGTCCCAAAAAGAGATCTGCTAGTACAGCAGCAGTAGGCAGGCCCTTACATGGTATGAATAGTACAAGTTTGGTAAAGTAATCCACTACAACCCATATTGTGTTAAAGCCTTGTTCTAGCAGCAACTCAAAACCACGAAATCTATGGAAATCATGTACCATGGTTTATGAGGTACCGGCAGTCGTTGCATCAAATCCATGGGTTTACCAGGATGATTTTTACACTGGGCGCATACTGAACATGAGTTGACATAGTCGATCACGTCTCTGGACATGGAAGGCCACCAACACCATTGTTTCAGCGGTTCAACAGTCTTCTTTTGCACTGGATGAGCCGCCATTTGTGAATCGTGTCCCCAACGCATGGCTCTGGAGCGAGTGTCTTCAGTAGGTAGGTACAGGACCCCTTGTATAAATGGCAGACCCTTCTGGATATCCAAATTCAGTGAATTTACCTCCTGCGGATGATGAGATACCCACTCCTGTAATTCATGTTGTAAAGAAGACTGAGCAGAACAAGAGCAATCTACATGTTTTGCCACCAAAGGAAGGGGTTCCGATCTGGATTTATCATAACCGAGGAGGGACAAAGCGTCAGCTTTGAATACTTCACGTGAAGGACGGTAGGTAATCCGGAAGTCAAACTGAGTAAAGAATGCATGCCATCTGGCTTGGCGTGCGGTTAGCCATTTCATTGTCTTGAAAGCTTGTATATTACGATGATCTGAATATATAGTCACTGGATGTTTAGCTCCGAATAGGTGGTGACGCCACTCCTGTAGTGCGTCTTTGATCGCTAGGAGTTCTCGTTCGGCGACTGTATAGTTGCATTCGTATGGATTAAGTTTGCAGGAAAAAAAAGCCACAGGGTGCTCCTCATTACTGTCTGGACAGATTTGAGAAAGGATGGCCCCTACTGCAAAATTACAAGCATCTGCCTCTACGTAAAATGGTAGGTTTATGTCTGGATGTTTTAAAACAGGAGCAGTAGTAAAAGCCTCTTTTAACGCATCGAATGAACTCTCTGCTTCTTTGTTCCAGACAAAAGACAGTTTGGAACTAGTAAGAGCAGTCAATGGAGCTACCGTCTGAGAGACCGACTTAATAAAGCGACGGTAGAAATTGGCGAATCCTAAAAAGGACTGCAATGCTTTTGTATGGTTGGGTATCGGCCAGTTCAAAATGGCCTTGACTTTGGAATTACTCATACGTACTCCCGTACTTGTGATGTCATAACCCAGGAATTCAACCTCACGAGTATGAAATACACACTTTTCAGCTTTCACAAACAACTTGTGCTCTCGTAGTCTCTGTAGCACTTGAGTAACATGACGTATATGCTCCTGTAGTGAAGAGGAGTATATGAGGATATAATCCAAATAAATGACAACAAGCTGGTCCAGAATATCTCGAAATATGTCATTCATAAAAAACTGAAAGGTAGCAGGGGCATTACATAAGCCGAATGGCATAACAAGATACTCAGAGTCCGTATCGAGTCTTGAAAGCCGTCTTCCATTCATCGCCTTCGCGAATGCGTTCCAAATTGTATGCCGCTCGGAGATCTAATTTTATGTAAATGACTGATGAGCCCAATTGGTCTAACAATACACTGATTAACGGTAGTGGATACTGTTTTTTGACAGTTATATCGTTGATGGCTCTGTAGTCAATACAAGGCCTAAGATCTCCCTCCTTCTTTGGGACAAAAAACAATGGAGAGGCCGCAGGGGACTGGGAAGGCAGAATGAAACCCATCTCAAGTGCCTTATCAATGTATTCCTTGAGAACTGCCTCTTCCTGTTGGGTTAAGGAATAAACTCTTCCTGTTGGGACCATAGATCCAGGTAGCAGTTCTATTGGACAATCGTAAGGACGATGAGCAGGTAGATGTTCAGCCATACCTTTATCAAATACATCCACAAAAGCATTATATTCTTGTGGGACTTGGATGTCAGGTGAAGACACAGCTCCTATAGTAAAGGCTGTGTCAAGCAAAGGCGCAACAGATGATTCTCTGATCAATTCTTTACTTTTAAAGCAATGATCATTGCAATATGAAGGATACTGTATTTGACCTGTCATCCAATCAATGAATGGGTTGTGTAGGGTCAGCCAAGTGATACCCAGAATCAGTTTATACTGAGGTGCTGCAATAACGTCAAAAACCACTTCCTCAGTATGTCCATTGCATTGAATCACTTTGATAGGAATGGTTTCTTTAGTGACCAAACCAGAAGTGAGAATAGAACCGTCGACAGTGTTGACAGTTTCTAGTACTTTCTTAGTCACTGTAGGTATGACAGCATGTTGCAGAAATGACAGATCAATATAGTTGTTAGCAGCCCCTGAATCAATCATTGCCTGAGACTGGATTTTACAACTGTGAAAGCGTAATTCCACTGAGATTGCGATGGGAGCGGTTTTACTGGAGCCCAATTTGAAACTCGGTACAGGGACTCCTACTGAGGCCGAGTCTTGGCGTTTCCCGGACGCCTGTTTGGCTTTTTTGGGCAAGAGACCAATAAATGATCTGCAGAACCACAATACATGCAGAGATTGTTCTTTCGTCTGTTTTCCCTTTCTGCACTTGAAAGTCGACCACGTATGGCCCCTATCTGCATGGGCTCGGGATCGTTGGGAACCACAACTGGAGGATCGGAACGTGCCATTGATGGTAAAAATGGCTTCTTTTCTCCTTTACGGGCGTTCCAGCGAGCGTCTATTTGTAAGATAAGGTCAAGGAGTTCAGTAAACCCTGGAGGTACCACAGGGACGGTGGAAAGGGCATCTTTAAGATCCTCAGACAGCCCTTTGTAAAAGACTGCAGCCTTCTCCTCCTCAGGCCAACTAGTTTCAGCTGTTAACTGATTAAACCTGGCCAAATAGGACAATAGGGGTTGGGTCCCCTGTTGAAGACTCCAACTCCAAATCATTGGCTTGTGTAGCATATCGCATGTCGAAGACCTTGCTCATTGCTTCTAATAAGGCGTCACAGTCATATAATAACGGACTGTTTTCCAACAATGGATTGGCCCACGCCGCAGCTGTGCTACCCAAGCATGATGGAACAAATGCCACTGTGGTAGTTAAGTCTGGAAATTAACTTGGCCGACACAGAAAATGCAAGCGGCATTGATTAACAAACATACAATATGCTTTAGGGTCGCCAGTGAACCTCTCGGGAGGAGCGAGAGGAAATTGAGTAGGCATCAGCACTTTAACTGGTTCCCTTGGAGGTAGGGATGAACCAGAACCTGAAGCGGTGGTTGCCGGAATATCACTCCCCTGGTTTGGGGAGGAGCGCATTGCGTCCTGAAGAACATCCATGCGATGACGCAATTTGTCCTATGCAGTTATCTCATTTCGTAGATCTGCTATCAACCATGTTAGGGCTTCCAGGGTATCTACTACCTCAATTGCTATGGCTTCTGATTCTGACATGCCGCCCTTGATTCTCTAGAGCGATTATACCATAAAAGGATACAGGTAGTATTTACATAAAGGATACAATAAGGATCCGATTCTTTCTTCTTAACCTTCAGTGAAGAATCCTCAAGGAAGAATCCTTTCCATTGATCACACCCACTGCCTGATGTAATAACACAGCCAGAGCGAGGAATCAATTGAAAGGATGAATAACTATGCACAGTCTCCAATCTGTGTACAAGAAAACAATTGGTAAATACTAGAACCTTCAACTTTGGCCTCCCTTCATTTCCACTATTTCCACACTAACCTTGTATGAGTAGTTGGCTTGATAGTTAAGATGAACCGTGATGCTTCAGATGAATCCAACACAACACAACGGCAAGGAAGGGAGGAGTTAGTAGGGAACTAATCCGAACTGAACGAGGGCCGAGCTAGTGTTTGGTTTTTTGCACTCTGGATAGTGTTCATTAGTTCAGTGCACAAGTCATAACAAAACATAATCCTGGTATCTCCAGCAGGGTGTACTTTTGAGGTTTCACTGGTGTGCAGTACGTTATTCACCCTTGAATAATATGGAACACAAAAGTTCAAACTGAAATCATTCTCTATTGGTAGTGCATTATTCACCCTTGAAAAGAACTTAAATCCCGTCTGTGATGTAGTACTCAGTAACACAATGTTCATGGAAACCAAACTAAACAATAACCTGTAGTTACTCCCGTAACTCCAGAAGTATCATGGAGAAAACACTGCGCTTGGAAACACAGCAGCGTAAATAATTGTACCTTATGGATGTAAGGCAGGACCCATTTGTAATCAACATGGACAGATTTGGAAGATAAGGCGGCACTCCTCTGTATGTACAGCAGTTGGCTATGGAAAGCCTTTGTGCAGAACGGCAGTCAGCTGGGAGAGTTCCGTGGGAATAACGCAGCCGGCTTGGAAGCCTCCACGCGGAATAGCGGTCAACTGGAAAATGCACCGGGATACAGCTGTCGACTTGGGAACGCCTCCATGAAGTACCAAATGCGGCAGTGGAAGCCTCCGCGGAATTGCTGATGCAGGCTATTTCCAGGAGCCCGAATGACGAGGGAATACTCTGGGAAGGCTTGGAATGAAGACGCAGTTCGCGAGTAAATGAACTGCACGCAAGGAAGTTGTAACAATCAGAAGCGTGAAGCGTTTAGAAGAAAGGACCTAAATACGTGCCACAGGCACGTGACTGATGTGTCCCAGAACAATCATGTGATTTAGATGCAGGGATTCAGTGTTGTTTAGCGGGAAGTTTAGAGAACAGTCTTCACTTGTTATAGAACGGTTTTGCTGCCGTTCTAAAAGCATATGGATTCCTGCTACCATGCCCAACAGGTGAGTGAGGCATGACATGGAGACTGTTTAAACTACAGCAGAGGAGCTTGAGAAACGTCAAGTGAGACACAAATCGGCCCATCCCTATAGGTTGCGGTTCAAACTACAAAAGAGGATGCATACTGTGACTTTGCCTGAGGAAGGAGCTAAAACTTCTGGATTTCCAATTGCCAGCATGGTCAGACAAGATCAATGCTCCGTCTTCGAAGAAGAAAATGTCCTATTGAGTGACATGACAAATGGAAACACCCAGGAATATATGAAACAGGAACGTTGAGGACACAGAGGCGGGAGAGGTGTGACTGTGGAGAATGATAACCAAGACTGTCTGGTGGGACCATGTGGGCAATGAGGATAATGTGAACGTTTAGGATCTAATGCAGGTAGCAGCGGGGGAAGAGGTTCTTGGGATGTGGATGTATGGATAACCTATGGAGTGAGGTCTTTGCGGAGGGAGCCTTGTGTACTTCGACATGAACCAGATCTTTATTTTGAGGTTTAGGTGTTACAGGGGGACACTATGGGCAGTGATGCAATTCATATATAGGTATGCCGCACTGATATAAGACATTGTAGACGTATTTGGTGTGGAAGGAATTTAAGGGTGAGGAGAGGGTTGCACCCTAGTCTTTTGTCTATTCTCTATGATGTGGTAAAGAGATATGGGTTACGCTAGGCAGGGAGGTATGGATTATATGTCTTTTCGTGTTATTGGGACTCAGATTAAAACGTTCAATAGTGCGTGGGAGGTTACTGTGTGGAGATTTGTCTATTATCTTTGCAGGGATGTTGTCACTTTGAGTTAGTATACAAGCAACTATGATTAATATGGCAAGAGGGTTTGGATCCCTCGATGCAAGAGGTCTCTTCACTCCCAACAAAAGTTCAGAGTTATTTAGGGAGATTAAACGTATGAACCTATGTTTAGTGGCATTGCATGAGATGCACATATTAGCAAAAGATCTGAGAAATCTTTGACACAGACTTTGCCCTTCAAAATCAATTTTCATCTGAGAAAAAGAAGGCAGAGGGTTTCCTTCTAATTCACAGGCTTTTACCCTTTCAGATGGCAGCCGCTTGAATTGATAGAGGGGGGCGATCTTGTCATGGTGAAGGGGACCAGTCTATAACTACAGTATCATTCTACACTCCTAATTCATCTCAAGACAAATGTATGCTAAAATCTTGTAGGGCAGTTCAAGGGCTTCAAAGGGTTTATGGTCTTTCCATCGATGGAAATGCATCGACTGTAAATCCATTGAAATTCTATCTTTAACATGTAAAGGTACATATCCATCAAAACTTGTCCATCGAATATAGGAATGAACAAGTTTCAAAGCATATGTACTTTTAAATGTAAAAGATAGCATTTTGATGCATTTATTTTTCAGATTAAAACATTACATGGAGCTGTCCAGTGCTGAAATCGTCAAAGTATTTCGGCACTGGCCAACTTCATGTAACGTTTCATTTTTCTTTTGTTTTTATTTTGGGGGTTCCCCCTTAACCACCAGGGCACCCGCCCTTAACTCTAACCCAATTCTAACCATAATTCTAACCTCTGCCCTACCCCTTACACTAACCCTAAATCTAACCATTGCCCTACCACTTACCCTAATTCTTAAATTAAAAAAATCCATCGAATTTTATTCAATGAAAATGCATTTCGATGGAAATTATTTTCTGTGGGATGCATTGACACACTTCTGCTCTGCCCTGCGACTTGGTGGTGCAGAAATTATCAAAATGGCTGCAAAACCCCTGGGCGTGGCAAAACCTATGGAAGTTGCGCTTTGAACCACGAAAAGATGGCTGCCAAATCTAACTTGCCGGTTGTCAGTGGTGGAACAGAGACCTCTCTGCTGAAACATGTCACTGGGCTGCCCAACCAGTAAAAATGGAGCCTGCTTTAAAAGCAGTGCTTACTGAAAGAAACCCTGAAATTGTTCCTAAATCCTTTTTTTTGTTGGTTGGTGAAACTACAGAATGCCAGTCCAAAACACCATAAAACATCCAAAATCCTTGCTGGGTGTTACCCGTCACTTCATTTAAGAAATCATTATGAACGTACAATGTCATGAAAAGTGGAATCTGTCATCAAAATATCCACAGCAAAAAGGTGCCTGCCTGTGAAATCTGTCAAAATATGGGCGCAGTACCAGCAGCCGCCTGTATAACAGCTGTCAGTAGTTTGCATCAGAAGTTTAAACTTGTGCAATTGAAATCGAATGTCTGGAAACTAAGTAACCTGTTATTAAGAGGAACCTAGGTTGTAACTAATTTCCATGGTTTAGGAGCTGGAATAAGAGTTCTGGCTGTGTGTTTGAAAATTGCAAGCTTTGTTTTAAACCAAGAAAAATGTAATAAAATGACATTGAATTTAAGCTGAACTCAAAGCCACCAAACCAGTTCCACAGCTTCCCCAACAAAAGGCATCTCCCCTTTGCTTCCCACCAAGGTCAGGAAATCACACCTTTGTGAGAATTAGATCAGAGGAGGAGATCTTGGGCTGCAGCAGGAAGGGGACAATGGACGGTCTATGGCTGAAAGGATATGCAGATTGTGAAGTGTCAAAAACGACCTCTCCCAGAAGGAAGGGGGCGAATTGCTTCAGACCTGCCAGGAGGAAAAGAAGGTGGGGACAGACAACCATTTGTGGATTCACAAGCATAGAAAGCATATTTTAAAGAAAGACTGATAAATAACTGTGCAAATTTGTAAAAATTATAGAATTAACGGCATTGTTAATGTGATTTTTGGGTGCACATTTTAAGAGATGCCAGAACTCTGTGCCATGTTCTGGGAAGGCACAGTGAAAATTCTGGTTTTGCAGCAAATGCGTTTATGTCAGAAGCATGAAACTTCACATGCTTATGCCCATATACAATGTTCACATGTGTACAAATTCTGGACAAATTAGATATGTCCCAGACAAAAAGGGCAAAATTCTGTCAAATCCAGACCCAAGATCCTACAGAGACGGGGCTTGGAAGAGCACTTGCTCCACAAAATATGTGATCTATGTATGTTATTGTTATAAAGATTGCACACATGTAAATATGCATTATACCCAAAAGTTGATTTTATGTTCAAAAGGCAAGGGGAGGATGTTCGAATCATAAAACAACATAATCATCATGATGACACCCTGTTTGCTCCTCCAATCAAGGGAGAAAGTAGATTCTAGCCTATAGCCAACCAAGGGGGTGCGCTTAGGCTAATTCAGCATACACACCCCTTTATCAAATGCATAAATAGAGACAGCTGAGGACTTAGAACACACACAGACCCACCCACTATCCCGATCTTGGCGAAGCACCCTGAAGTAGATCCATCCATACTCCTTGTTCCAGACGCTAGAAACTTTGCAAGCAGAAAGGCTCATTGCATAGCTGAACCACTTTCAGCTGGGCCTTAACTTCCAGAATCCATCTCACAAACTTAAAGGGGAAACAAAAGAAACAGCCAGGCTGTGCTGTACTGCTTGCCTGCCAAATAATTATCTTCAGAACCAGAAGGGCAGATTAAACCAAATTTTGTGCCGGGCCGTGCTGTGCCGTGACCAGAATGCCACTGCAGATCCAGTCCAGTCATGCTGTGTCGAGCAGACCAGAGCGCCTTGCTGTCCAGTCCGGTGTGCCCAGCAGAATCCTAGAATCCATGACCTGAATCCCTGCCGGTTCTGTTCAGACATATATAGTGAGTATCTGTTACGCTAACCTGGTATCCACGGGGACGCCACCCAGCCCTGGTTGGATGATTTGCACTCTCAAACCCTCTCCCGGTCCCTTGGTAAGGCCTCTGGTTAAGGATCGGTCTGCAATATAGGAGAGCTGTATTCAATACCAGATTGTCTTTATGTTTTCCCACCTCCTTTGGCCTCAACTCCTTCCTCCCCCTTGGGCCCTCTCCTCACCTTAATATTGTAGAAGGTGGATTCTCCGTCCTGCTCCTCGTGGCAGGGGCGCATAGATGTGGGGGCGAGCAGCGACCAAGTTACTTCACTCGTGCAAGCCCCCCCTGTGGGAATCCAGGCCTGCTGCGACTCTGTAGGTTTGCTGCTTTACAGTCTTTATATGCAGTTCTTATGTTCCTCTTAGTCCGAATAATAATGTCTTGCTTCTTTCCTTTTAGGTATGGAAAGGTATTTTGGTGTTGTCATGCAGTTTGAAGATGAGCATGGGCCGGTAGGCGAAAGCGCAGTGCGCGCGATGCTGCCCGTTGAGTAATGCGCGATGCGAAGCGCTGTTTTGCCTTTTATATTGCTAACCTGTGTCTTTTCTCTCCTTGCAGGTTGCGATGTTCCTCGCCGAGCACTGTAATGTTCCAGCTCTTTCTCCTCTTTCCAGGTTATGGTATTCCAGGATGCATGCGGTGCCGGATGATGGAGTTCATACCTTCAGGTGAGTGGAACGGAAGTCGGCGATGGATTGAAGACAGAATACTGCTCCAGGTAAGTTTCGTAGTGTTCTCTCTCTCTCTCTCTGCAGGTCCTTGGTTTCAGGTAAACTGGTATCAAAGAACTGGACACGGTGAGCGTTACGCTGCCCACAGCAGAATAACGCAAAGCATGTTCTGCTGTTTGGGTGTGGTTTAAATAGTCTCAGGTAAAGTAGTCCAGGTAAAATAGTCCCAGACCTGCCACACCCAAAGTAGTCCAGGTAAAATAGTCCCAGACCTGCCACACCCAAAAGACAAGACCGCATAGCTCAGTTCCTTGTAACTGAGCTATGTGTGTGCCTCCATGTTGGCTGAACCCCCTCAAGTTAAATAGTCCCAAGTAAATAGTCCCATTCTAATGTTGGTCTTCATGATGGTTATGAGCCTGGCGCCCAGGACTGAGTCTTGGATGAGGTTTTAAGGCCTTTGACCTGGCCCTAACTGGAAGGCTGACTTGCCAGTGAGGGCCAGGGGCAAGGGTCATGACAGTATCCATAGATAGGACTGTCACTCTCACATATACTGTCCATAGTAATCCCTAGCTAAATCCATCCTATCTTATCTTTAGAAACCTGCATTGTTAGAAATCTTTGTGAATTGCCTGAAATTTCCATCTTATCCTATATTCCTTTTGTAATAGTATTGTTAAAATTATCTTTGCGCTGATATATTGCATCTGAAGGAGGCAAGCGTCTCGGCTGGCAGTCGCCTTGATCAAGTGGCTGAGCTCCCATGTAGCAGTTGCTTCTTCATAGTCTCCCCTAGTGTAAAGAAACCCTGTTTGTCTTTTAAAAGCGCATCCCTGTTTCTCATTTTACTCCTAGCTGAAAAAACCACCTCCCGAAAACGTCCATAACTTCTTCAAACTAAATTTAAGTGTCTGCCTGTAGCTAACATCCTAAGCTTTCCATAGAACCCCAAATCCTTATAGGATCGCGATTACCGTGTGCGGAAAAGTTTGCCGCAAATTTCACTTTGGCAAATCTATAACGTGTAAAATAGCTTTTCGTTGCACCCGACCTCAAATTTCAGTTTGCACATTGCTTATTGCTATCAAATCATCGCTAGTGTTGGTCTACAACCAAATAAAGGGGCTCCCATTAGAATTTAAACAATTTCTGTGATTTAGCCCATATTTAGTGTTTTACCCATTCCATTCAAAGCCAACTTTAAAACCATTTTGACAGTTTTCCAATCAGTTCTGTTTCTCTCTTGTGTTTGCTGGGGGGCAATTGGGATTGACATTTGCTTGAATTCTGCATTCCTGAAATCTGTTTTCCCTCCTCCCATCTCTCTACATTACATATTGGGGGGGTTGAGGGGTTGTTATGCTTGATCTAAAATGGCGCTGGTGCGCAATGCATTCTGGGAGCGCTCAGAGCCATGATGGATATTATCTTCATGCCGCAGTGAAAAAAGATTCACAGTGCTGAGAAAAACATGCTTTCCAAACCTGGTATGCGGTCAAGGACATTTCTGCTGGGAAAGCTAACTTGTTATGGCTTACTACTGTTCTCTGCGGAGCGTGTTTTTAGAGAAGGGAGGCACTGCGCTTCTTGGGGGGAGCTCTCGATTGACCCAGCTGGCAACCGACGGCTGTTCCTCAACTGCGCAAGTGCAATTTCCAGAAGGTTCGAGAATTGACTCCCCTTAGTGGAATGTGTATATATGCGGAAGCCCAGAGGTGGTCAGGTGAGACTTCAGCCGGAAAAGGACGCTTATGTCCAGCCTTCCTGTGAGCTGTGGTGCTCTCGGCCTGGCTGTTCCCGGGGTCTTCCAGCCGCTTCTGGACGAGATGAGTAATTCTGTTACGCTCACGGTGATGTATTTCCTTTTGACTTCTTTACTTCTTCTGTGATCTATGTCCATATTATTTTTGTGAGTTATTTCTATGTACTTCTAAGATTTGAATAAATAGCAGTATAAATAGCAGTATAAGAGCGGATTATCTTCTAAGAGTGTGTGGCTGTGAGTTATTGTGTCTGTCTATGTTCAAAGTATTTGCTCTATAATTGCATTGATGATTTATGGTTGTTCCGTGCACTTTTGGGGAGAGCAATACATTTTTGGCGTCACAAACAGGATACTTGTGATGAGTTGTTCCGAGTATTCAAGAATCTGTTGAAACGTAGATAGGATTTGGTTGTCTTGTAAGTGAAGTTTTTGAATAGGAAGTTTTTTTCTCTTTTGTAAGTGTGTGAGTGCCTGTGGGAGTGATTGCAGTGTGGAGAAGAAAAAATATAGATTTAACAAGGTTTTGTTTTGTTTGCGATAATGAGTAGTTTGTTCAGGAAGAAGAACGTAACCGCTGGCGGTGACTATTCGGATGTTATTCCAGGCTGGACTAAGAGTCCATATAATAAATTGGCTCAGGCGTGGGCATGTGGTGCTGGTTTAAGTGAAACATGGGATCAAGGATTGGGAGATGCCGATCCGGCTGATGTAATGGCATGCTTGCAGAAAGTTCCAGTAGAACGTGGCAAAGAATGTGCGGCATTAGGTAGGCGAGGTTGGGTTCTTTTGCATGCTTATAGGAAAATACATCAAATGAGGGTGGAAATGAAAAATGAGGTCTTGTAATTAGAAAGAGAGCGAGCTGCAGAACGGCAGACTGCTTTAATGCAGCAGATTCAAATGAAACTGTTTAAAGATGAGGCCGAAACATATCAGGCGGTGGCCGAAAGGGCACCAGTCAGAGTAGCCTGGTATAAGTATAGGAAAAGACGGGGAGGGGTCAACAAAAGAAAGGTGGCAACTGTAATCGCTACCGCTGGCATAGACTGGGATCCGGATAAGTGGGATGGTGATATTTTTGATTCGACCAGTCTAGAAAGTAGTTCCGCAGATGAGTCTGACCCCAAAACAGAGGCGAAACAGAAAACAGTGGCGGCTAAGCCCGTTAGAAGACGGCGAGCTGGAACACACCCGCAGAATCCTGCTGGCAGAATGGTGGATTTAACCACGCTGGAGGATTACACACAACAGGAGGTCGGGGAAATGATTACCCGTTTGAGGCAAAAATCAGTGGAAGATTTATTGACATGGATGGTGAGATTACTAGACGGGGTGCTGCAGGGTTGTTGGTAGATTCTACTGATTCACCGCGTTTTTTACCCCTGTCAATTGACACCAATGTACAGGAGGTCTTAAGAGCAGGACCGCCCCCTGATGCAAATGGTCAACATACACAGGTGTCTTTGTTGCACCTGGTAGCCCAAGCATGTAACCGTAAATACCCTATTACCACAGATTGGCCTAGTGAAGAAACTAAATGGTATACGTTGAGAGAAGCAATTCAAAAAGTCAGAGAGCATGCAATGAAAGAGGCGATTCACATAGATGCTCCTGATCACATGGGAGCCGTGCCGCTCTCAGTTTCAACTCGAAACATGGTGATTAGAACTGCGCCACCCGCATACAAAAGTGCCATTATGACTTTACTTATAGGTATGACGGGCAAGGCTACTGATGAGGTAGCAGATGCCATTCGGCAACTTGCAGACCTGGGAGAGTGGGATAAGAGTGATAACAAGCCACGGGAGAGAGAGAGGGGCGTAGTGAGAGAAGAACCGAAGGCAGGCAGCAAGATAGCAGAGACTCCCGAGTGTCCCGAAAAGACATGTTTTTGGCTTTGTTAAAAGATTGCGTGCCACACAAGGAAATTGATGGCATTGAAACCAGAGTAATGTATGAATTATACAAAAAACCAGGACTTGCAGTCAAAGAGCGCTATAAAAAGGTTAAGAAACAAGTAGTCACCACGCCACAGGGGGACACCTCACCTTCTGCGTCCCCTGCGGAAGAACAAGACGAAGGGTCTATGGGGACACCTTCCCCCTACCAGCCAACATACGCTGATTTGAGAAAGGTGGTGAGTGCGATGTAAGAGGCGGAGTCGAGTCACACTCATTCGAAGTTTGACTAGGGCTCCGGCCAAGCTCCGGCAGAGTCTGCACGCATAAAAGTGGATAGGCAGCCTCAAGTTGATGTCAAGATTTTTTGGGGGCCAGGAAATACACAAGGGGTGCGAGCATTGATAGACACCAGGGCGGAGGCCTCTTTGATTCATGGTAATCCAACACGATTTAAAGGCAAACAGTTTACTATTGCAGGTCTAGGGGGAAAGGAGATCCCCGCAGTACAAACGAAAGTGGAGATGAAAATAGGCAATTTGAAGAGGCAGAAATATCAAGTGTTGATTGTCCCGATACCTGAATATATAATTGGCTTTGACATTTTGGAAGGGTTAACCCTGGGACTTGGCGGTAAAACGTACCAGTTTGGGGTGAGTGCATTCATCTGTGCACCCATTACCGTAGGTAAATTGAAGATGCCCCCAGTGCAAGTGCCAGTGGCAACCAAGCTGGTAGCAATGAAACAATACCGCATTCCTGGGGGGCACAAGGAAATTTCAGACACCATTAAAGAGTACGTGGAGGCGGGTGTATTACGCCCTATTACCACCTCATGGAACAATCCTCTATGGCCTATTAAAAAGGGAGATGGGTCGTGGAGGATGAGGGTGGATTACAGGGAGTTGAATAAACATACTCCTCCCTTAGTGCCCGCAGTCCCAGACGCTATTACCTTGATTGAAAATGTCCAACAATTTGAGGGGACTTGGTATGCAGTGATCGATTTAGCTAATGCATTTTTCTCTGTGCCAATTGCTGACGAGTGTCAAGAACAGTTTGCATTTTCGTGGAGTGGACGGCAGTACACTTTCACGAGGCTACCTATGGGGTACATGCACAGCCCGACTATATGTCACCGGCTGGTGGCAGAGTACTTAGACAAGATACCATGTAAACCTGACATACAAATCTCTCATTACATTAATGATATTTTGATCCAGGGTAAGGACGAGCACAGTGTGCAAAGTCAGTTAGATGTCCTTATGGAAGGATTGAAAAAGGAAGGGTGGGAGATTAATCAGAGTAAAATTCAAGGTCCAGCTGAAACAGTGATATTCCTAGGGATTCAGTGGCATCATGGGCATCGAGAAATGGTGCCAAAAGCTCGACAGAAAATACTTGAATTCACCACTCCAATGAACAAAAAGCAAGCTCAGCAGTTTATAGGACCGTTTGGGTTTTGGAGACAGCACATTCCTCATTTAGGGCAGATATTGGCCCCTCTCTACAAGGTGACACGAAAGAAATATGAGTTTCAGTGGGGGGGAAGAGCAGCAGAAAGCCTTTGAGATGGCGAAAGACACCGTGTAGCAGGTGCTTGATTTATGGCCCTTGAAGGAAGGCGAAGTGGAATTAAATGTGTCTGTACAAGACAATTATGCTAACTGGAGTGTGTGGCAGAAACAAGACAGAGAAACATGTGCCATTAGGGTTTTGGAGTCATAAGTTGCCCGACGCTGGTAACTCATACACTCCGTTTGAGAAGCAATTGCTGGCATGTTATTGGGCTCTTGTTGATACCGAGCAGATGACGGTGGGCCATGATGTATTCATGAGACCCAAAATACCAATCATGCAGTGGGTACTGAGCTCTCCTAAAACGCATCGAATAGGACATGCTCAAGAAGCCAGCATAATTAAGTGGAAATGGTATATTCAAGACAGAACCAAATCAGGAAAGGGTGAAGTGGCAAAATTACATGAGCAAGTAGCCAACATACCGCCCTCAGATTACATACCACCGGAAGTGCCTGAAAAACGTGAGTCTCCCGTGAAATGGGGAGTACCTTACAGCGATTTGACCGTGGAGCAAACAAGAGCATGCTTGGTTCACGGATGGTTCAGCTCGATATGTGGAAACTGAGCGGTACTGGAAAGCAGTGTCGTACAATCCCAAAACAAAAAAGATGTTGACAGCGACAGGGAAAGGGAAGAGCAGTCAGTTCGCAGAACTTTACGCAGTTTACCAAGCATTGAAACAAGAGACCCCTGGTCAGTGTTATGTGTACACAGATTCATGGTCAGTGGAGAATGGATTGGCAGTGTGGTTGCCAACTTGGCAAAGGAATGGATGGAAGATTCATTCAAAAGAGTTGTGGGGAAAGGAACTGTGGCAAGATATTGCAGAAATGTTGTTACAAATTGAAGTCACTGTATATCATGTGGACGCGCATTGTGCCACAGACTCATTAGAACGTTGGTTTAATTCTGTTGCAGACGAACACACCAAGATTTCATCAGTGGATGCAGAGGCTCAGGAAGACGATTTGGAGGGTTTGGCCAAATGGGCCCATCAGAAATGTGGGCACCTTGGAGGAAAGGCTACTATCAGGTGGGCACATGCTCGAGGAATCAGTCTTCCTTTAGAAGTAGTGAAAACAATCATTTTGCAATGTCCCGTGTGCCAACACCAATTACATAGACACATACCTCAAATTCTTCGAGGGACATTGAGAAGAGGAAAATTACCAGGTCAAATTTGGCAGATTGATTATATCGGTCCCATGCCAAGCAGCAGAGGTTGTCAGTATGCATGCACTATTGTAGATACATACTCGGGATATTTGATGGTTTTGCCGTGCAAACGTGCAACCCAATTGAACACCATCAGGTTGTTAGATCAGATCATATTACATTATGGAGTGCTTTTGCAGATTCAAAGTGACAATGGGTCACATTTCAAAGGCAAACTGATCCAAGAGTTTTGTCAGGAAAAGAGCATTGAGTGGCTGTATCACGTGCCCTACCATTCAGCTGCTGCAGGGTTAATTGAACGAATGAATGGGTTATTGAAAGAACAGTTGCGCAAATCTGGAGACGGCAGTTTGGCAGGCCGGCGTGATCGTGTGTTTGATGCGGTGCAAGTATTAAACAATAGGCCTGTGTATGAACATGAAACTCCTTTGATGCGATTAATGACTCCTACTTTACAGGTTTAACCCAATTCAGTCAAAGAAACACTATTGTACTGGGAAATTACTCCAGGTTCTTTAGCTCCCTATCGAGCAACTCCAGAGTCAGCAGGGGTAGACTTGCATTCCCATGAAGAAATCAGATTAGATCCAAGAGGAATAATTGTAATTGAAACAGGGATTAGCGTACGAATTCCCCCAGAGCATATGGGATGGATTGCCCCTAGATCTGGCCTAGCATTGAAGGGAGTTCAAGTGTTGGGAGGGGTAATTGATGTTGATTACCAAGGCGAGATTAAAGTCATCATAATGAATAGTGGGGATCAATTGTTATCAATCCACAAGGGTGATCGAGTAGCCCAATTGATAGTCATTCCCATTAAGTTGTCCATGATTAAGAAGGGGGAGCCTCGTATCGTGTTAACTACCCGTGGGGATCGCGGTTTTGGATCTTCAGACAATATGGTACCGGGTGAAAAGGTGTGGGTGGAAAAGCCAAGTGGCCCACCAGTGCCCGCAGATGTCATTGCATCAGGCAAAGATCAAGTAGTTTTAGTTATGGAGCCTGGTAGAAAGAAATGGCAATATGTACCCGCAGACAAATGTTACCTGAGAGAGTGATGTGCAACACTGATATCTCTTTTTTGGGTTTGCTTTGTAGATCCTGTGTCTGGTTGGTGTAACTGTGGCACTAAATGGACTCCATTTGGGAGGGTTAAACAGTCTGCTACTACCAACGAAAAATGTCACATCTGTGCCAGTGATCAAGGGGATACTGATAGTGATGAATAATGTTGTCCCTAAGCAGCCTTATGCCAGTGCCGAAAAGCCATCCAGACAGAAGACATGGATCCGTGAAATGCGACAAACACATCAGGAGCCAGTGAAAACAATCTTGATGCCAGTCGTGCAAGATACGTTCGTAGGAAGGCGGAAACACTCTCCTATGATTACGCAAGAGGAAAATATGTGGATATATCTGGCACAGCAAATATTGAACATATCTCATTTTTGTCTTACTGATGTGCCCAATGCTGAGTCTTTATTGACTACGTGTTTAGTAGCGGTGCCGGCGCCTGTTCTGGTTTTAAAGCATATCTTCGGCATCACACACAATGATTCTTTAGTTCAAGACTCAGACATTAGACAATCTTTTTCAGTTTATGAATACTGTCGGTTCTGCCAAGAGACTGACAGTAAATGGAGAAATTTAACGTGTTATTACCTACAATATAACCCAAGGTGATGTATGTTACGTTATGACCTGCAATGCACAAGAAATTGGCAAATGCCGACAAATAGAGTTGACCAATCAGCGCGACTTTACGATGTTCGAGAGGCGACTGTGTTCGCGAGTATCACGCAAATGCACCAGTGTAAATAACACTATGTCTTGCAATCATACAGTGATAACTGCTAGTCATTTGAATCATGTGAAACTTCTAACAGGATGGCTCTTTTCATGTGGTAACATTACATATACTTACATTACTTACTTACTTTCTGGAGGTCCATGTGCTTTAACTCGATTAGGACGAATGATGTTTCCTTTACACCCAGCGAGAACTCGAGGTAAAAGGTCAACTTTTGAATCTGTAGGTCTATCTCCTGACTGTGATTCACATGTACATTTGTTATCAGAAGCTGAGGTTCTAGCATTAACACTTTCATTAGTGGGAGTCTGGGGTTTAGCTGCTGGAGGTTACAAATCTTTAATGAAATTAGCATGTTTAGTAGTTAAAAGCCTTAATCATACTTCGCAGGCTTTAGAAGAATTACTCCTTGATAGTCAAGTTATTAGAAAAGCAACTTTGCAGAACAGAGCTGCTGTTGATTATCTATTGCCAAAACATAATTTAGGGTGTAACGCATTTGAAGGTATGTGTTGTTTCAATTTAAGTGACCATTCACGATATATTGAAAGTCATATTCGAGATTTGGGGAATCTCATTTCTCAAGTGTCTCAAGATCGCAATAGAAATTGGTGGGATTGGTTATTTTCATGGATACCTGATATTGGAGGTACACTAAGTTACATTTTTGCTTGCATTTTTATTATATTGTCTATTATAATTGCTTGTTGTTGCATTCAATGTATTCCCAATTTAGTCTTAACATTTCGTAGGTTTCAGAGACCGGTTCCTGTGCCACCAGGCTATGGCAGGTAAATATCCAAGGGTGGAATTGTTATGCTTGATCTAAAATGGCGCTGGTGCGCAATGCATTCTGGGAGCGCTCGGAGCCATGATGGATATTTACTTCATGCCGCAGTGAAAAGCTGCACACATTTTGCTGAGTGTTAGATTCACAGTGCTGAGAACAACATGCTTTCCAAACCTGGTATGTGGTCAAGGACATTTCTGCTGGGAAAGCTAACTTTGTTGTGGCTTGCTACTGTTCTCTGCGGAGCGTTTTTTTAGAGAAGGGAGGCATTGCGCTTCTTGGGGGAGCTCTTGATTGACCCAGCTGGCAACAGACGGCTGTTCCTCAACTGCGCAAGTGCAATTTCCAGAAGGTTCGAGAATTGACTCCCCTTTGTGGAGTGTGTATATATGCGGAAGCCCGGAGGTGGTCAGGTGAGACTTCAGCCGGAGAAGGACGCTTACGTCCGGCCTTCTTGTGAGCTGTGGTGCTCTCGGCCTGGCTGTTCCCGGGGTCTTCCAGCCGCTTCTGGACAAGATGAGGAATTCTGTTACGCTCACGGTGATGTATTTCCTTTTGACTTCTTTACTTCTTCTGTGATCTATGTCCATATTATTTTTGTGAGTTATTTCTATGTACTTCTAAGATTTGAATAAATAGCCGTATAAGAGATGATTATCTTCTAAGAGTGCGTGGCTTTGAGTTATTGTGTCTGTCTACGTTCAAAGTATTTGCTCTATAATTGCATTGATGATTTATGGTTGTTCCGTGCACTTTTGGGGAGAGCAGGGGTGTGCAGGGGGAAAGAGTCACTACATTGCTATTGATTTGAACACACAGCCACAAAAGTATTATTGCTGCGCTGCATTGTTTTTGCTCATCATTACTCCTTGTGATTAAAGAGATAGCTTAGTGTGACATCACCCCATTGGTGATTATTGTATCCCATTAAAAATAGTGTGATTAGCTTGTGAAATATATAAATAAATATTTTAACTTTGCAAACCAGCCTGATTCCTGGTTCAGTGTGACCGAGGGAGTTCAAAGAGAGGGGCATGATATAAGTGGTACATCTTTCAGAATAAAAGAACTTTTAGACACAAATAAATAAATAAGGATTTCAGCTGTGCATTACACGCCAAGCATTGACTTAGGTGAAGTGTCGGATTGAAATCACTTACATTTCAATGAATAAAATTCGATGTAAATGACTTTGATGAATAGATTTTTGATGGAAAGTCTAGATACCGCTTCAAAGAGGTGCATATTATATTGATGGGGCATTAATCTAGTAATGGACTCTAAATTAGATATATCCAGTTCACCGCATGTGGGAGGTATTGAGGGGACACTACTTGCATTGCAACAGTGTCTGAGCGAGCTTGGGCTCTTAAGATTCATGGAGATTTCTCCTCCCCCGCCTCCAAAAGTAAAGGATTACTCCCACTATTCTTCTACACATTGTATGTATGCAACGATAGAATATATTTTTACTTTGATAGGCCTCTAAAATAGATTGTGTGCAATAAAAATGATCATAATTTGGTGAGAATTATTTTAGCAGATGCGGGCGTGCATTAGGAGCATAGACTGGAGACCCTTACTCCAATTGTATGGCCATAAGAAGTGATGAGATATTTGGAAATTAATCCAAACTCTACTCTTAGAATATATAGTGCTAACTATCCCGTTCTCATTGAATCTGCTCAAACGGATGTGGCCAGGTGAAAGAACTCGCAAATCTCTTGGTTGGGAAGGCTCTCTGTTATAAAGATGAATATTCGTATGGGTTTACAATACTAAAAGTACTTTCGACCCACGGATCCAAAATTCTATCGAGAAAAGTGTCATTAATGATCTAAAGAGAATTAACTACCACAGTACTACACCAGTGAACATTAGGAATAGTCAACTAGAACATATGGAGCAATTGGCCAAAGATGAAGTACTTACCATCAAACCTGCTGACAAGGGTGGGGCAATCGTGATTATGGATTCATCTTATTACACACAAAACTGTCTGGAACTACTTAACAACACCGTTACCTACACTAAACTTGATAGTGATCCATTACACAAAAACAAAGCCATCATTGAGAAAGCCATCGACAATGCATTTGAAAATGATTGGATCAGTGAAAAAACGTGTCAGTTCCTAATAAATAAACACCCAATCACGCCTGTGTTCTATGGCCTACCCAAGGTCCATAAAGACAATAAAAATCCCCCATTAAGACCTATAGTAGCAGGCACACATAGCGTGTTTGATCCACTGGCTATTTATGTGGATCGATTACTCCAACCCTTAATCCAGGAAATACCAACCTACCTGAAAGACACTACAGACTTTCTAAACTGCTTACAGGAGATTACAGCTCGAGATACAAGTTGCATCCTTTTCAGCATGGATGTATGCAGCCTATATACCTCGATCCATCATGCTGATGGGATAAATGCTGTACTCTGGCTCCTGATAAATCACGCACACATAAGAGGGAACAAGGAATTTGTCGTGGAACTATTAGAAATAATACTCCACAACAGCTACTTCCGCTTTCAGGACAAATACTATGTACAATCCTCAGGCACTTCCATGGGGTCGGCCATGGCACCTCTGTATGCGAATACATACATGTACAAATTTGAAAAGGAAAATGTACTGGATCGTCCATTTTGGTCATTGAAGCTCTTACTATGAAAACATTACATAGATGACATCTTCGGGATATGATGTGGAACGTGAGTTGAACTGGACCTCTTTCTGGAATATCTGAATTCAGTAAATAACACAATCAAATTCATAATGGAAATAGGAGAACCATCATTACATTTCCTAGATGTGAGTCTACTGATCAAGGAGGGCAACATCGATACCACGGTTTACCATAAACCAACAGATGTCAACAATCTTGTACACCTCAGTAGTTTTCATCCCAAATCCATGTTGAAAAGTCTCCCCTATATGTTGAGACCTAAGAGAATTATCTCAGATCCAGCAGGTCTGGGCTCAGAATGTTTACTTCTCATTGAACGATTCGAATCCAGGGGATATCCAGATACAGTCACAGGAGAAGCTTGCACTAGATCGGCCACCTTCACGAAGGAACAACTTTGTATCCCGAGAGTCAAGGCTAAGTCAACACCACTACTCTATATCTCCAAGTACTCATGCCAGAGTTTCCAAATCAGTAAAATGTTGCGAAAACACTGGACTATTCTACACAATGACCCTGATCTCTTGAAATTATTTCCCAAATCGCCTATGATGGCCTTTAAACGTGGTCGCAATCTAAAAGATAATCTGGTGAGGACGGAAAGACCTCCCAAAGACAAACAACTTGTGTTGAGTACTAGAAAGAAAGGCACTTTCCGTTGCCTTAATTGCACGAACTGCAATAATGTGATCAAAGGTGAAACAATATCTCACCCCCAAACGGGCAAGAAATTTAAAATCACAGATTTTTCAACCTGCCTCTCTACAGGAGTTATCTACTTGCTAAAATGACCTTGAGGCAAATTATACATAGGTCAAACAACGAGACCCGTGGAAGAAAGATGGTCTGAACACAAATCTACCATCAGGTGTAAGAACCTTCGATCCCCAGTGGCAAGACACTTTATTGAACACCAACATACGATCGCACAAATTAAATTCCAAGTGGTAGAAATTGTCAAACAACCACCTAGGGGTGGTAACTACCAATCGCTTCTATCACAACGAGAGAAATACTAGATTCATACATTAGATACTCTACAACCTAAAGGGTTGAAGGAGGAATTTTCCCTGAGTTGTTTTCTATAAAACAATGACACATGCAATGATGAGGCATACCATCCCACTTTGAATTGAGGCAATTGAGCCTTACTAATTCTGCCTTTTGCTTGTTTTTTTAAAAAATAAAAATGTGATCCTGTTTATTTCCATGAGATCGAAGTATGATCTATGTATGACCTGTATATGTTTTCAATTGTTTGAATTTTCATGATTATCCATGTTTGTCACCCTTTAACTTGACACCACGTTGTACGAGTCACATTGTACATTGTAATCTGTACATATCTGTATCCTGTAACCTTGCATTTTCTGGACTCTGCAACACTAAACATGCTTAGACTATCTCTCTAAAGAATGCCTTTACTTGGATCCATATATCTGCTGCAGATAGATTTGTCTAGTGCCCTGCTCCTTGTTTTTATATACACAATCATACCATGTAATATGATGTTTCTTGTTCCTATGCAATGTATTACTCCCTATGGGTGACGACACCAGTAGATTGCATTGTTAATTACTCAATCATCAATATAGTGAATATTGCTGGCATGCTGTAATTTTGTCTTTTGATAAATATAGCGGGATGATGCGATGCGGTGGTTAACAGCAAGCCATTAAGCCACCTGATATAATTTCTAATCCGGGTAGCCCCGGATTCACATAATCGTGATTACATGTCCCTCTCTTTGGACATAACACTTTTTTACCCCCTTTTTCTTTTTCTGTACTTATTTGGTTGTACATTTCGTTCCTATTTTCATCGATCTCTCTGTGGACACTACGCTTCCATATTTGAAGTATTTTCTTTATATCGATTTGGGCACTTCAGGGGCCCTTAAATCGCTTGAGCATTTTCCATCATTTTACCTTATATGTTTGGTAAAATGTCCGTACACTTTTCTATGGGTTACTTTGCACTTTAAACCATTGAAAGATGGAGGCCAGTCACACACATCGGCTTGAGTGCTGTTTTTTATTTCTTTCCCCATATTACTTTACTAACATGGTGGCCTGACTCCAGCGTGGATAGTTTCCCTGGTAACGACCGCGCAGAGACCTTGCTCGCCATTCCCAGCCTTCAGACACCGTGCCCCACGGCTGTAAAAGGTAAGCGATCGCAGTCTTCCTATTTTACTGAGCCGTAGGATTGATATATGGATCCATCCATACATTAATTTAATCATATTTAACGTTTAGGTGGCATCTGCTCCAGTTTTCAGCAGACCTCCTGCTTTCCAACTCTCCACTCGCTCGGCAACCGCAGCACACGCGGACGCGCTGTCTCCAAGGCAACTCCTTTCCGAGGCGATTCTTTGGCAATAGAAGCCCATGCACGGAGGTAATCTAGTTATTCCCTTGGATTCTTACACACAGAATTGTCTACTATTATTCTGTTTTGAATATGGACATTGCCCTTTTGGACCCTATTTTTTACACTTACATATTCCTGTGTATCCATTTGTCACAGTCTACTGACGTACTTGAGATACTCTGACCTTGTCAGGACTACTTGAGAATTCGATCCTCCACAGGATATCAAGACTACTGCCTTTCCACAGCTCCGTGATGAGGTAATAAATGCAACATTTTAGTTGCTTCCACTTGTACTGAGCTTGATTATTATATATGAGTACCATGCCACATTTTGATTCAGTGGCATTAGAGATTGTTCTGAAATACTATTGATTATTGACAGAGTATCACAGTTGTGATACTCAATTCTGCCTGAATAATAGTTGAGTTCAAACCATTGGGATGGCCCGTTCGGCATCATCTGCCTCCTCCTTCATTACCCTATGTAATACTATACAATTTTCCCACAACATTCGTTGTTCTGGGATGACATCCTTACTAGATACCTCGTCGTTTCGCACGGACATCCACAGCATACAGGCGTGGACGACTTTACCGTTCAGCAGTGAGTTTTACACCTTTCTCAATTTTCTTTTGACCACTCCCATTACTTCTCTTCATTTCACTTTACCTCTGTTCTTACCCTGCCCTCCTTCTTGGAACTTAGATACTAGTACTCTTGGATGGCTTCACGATTAGTCTAATTATATTGACTCAATAATCTGGATATCACTTCCCTGGTGGACTTTCTGAGATCTTCTCCTTTGGAACGTGCTAATGTTTATTTCCTCCATCTCTACCCCCTTTGTGTCTTTTTCATCAAGACTGGATTATTGGGTTCCTCGATAATGACGGGGTTGGCCATCTTTAGAACACTGGATTCACTTTTCTCTGTACCTTTGTTTAATCGCTCTGCTCTTGACCATATACTTAGCATCTTGATATCTGTACTGTTGCAATATCTACTTACTGGCATTGAAATTTATATTGTTTTCGGTTTCTTTGAATTGTTAAAAATAGTCAATCTACATAACATTGTTATGCCCATATGTTTGAACGCCCTTTGTGGCATCTGTAATTAGTGTGCAGGGGACGGGAGGGTCCCAAGTGTGGGTCCTCTTTCCTTCTTCCTTACAATACTATTCTCAGTCCATCCCATACCAAGACCGAAAGAGGGGAATAACATCTGTGAGTTTATATGGAGGGCGGGCAGAGGAAGGTTGGGTGGGGAATCTCCTTGGGTCAGTCAATACATTGCATATGATTCTAAGAAAAAGGGAGGCCTGGCATATCCTAATCGTATCGCCATAAAGCAAAGCGGTTTCTGAATGGATCCAGAGCTCTTCCAAAAAGCATTGGGTTTCTATTGAACAAGCAATAATGTGCACCCATCTTTGGACACAACCTTGACTTTCAAAACACCTTCCTACCCCTAACCTGGCAGTGAGACCTGTCACAAAAGCAATTTTAGAGGCTTGGGAATTCGATCACAGGGATGCAAGGCTTGAAGGCATTTCCGTATCCCTTAACACCCATGATTGCAAGTGAACATTTCTCCCCAGGCAGGAAAGATGGTTGATTTGAGAACTGGTCTTTTAGTGGTTACTCAAAGAATGGAGACTTTCGGGAAGATAGTTAAAAAAATGTAGCACTGTAAAAAAGCGACCATGGGTAGTGGGTCTGAACGTTTTGGATATCCGATTAGGCACTGGGTTATGCATCCTACAATGAAAGAGGACGCATCAAGAAAACTAACACAATGAGAGGAGATATTTCAAAGGGAAAATATGATTTAGTGGTTAATATCTAAAATGTATACGATATGGAGTGATAAACTCAGTCTGACTAAAAGACGTAGAATGTTAAATTGGCAACAGAAATCAAGAGGGATGTGGACGGATATAGATGGAACAGCATTCACAACTGAATGGCAAGTGCTCGTCTTTGCACTCAGATAGCAGCAGAGTTTGAAACGAAAATACTGTAGAGATGGCACTACATACCTGAAAGGTTGCATATGATTTCCCCGGCCAGATCACATCAGTGCTGGAGGAAATGTGGGCACAAAGGTAAACTACTCCACTTATTGTGCAAGTGCCACAAAAGGAGAGCCTTCTGGTTAGAAATACAATCCAAGATTAGAGATATTGCTGACAGACTCGGCTGCACATCCTCTTTACATAATATTGGGGGAACTATATAACCATCAATACATTCTAACTGTGGAATTCTGATGCATCTCTCAATGGTGGCAAAATTAGCTATACTAACATATTTAAAACTTCAGAATAGCCCACCGATTACCTTAAGGTTGATCAAAATGTGGCATATTTAATATTTGGAAAGACGGACGAAAATTAGCAGGAATAAATAGACATATTTGAATATCTGGAGCACGAAACCGCTTTTTAAAAAATACTTTCAGGCCCAATCCAATTAAGGGGTCTCAACCTTTGAAATTTGAATAATACCCAATAATGTAATTCTTGGATTGTTTTACTGCTGTCTTCGGCCTATTGCCGTAGTGGGGAGGGGGGGACAGTAGGCAAGAGTAGGGGGTAAGGAAAAAAAGTAAGTGCATATACGTTTGTATATGATATGAATTAAGTTCATGTACAGCATAAAAACAATATAATAAAAGATAGTCACAGGTCATAGGAGAATCTGATAATCACATTTCCATGTGAGATAGTTCAGTGTTTTCATGGGCTCCCTGTTACATACACTCACAAATCTAAACAGCACTGCCAGATAACTATTCGTACATTGAAGATATCTCAAAAAGGGCACATCTTAATCAGGATTATCAACAAACAAAACAATTTCACCTCTTCATACTGAGCCACAGGACACTTACTTCATTACTTCAATGTAGCCTTTAGCAGCTGCCACATGCAGGGCAGTTGCTCCCGTCTTGGGGTGTCGGACATCCTCCACTTGCCCTTTGTTTGCCCACTGACGAGCATCTCTCAGCATTTGCTGCTCCTCCTCTTTCCGTGCAGTCTCCAAGTCTATGCCTGGAAAACAAAACAGTGCTTTTAATACATGTGTGAAAAATGTTACTAAACAGTGATAGTATTTTTGAAGCGGCTTGCAACACTTCTGGAGTCACGGTATATGCATAGTCGACCAATTCATGGTTGGCCACGAGTATTACAACAGGTTCACTAACTTTAAGTTAGGCCTGGACAGTGGGTCTCCGTAGTAGGATCCATGCAGGATGTGTACAGGCTGCGAATAATGCTCCCTATAACCCACACCATCACCCTAATGTTTATTTTTGCCTGTGTGTATTGTGTGAGCTACAGACAACCAAATTCATCACGCAATATTGCAATGACAACAGCATGATTACAAACATTTTAAGAAAGCACTGGTATCTCTTGCATTTGGATAAAGACCTTACAAGAATTTTGGATGATAAACCAAGAATAATCTTAACGAGGGCCCAGACTCTTAAGAACAAACAAAGCCCTTCATTTTTTCCAAGTACTGACATTGGCCCAGCTGTAAATTGATTGAAACCTTTGAATAAGGGCTTTTTCAAGCGCCATAGAGGGGAAGGAGGGAGGGTTTTGCATGTGAATCCATGCCAGACCCATGCTGGCAAACTATAGTTACAGGTAAGTAACTTAAACCTTCTGCAGCATAGGGTATGTCATGGATTCACATGCTCATGAATAGCGATTACACAGCAGTACAAATACACAACCACAGGAGGTGGCAAGGCTCTACAGAAGCAATAAACACTCACTTCTGGAACAGACTCACCTCAAACAGATTGCGTAGCACTACTTGGCCGACTCGGGCTCCTCCCTGGAATCCATGTCGACGCAGTAGAACCTCATGAAGGTGTGCGGGGACCTCCACGTAGCAGTCCTGCAGATGACCAGCAGGGCCACACCAGAGAAAAATGCTGTTATGGCTCTTGTGGAATGGGCTCTCGAACGGCCTGGCAGCAGTCCGCTAGCCAGTCGATGACAGTGCATGATGCAGCCGGAGAGCCACCGGAGATGGAAGCCTTCGACAAGGCCTTTCCCCGATTTACAGGTCCAAAGTTGACGAACAACTGAGAAGTCTGAAGAAAATCCTTCGTAGGTGCCATGTAGAATTTCAAGGCATGAGCAGCGTCCAGTGAATGCAAGGCCCTCTCCGACAGCGACGATTGGTTCGGAAAGAGGACAAGTAACACCAAAGGTTCATTGAGGTGGAATTCCGACAGTAACTTTGGCATAAATTTGGGGTGTGTACGCAGTACCACCCTTGAAGTGTAGAAAGACAAGTAAGGCTGCTTGCAAGACAGGGCCTGAATCTCCCTGACCCGCCTGGCTGAGGTGGAAAGCCGTCTTCCACAAGAGAAACATGAGCAGAGCCTGATGCATAGGTTTGAAGGGCATTTCCATGAGCTTAGTTAGCACAACATTGAGCTCTCAAGCTGGGACAGGAGCCTTCACTGGAAGGAAAGCCCTGAAGAGAACCCAGAGGAACTCCTTGACGAGCCTGTGAGACCACAGGGAACGTCTGCCCAGCGACCTGATGTATGGTAGAAGTTGCGGGCCGTGAAACGCAGAGGGGTAATCTTCTGAGTCCGGGACCACACAGAGAAGCGTTTTCATTTATGTCCAAAGCACTTCAACGTTGACGATTCTCTGGCCCTGGCCAGGATGTCCTTACATTCTACAGGAAAAGCATAGCGTCCAAACTCTAGGGCTGCAGGAGCCATGCCCTCAGGTTCAGAGACTCCGGGTCGTGAATCGGCAGAATTGCCCCCCCCCCCTTCTCTGGCAAGAAGGTCCGGGGACAGCAGTAGCCTGATAGACGGGGCCATCTGACATACGTAGTAAGTCCGGATACCAGATCAGCTTCGGCCACGCCGGAGCGACGAGTATCACCCTGTAGTGGCTCTGGCTGAGTGTGTTTATCACATGTAAGAGGAGTGGAAATGGGGGGGGGGAATAGTGTATAGGAACTGTCCCTCCCACAAATGCATCCCCCAAGCTCCTCGGTTGAGGGAACCTGCTGGCGAACCTCTGGCACTTTGTGCTCGACACCGTCACTAAGATCGATATGGGGTCAACCCCATTTGCCGAATAGCAGATCCACCTGGTCCTGGCAAAGTTCACGCTCAAAGAAAGAACGCAGTTCCCTGCTAAGAGAGTCTGCAATAGTGTGTTTTACTCCCACCAGGTGAAACGGAACATGCCTTGATGAATGGCCCACTGCCAGAAGTCGGGGGCCTCTTTGGAGAGTGCCGGAGACCGGGTCCCCCGCCCCCCCTGTTTCTGGATTTAGAACATGGTTGTGGTGTTGTCTGTGAAGATCCCCACCACCTCGTTCTTCAATGGCAGCAGAAAAGACTTGAGGGCCCAGAACACGGCCCAAAGCTCCAGGACGTTGATGTGTAGGTCCCTTTGCTCTGGTTGCCAGAGGTCTCTGGCACGCAACTGTCTCGTTTGGACTCCCTAACCCTCTACAGAGGCGTCGCGGTGACCGTCTACCGGTAATGTGGAACCTGAAACTGTGTTCCCTGGACGAGGTGAGCCCTACACCCCACCACCGTATCACACGTCGGAACATTTCGTTGAGAGCGATCTTGTCTGTAAAGTTCCCCGACACTTGCATCCACCTCACATTCAGGAACTCCTGGAGAGGTCTCATACGCAATCTGCAGAGGCGAACAAGGTTGATGCAGGAGGACAAAATGCCCAGAAGCGACTTGATGGATCGCATCGTCGCTGCCTGGGCCAATGACAAGTGCTGCACCTTGCCTTGTATGGCTTTCACCCTCTCCTCCGTGGGTGGACACCAAACATACCACTGTGTTAAGTTGCAGGCCCAGAAGTAGAGCGTCCTGAGATGGCTTCAAGCAAGACTTTGGATAGTTTATGGAGAACCCCAGCTCCGTCAGCAGACATACGGTTTTGGCCGTGTTTGTTCGCTTGCCAGAGATTGTGAGCGGGTGCCTTTCAGATGAAGATGTGACGCCACGAGGGCCAGGCAGTTCGTAAACACCCTTGGGGCCGATTTCAGGCCAAAAGGCAGAGCCTTGAACTGGTAGTGCTGACCCTGAACTATGAATCGCGGGGAACTTGTGGTGCTTCTTGTGAATGGGGATGTGGAAGTGTCCACAATCAGAAAAACTCCCATGCTGCGACATGATCATCGAGAACTTTTGAGACTTTTGTTGAGACAATGTAGATACAGAATCGGCCTGCAACCCCCAGTCTTTTTTCAACCTAGAAAGTATCTAATATACTACTGAGCCCCGGAGCCGCTAGGGGACGGGCTCTATCGTCCCTTTCCATAGCCTGGACCGTACCTTCTGTAGAAGCTGTGGCCTGTGTCGTTCTTGCGGCTGAATCAGAGGGATACGAAGACACCCGTGTTAGAACTCCAAGGTGTGCCCCTGTCCACGAGCATCCAGCACCCATCTTTCTGTGGTGATCCTTTCCCACATGCTGACGAACTTTGCCAGCCGGGAACCCACTACGGTGCTTAAGTGGGGGTGCGTAAGTGGGGGCCCGGAACCACGCCTGGACAGGCCTGCTTGGGGGGGGAGGTGTTCTGCGTTGCAGGCGCCGCCGCCGCTGACCTTGGTGCCTTGAGAGCGCCCCCTGTACGTTTGAGTGGAAGAGCATGGAGGCTTCCTGTAGGGGGTACTATAACCCTTTGTAGATCTTCCAGGCATTCCTGTGGAGGAGCGAAAGGACGAGAATCGAGGCTGTTGCAAAGTTCAGAGGGAACGTGCCGTCTCCATGTCGGTCTTTATTGCCCGCAGATCCTCGACAACTGCCTTTCCGAAGAGGTGCTCTCCGCGAACGGCATATCTAGCCCCTTAATCTGAAAGTCCTGGCAGAAATATGTAGCCTTCAACCAACCTTGACGATGTAGAGACACCCTGTACCCCGTCAGGCGAAAACCTGTGACTGCGATGTCTACAGCCACCGTGATGGTGTTATCCGAGGCCACTTAACCTTCTTGAAAGAGTTCAAGTGCCTTGACCTTGTTTGCAGGCAGGAAGTCCAGGATAGGGCCCAGCTTGTACCAGAGTTCCCAGTCAATGTAACAATATGGCTACAGCGTTTGTTGCCTTGATGGAGGCTGTTGTGTAAATTATCCTCTTGCTCATCGCATTCAGCCTCTTCCCTTCCTTGTCAGGAGGTACCATGGCTGCCGTTCACAGGTTCTGAACTGCGGCCGAGACCACCGAATCCGGCAAGGGCTGAGACCTTAGACACCTGGGAGCCGAATCGGGCACCCTGTACTTCTTTTCGAATCTATCCCGCTTGGTCGGGGCTGTACTTAGATTTTTCATTAGAGCTAGGCCCTCCTCCCAGATGTTGTCCATGAAGGCAATGGACATGATGGCCTTTCTCCTCGACTAGCGTCATTGGTACAGGAAACCCTCCTTCTCCTCAGGAGCTAACTGAAATAGTTCTGAAGCCCTCAAGATGACCGAATGAAAAGATCCAACTTCGTCCGGAGGGGAGGCCCCCTGAGGCTCGTCCGCGTGCAGTGTCTCCCTGTGCGCCGTGACAAAATAGTGCCCATGTACGTGTGTGGATCTGGAGCTAGGGCAGGACTCTTGTCATGACGAGGCGGCGGTGGCGTCGGATAAACTGAGCCAGCAGAGTTGGATCCGGGCCAATGAGTCTCCTGTTCCGCACAGGGGACTGAGGTCCTCCCTCAGGTCCTCCCTCTCTGTGGTCTGAGCAGCACCCATCATGCGGATCATTGTCCTCATCGGTACTCTAGTAGATCTGCTCCGATTTATCATCAGTAGCCTGCTTGTCTGCATACCTGGGAGGCCTCCCCAGGCTTTTCCCTTGGACTATCCACGCACACACAGAGTTTGGACAAGGTTAGCGACTTTCTGTTTGAAGACGCTCCTTTCGTTGGCAGGCTCACCGTGGAGGATGATAGTGATGGCAAACGTCTTTTGTCCGGATCGGGACCCACATCAGCGGCGAACCCAGCAAAGCCAACAATGCAGAGCTTGTCCTTCTCTTCTCAAAGGATCTCGATCTCTCGCAGAGGGAGAAAGCTCCTCGGACCGTTCTGTCCTGGATGAGTGTCGACCCTCCCAGAGGCTGCGTCAGAGATCTTGCTCGACTTGAGCCACATCAACAGTCTGCTCTATTGGTCGTGTTTTGGTTTTCACACCTCGCATCCCTCATTGTGGTCCAGATGCAGGTGTCGATCTTCCATGAAGATGTTTCTTAAACCTCACTTCGCGTAGAGTTTGAAGAGGCTGCAGCCTTCCTTCTCCTTAGTCATGCTGAAAGGGCGCAAAATAGTCCCCAAGGCCGGGCCTTCTCGAAAATTCGATGATCCGACAGTGGATCTTGATCTTTGTCGAAGACGATAAAGCAAAAATCGGTCAAAATCTAACTATTTTGCAAAGAAATTACGAAAAACCACGAAATTAGCTCAGAGAACAACTTCCCGATACAGAAGCGTGCAGTAACATTCTGAAGATGGCCTCCAGGAGTGGAGCTTAAGGAGAGGACCGTCATTGGATGGGGGCATTATGACCCAGAGGACAGTGATTGGTTTAGAGGGCAAATACAGTTTTAAAATTAACGTTAAACTGTTTTTACTTTTAACGAGGATTCCCAGCCTCACGACAGTGAATATTCGAGCATGT
The DNA here is from genome assembly GCF_040938575.1 of Ambystoma mexicanum. Classification (NCBI taxonomy): domain Eukaryota; kingdom Metazoa; phylum Chordata; class Amphibia; order Caudata; family Ambystomatidae; genus Ambystoma; species Ambystoma mexicanum. The sequence continues at coordinate 848,314,098 of NC_090934.1, forward strand.
GAATCCATGCCAGATCCCATGCTGGCGAATTTAAGCAATCCAATCTGTCTGCAAACAGACCTATATTGGGAGTACAATCCACAAAGAACTAGGACTTGTGAACATATAGCAACGATTGGGAATCAAGATCCCGAATTCCCTTTAGCAACACACTGGCAGTCATTACACAAAACGGAGGATAAAAAAAGACTTGTGATTTACTGGTTTGAAAAAAAGTCTCCCTGGGGAGGAGATAAAGAACTAAAGCTTCGACAAATGGAATCGAAACTAATATATAAAATGTGAGCAACCGAACACGGATTGAATAGTGATCACGAGATGGGATTTTTTTTTGTGAAGATGACTCAAATATTCAGATGGACCTTGAACACTCAATATTATGTGTTGTAGGATTGATTTGGGACCATTGATGTTTAGTTAATGTAGATTATCAATATTTTAAGTCTAACTATGGTAGCACAATCTGTAAGAAAAAGCTATATTGGCTTTTGTTTATAGTAGGCACTATTGCTAAAACGCATATATTAAAAAGATATATCAATAAGAGTCTTAATTACAGTGAAAATGTCATACCCGAATACAAAGCAGGGGGTGAGTATACTTAGATTGTATATTTCTTACTATTTAGTAATGTGTATTCTTTAATTTCCAATTTATCACACTTTGACTGAGTCAGGATGTGTATGGTCAACTGCTGCGGCCATTGTGAAAATAAGTTAAGCTCAGATTCATACAGTGGGTATGGGTATTTCTACCTGGGACTAGATGATTGCGGATCCACCAAGGAAGTGGAATAGTAGACCAAACATAATATAATGGTTATTGGGACAGGGATAATCCCTTACCAGAATAGTATATAATCTGTTTAACACTTAGTGGCTTTTTGTACCTTAATTGATCATTTTCATCTATGAATGAGGTACATTTGAAGTGTGCGTGGTAGCGCTAACCTGGTCGATCCAGTATGGAGGTAGATGAACAAGTTACTTCTTACCTTGTAACGTTCTTTCGACGGGATGTTCCTCCGACTTATTCCTTATCTTTGATAATACGTTTCCAGCTTGCTGGCCTCGTAAATATTTTCTGTAGAGGGCGCTGTGCGTCGACGTCCGCCGAGTCGATGTCCTTCGACGGCCACCGTATCGGCGTCGACGTCATCATGCCCATGAATAGCCACGCCCTGCGTCCGTTGCTCAGTTCCGTTTTGTAGCACAAGAAAAGTCATGCCTGAATTGGTTATTGACCTTGAAGGAGCGTAAGCTGCAACCACAAGGGAAGTATCACTGCGAGGATGGATGGGAGGGGCGATAAGGAATATGTCAGAGGAACATCCCGTCGAAAGAACGTTACAAGGTAAGAAGTAACTTGTTCTTTGAAGGGATTGTGTCCTCCGACGTATTCCTTATCTTTGATAGACTCCCATAACAGTGGCATGTAATTGGAGGTGGGAGTGAGAATGTTATGTATCCCTTTAGGGATGGACAGAATGCAATACGGCCTTTCCAAATCTGGTCTCTTGAGTAGTGGAGGAATCCAGATTGTAAAATTTTGTGAATGTATGTGCGGACGACCATGTGGCAGCCGCACATATGTCTCGGACCGGTACCCCTCTTTGGAGAGCCGAAGAGGCTGTGATACCCCTGGTTGAATGAGCCCTGAGATTTTGGGGTGGCTCTTAACCTGCCAGTTTGGAACATTTCAGAATGGCCAAAATAATCCACCTGGAGATGGTTTGTTTTGTTATGGGTAGTCCCAACTTGTGACCCGAGTATCCTACAAACAGTTGGTCTGCTTGCCTGATCCTAGCCATTCTGCTGATGTAAAAGATGAGAGCTCGCCTTGGGTCCAGCCTATGTAGCCTTTCCTCCTCTTTCCCCGGATGGGGAGGAGGGTAGAACGAAGGTAAGGTAATTTTCTGAGTAATATGAAATTCAGAAACCACCTTTGGGAGGAAATTAGGCTTCACCTGTAGGACAACTTTGTCCTTGTGGAAGATTGTATGTGGGGGTTTACAGGAGAGAGCTTGTTGCTCGCTCACCCTCCTAGCAGATGTTAGTGCCACCAATAGGACAGTTTTAAGCGTGAGAAATCTCAGCGCACAAGAGTGAAGTGGTTCGAATGGAGTGCCCATTAGGAAGTTTAAGACTAAATGTAAGTCCCATAAGGGAACCTGGAATGGTTTTGGAAGATAAACATTAGTTAATCCCTTTAGAAATTGTACCACTAGAGGAAGTTTGAAATACGATGGTTCCTTCGCAGTGCGCTTGAAGATAGAAAGCGCTGCGAGATAGCCTTTTACAGTGCCAACTTGAAGGCCTGAGTTTGCCAAGTAGAGTAGAAACGATAACACTGTTGGTGTACCACATGAAAAAGGGTCGATATTCTCTTCCCTACACTAGCTGCAAAATTTGTTCCAACGGCAGCGGTATAAAGACTTTGTTGCTGGCCTTCTGGCCGAAAGCAACACCTCCATGACGTCATCAGGGAGATCCCAATCCTTGTACCTCATCCTTTCAGAAGCCAAGCGCGAAGGTTGAGGGTTCTGGTGTCTGGATGGAGAACCTGACCTCCCTTCTGCGAGAGAAGATTCTCTTTGAGTGGAAGACGGATTGGAGGACAGATGGACATATCTAGAAGGTCCGGGTACCACGTTCTCCTGGCCCAATCCGGGGCAATTAGGATCATGGTTTTCCGGAATCTTCCCAACCGCCTGATCATTTGAGGAATAACAGGGACTGGTGGGAACGCGTAAAGAAGTGGAAACTCCCAGTCCACTATGAACGCGTCTCCTAGAGCTCCTCTCGGGGGAAATTTCCTTGAACAGAACCGATCGCACTTCCTGTTGGTGCTTGTGGCGAACAGATCCACCTGAGGGATTCCCCAAAGGGCAAAGGACTCTTGAAGGACTTCCTGAGCTAGCTCCCACTCGTAGGAGACTGTGCTCTGCCTGCTCAAAGCGTCCGCTGTCAAGTTTTTCTCTCCGGCTAGGTGGACTGCCGATAGAGAGATTCCTGGCTAGGCTGGATGCGTCAGTTTCGACGACATACGGGAGATCTGGACGTGGGTGTTTCAATATAGGTCCGGAGGTAAACTTAGCTTTTAAATCCTGGAAGGCCTGCTCGGCTTCTTCAGACCATTCAAAACGTTTATTTTTCCTCAAGAGTGCAGTAATGGGTTGTACTATGCGTGAAAATTCCGGGTTAAACCTGCAATAGAAATTGGCAAAGCCGAGCATGCTTTGAACCCCTTTTACAGAGCTAGGTGATGGCCATTTGAGGATGGCATCCACTTTTCTTGAGTCCATCCGGACTCCTTTGGGTGTCAGGATGAAACCGAGAAACTCAACTTCTGTGGTATGGAAAACACATTCCTCCAGTTTAGCAAATAGTTTGTGTTGGCGCAGTTTTTCCAGAACTGCCCTAACGTGTTTTCTGTGATCGGATTCCCAAGAGGAGTACACTAGAATGTCATCGATATAGACGACAATACAAACATCAATGAGTTCCCGAAGGACATCATTCATGAAGAATTGGAAGGCAGCAGGCGCATTGCACAACCCGAAAGGCATTACCTGGTATTCGAATAATCCATATTTTGTACGGAAGGCTGTTTTCCATTCGTCGCCTTCTTTTACTCGCACCAGATGATATGCCCCCCGGAGATCTAACTTGGTGTATATGCAAGCGTCCTTCACCTGGTCAAGGAGTTCAGGAATCAGAGGCAGAGGATAACGGTTTTTAACCGTTATCTGGTTCAATGCGTGGTAATCGATACAAGTTCTAAGGTCGCCTTATTTTTTAGGCACGAAGAACAAAGCCGAGGATGCCGGGGACTTTGACGGGCGAATAAAACCATTGGCGAGGTATTGATCCAAATATTGTCTCAAACGCAGGTTCGGTAAGGGCATAAATCCTGCTACAAGCGGGTTGTGCACCGGGCACCAGATCGATTTGGCAACAGTACGATCGGTGAGGAGGTAACGTGTTGGCCTGTTCCTTTTGGAAGACGTCCTGAAAGTCCTGGTACTCCGGAGGTAATTGCATGGAGGCAGAGGTTACAGATGCTAGATTAATCTTCAGGTTTTCTGGGTAGCATGTTTGTGCACAATCCGGGAAGGTTATTCTCTTAGCTCGCCAATCAATTCGAGGATTATGTGTCTCTAACCAAGGAATTCCAAGAATAACCTGAAACTGTGGAGCCTTGATTACATCAAACACAACTGCCTCCCGATGGCCATCAGGACCAATAAGAGTCACCCCAGTAGTGGAATGTGTTACCGGTCCAGAGGCAATTTCAGTTCCATCGACTGTGGTGATGACATCTTTGCTGGTTTTAGGACGGAGAGGGAGGTTAATCCTAGAGGCCAATTCACGATCCACATAGTTTCCAATAGCCCCACTATCGATGTATGCCTTTATTGCATGCAACCGCTTAGGCTTTTCTGGATCTACGAGAACCATTGGCACAATGAAATGCGAGGTCTGAGAGTTAGTTTTCAAGCTCGGCAAGTGGACCCCTACGCTTGTCGGGCTGAGTCGTTTCCCGAAACAGAGTCTTCATGGTTTTTATCAGCGGCTCCTACCGCTTTTCGGAGTTCCCACAATAAAGACATAATTTTAACTGCTGCCTCCTTTCACGTTCCTTTTGAGTTAAGGGTTATTTAACCCCTCCAATTTGCATAGGCTCAGAGACATCAACTCCGTTGGGGTTAGCGTGGGTCTTGACCAACACCTGGGTCTCAAACCTGGACCGATCTGTTTTTCTGTTTTGAAGTCTGTGATCCAATTGGACCACTAAGTCTATATATTCTGTGCATTCTTGGGGCGGATTTACAACTTGGGCCAAGACATCTTTAAGTTCTCTGCGTAGACCTCGATAAAATAACGTGACTCTTTTATCCTCTGGGCATCCCGTTTCCACAATTAGTCTATTAAAGGTTGCAATATAGGATAGGAGGTCCTGATTGCCCTGTCGCAGGGATAGAAGTTCGTCATCCAGAGCCTGCCCCTGAGAGTGTCGAGCAAATAACCTTTCCATGCTTGCTTGAAATCCTTGAAAATCACGGAGAATCGGGTCATCTTGAGTAACCAGTGGAACTGACCAATCGGCAGCGCAGCCGCTGAGATCTGACAATACAAAGGCTACTTTGGTCTGATCATTAGGGAAGGCCCCAGGTCTGCATAGGAAGTGCAAACGACACCGATTCATGAATACGGCGAATCGTTTGGGGTCCCCAGCAAAGCGTTCAGGTGGGGCCAGCGGCATGTTTCCAGGTAGATTCATCTGCACAGGGTTACTGGGAACCACAGGAGCGGGGTTCCCTCCGGAACAGGGTAGAGGAGTTTGTCCAGCTTGACCTTGCAAAAGCTGTCTGGTCAGGGCATCAGTTCTTTCCTTTGATATTATTAATTCCCTCTTGAGGGCATTAGTCTCTTGACGAGCGGCATGTACTTCGGCCCGTAATGCCCCCAGTAATTGGGCCAACTGATCAGTCTCAGAAGTTTCCATAGCGCCTGGGTGGGAATTTGTAGGAAGGCTTCGCGTTCTGTAACGCTCACCTGACTCCCACGGGGGCGCTGGCCTGGTTCGCGCTGCTGTGACCTCGTCTAAGGTGATGCGCAGGGTTCGGAAGACGGACTGGACCGGGCCCCAGATCTGGCTTGTCTGACTCGCAGAAGTATCCTTCTGTAGGTGAGAATAGGGGGTTAACTGTCTGCGGGGTAATGCAATCGGCCTCCCACTTACCCCTCTCACCGTCCTCAAAACCCTTCTGTGCTTCCCCGTAGCGTCTCACCTTAGGGTCTGGAAGGACGAGCTCTCCATCCTGCTTCTGATGCAGGGGCGCGTTGGTATCCAGTTACGTCACTGGATTTTCGGATGGGTGAGAACCAAACTTGCTTGGCTTCCAGGTAAGTTTTTCTATAAGTGGTTCCCCTTGTGTCCATGCATTAATGTTCTAATGCTAGTGTCTTTTTCCCCATAGGGGCCGGGGTACGGAATACCGGGGAACAGGCACCGATCAGCGGTGAGCGGTGAAATCCTTGTGGAAATCAGGTAAGTATTTAATGAGTGTTTTGGTAATGTCTTTTCATTCATTCATTAACGCTGATGTCTTTTTCCCCTTAGGGGCCGGGGTCCGAAAATGCCTGGATGCGGCGCAGACCCGAAATGAAAAGGGAATGACCCAACAGGTAAGTCTTGACATGGAGTTTTAGCTTCCCTTTTCCCTTCTTTCTCTCACCTTTGTTCTTGTCTTTTTCTCCCTAGGCGCGGGGGCGCGACTGCGAATCCGGATGGTCGCTGCTGAACATCGAGGCGCCCTGTAAAGGTGAGTAGAATGCGGCGCTGCAGCGGTCGATGCGATGTGCTTTTAAAAATAAATGTCTTCCTTTTCAGGATTGTCGGCGAAATGTCTCTGGGATGCAGATTTAGCAGGTGAGGCCTTTTCCTTCTTCTGTTCTCTTGTTCCCTTCCTTTGCAGGTGATTCAGGATGCTGTCAGGATGCAGGAGCAGACACGGTGAGCGTCCAGCTGCTAGATCCAGAACAACGCGAAGCACGTGTGGCTGATCGGGTGTGGTTTAAATAGCCTTGGAAGAAGTTCCTAGAATGTGTCCTTCCTCCAATCAGGTATGTATCCTTCCCCGACCACGCCCAGGTGGTAAATGAGTCCCACAGGTAAAGTAGTTCCTTTCAGGCCTCAAGGAGGCCGGGGTTCTGCAGCATGGTCTGCATCAGGTAAGTGCACCCAAACACTTTCATAATGAGCCTGGCGCCTATGGCGCCAGGACTGACGTTTTCTATGAGCCTGGCGCCATAGGCGCCAGGACGCTGTCCAAAGGGCCCCTATAAGGGGTTGCTGGGACCTTCCCCGGGGACTTGATGTCCGCTTTCGGGGACGCAGGGCCTGAGCCAGCTCCCCGGGAGCGGGCATCGTGACAGCGTGCTCCTCTGTAACCCAAATGTTTCCTGGTCAGAATCTTCCCCCTCTTCATAAATTGAAGATAGTCCAGGGTACTCTGACCTCTGAAATGGTGTAAAACCCATCTCTAAGGCAGAAGGAGCCAAACTCGTCATTATTGGGCGAGAAAGCGTTGATGTCGTCGACGCCGATGTGACAGGCTTCGAAGGTGCCGAGAACGGCGTCGAAAAAACTGGAAGGGGTCTCGAAGAACTCGAGAGGATCGGGATCCTACTCGAGGACATAGACGGCGGTTTCGGCGTCGTGCCGGAGGCTCTTGGAATCACCGTTGGCTGTGGAGTAGCCTTGGTCTTCTCTTTCATCCGCGTCGATGTCGGCGATGGCGTCACGTCGATCGACCGATGCGTCGAGGAACTCTTCGACAACGGCGTCGATGGCGCCGATCCGTGCGTCGAAGGAATCTTCGACGACGGCGAAGATGGTGCCTTCTTACCCGATGGCTCGTGGCGCTCTCGGGTGGAATGTTTCGCCGGGTGCTGCGACTCGCGGCGTTTTGATTTTTTGGGTTTTTCAACCGGGGTATCACCCTTAGCTGTCTTTGAGGGGGTCGAGGCCGCGTTCTCGAAGACGCTTAACATTTTCTTTCTGAATTCCTCCCACTCAGCTTGAGAGCTGTGTTTTGTGGGACAGCAGACCCTTTCTGGGACACAGAAGACGAGGAAGTGGATCGTCAACGTCTCTCTTTTGAGTGTCTTGATCTCGACGAATGGTGAGAGCTACTTTGAGATCTAGAATGGGAATGTTTTCGACGGCGAGGAGACGAATGCCTCGACTCAGCTGAAGAAACCTTCGAGGAGGTTTTGTCTGACTTACCTCTCTCGAGCTTCCCCTTGCGCTCCTTCAAGGCTTTCGCCATCATGGACATGCAGTCCTCACACTCTGAACAATGGTGCTCGGATCCCAAGCACAACAAGCAGATCCTGTGTGGATCCTTTATCGACATTTTTTTACCGCAGTCTCAACATTTCTTGAAGCTGGATCGCGGCGTCGTCGGTTCCGATGAAGATGCCATCGAGAACGAGTAGGTATTATTCCAGTAGATATAGAGTTATCCTGACTGAACTGAGCAACGACGTTCTGAGGCCCCACGAAGCGCGGAAAAACGGAACTGAGCAACGGACGCAGCGCGTGGCTATTTATGGGCATGATGACGTCGGCACCGATACGGTGGCCGTCGAGGGACATCGACTCGGCGGACGTCGACGCACAGCGCCCTCTACAGAAAAAATTTCTGAGGCCAGCAAGCTGGAAACGTATTATCAAAGATAAGGAATATGTCGGAGGACACAATCCCTTTGAAATTAGGTTATAGGATAATCCAGTCATCCAGGTATCAATATTCAATTTGAAACAATATTAGTGTTATGTTTGCAACTTTAATACTTTAAAACACTCTATATAAGGAAACACATTCCTATTAATGCGGCTGATTTTTGGCTTTCCCAAGATGGTCTCCGGAACGTATGACGTCACGCGCACAATGCCACTCTGTGTTCACACAATAAATAATGAATCCAAAATGGTGCCTCTGGAGAACAGAGGCATGCAGAGTGTCTTAAAGCTTTCCTTAAAAAGAAGGTAAGTGGGGTATCTTGAATATAGTAATTTCTTTTGTGGATACCATATGTGACACCCATTGACTTTGGGGAATTGGTAATAGCCCAATAAAGTATTGATTTGTTATTGAATGAGGGTGGTACGCTACAATGGAAAAAGGTCAGTTTGCAATAACTTAACAATGTTTATACTATAAACAATGAACCGAAAATGGTGGCCGTGGCGAACATACGCACGCAGAGCGTCTCCAACTGCCGTACCTATTTTTGAAATGCTAGAGTGTGTATGTACATTTGAAATGTTTTCCCAATGCAAACACCAGTACAATGCAAGGGATTACTGCATTTGCAGACTCATTATGGTAGTTCTTGTACATACTTATTGTTTCAGGGCCGAGGGAACTATACCATAGATTCTCAATGGAGTTTTTTTAACTGAGAATATCTGCAATTAAATAAGAAAACAAGTTGAGTTTACATGTTGGTCTATCAATACAACCTAGGCAAAATGTAAATTCTAATGCTGTATGCATGCTTCAGGGTGCTGTATCCTGGGAAAAGGACACTAATCTGCATGAAACAGGCACTGACCCACACAAACAGCGAAAGGTTGGGCAATTAGATACAACTGCTAATATGCATGATTATGAACAATTTGGGGTTGTATAGCTCAAAACTACTAATCACCTAAAAGTAGGCATCACTTATTACTATTAGAACAGTAAGATGGGTATGCATGGAATACCACATCTTCACACAAAGTATCACCAGAGGCAGTGGAAGTCTAACAGTGATTTGAAAATGATCAATGTAATTGACATTGTTATTGAATTTTATTTTCTTATACCTCTCTCCCTAACAATCCTCTCTTCGCCAACCCTTACTTATCTGTGTGTCACCAAAATGTTGTGCTCTTACATGCATTGATTTATTATTATTCTTATCATTTGATCTTTCTGGAACACCACCATATTTGGTTGGGTTGTATTGGAATTATAATTTTCTTTTTGGAAAATATGATTTCTTGATGGACGTATATTTGTGTGTTCTTTGATGTGGGTTGAGACTACAATGACTTTTCTTTTCTTTGTACCTCTATGTAATTTGATTGATATATATAGCCCAGGTTTGAAAAGGGCCTAAGTGAGACTAAACATGTGTGGCTTATGGGATTTTTTTGTGAATAGGCATTGTGCAAAATAAAACGTCCACCTGCAAATACATTTTTTGAATTTGGTGCATTTACTCTAATAAGTAACTATTTGTTGATTATTTTGAAGTGTCAGGCGCACCACTGGGGTACATCACTATAATGTCTTACTATTTCTAAGGAGGGGGTATACCATAAGGCACCCACAAGGAGCGACAGGAAAAGGGAGCAGAATTAAGAGCCAGGTGGTGCAGAGTGACAAGCCTTAGCCATCGTCCCCTTTTTTTAGTACTGCATTTTTTGTTTTGTTTTATTATTGGTTCGGTTAATTTAAATCAACCTTTAAATGTTACAATACATTTGGCATTAATACAATTCACTAATCATACAAATATTAAACAATTAGAAAAATATATATACATTTGATAAAAGTTCACTAAAAATGTGTCAAGAGGTGGCTAAAGTGTTACATAAAATGTCCAATATATAAAATCAATTAGTGTGCTTAGGTCCTCTTCAACAAATATAAAAAGGGAAACGGAAGATCACTAGATAGAAGGTGCAGGAAGCCATTGGAAAACTTGTACACAATAGTTCAATTTCCAGTCGCTAATTTACATAATTGTTGTTCTTGTCTTGATTATATTCTGTAGTTCATAATCCTATTCTTGATAATAGTAGGAAATTCATTGTTGCCAATGTCACGGCAATGCGCCAACCACCAAATAATGCCTTCCATAATATATCTGAGGAGTCATAATTTTGATTTCTGTAAAGAATTTATACAGGTACGTTTTCTGTAAGTCAGCCAAGGCTTGACAATGGATTGGGATACGTTTTAAAGTGTGTGGGGTTATGACATTAGAGCAGTGTCTGCACGCTTTATAGTGCTGGCATTTGTCTTCACCCCTGCAGGATTCTTAGTTGGCCAGATATTAAATCTAAATCTTAAAACATTGTTCGATATTCCATCGACAAAATTTTTTTCATAAATATGGTTCTGTCATATTCAAGGGTTTAAGATTGACGTGGCCATTTTTAAAGCAATCATATTTTTGCATCTTTTCCCAAGTATTCTGCCAGTCGTGGGACCACAGCTTTTGTTTGGCTTTGTTAGGACTGGTCATTAATATATCCGTAGTAATATCGGCATTGGTAATGAATCCATGGCTCTAGTATGCTATCACACTTCGAGATGAACAAGTTACTTACCAACTGTAACGTTCTTTCCACTGTATGTTCCTCCAACGTATTCGTCATCTTATGATATCATATCTCGCCAGCTTTTGGAAACATTTTCTCGACGGGCTCCGTACCGCGCTGACGTCACCATCAATATAAGTAGCTCGTGCCACTCCCATTGGCTTCAGTTCTGTTTTTTTGAGGAAATATTCACGGAACACCCAGGCGTGCCTCATGACTGAAAACTCATTGTGAGAGAGAAGTGTAAATAACGCAAACTGTACTGCAAGGTAGTACGGGAGGGTCGATGAGGAATACGTGGGAGGAACATCCAGTCAAAAGAACGTTACAGTTGGTAAGTAACTTGTTCTTCGAATGGATTGTGTACTCCCACGTATTACTCATCTTATGATAGACTCCCATAGCAGTGGAAATGTTTGGAAGTGGGAGTACTAGTTATTTATATCATGAATGGAACGTAGTACCGCAAATAATCCTTCATGGGAAGAAGAGGCATCTAAGCAGTAATGCTTAATGAAGTTATGCATTGATACCCATGTTGCGGCTAAACAAATATCCGCTACAGGGACTCCCCTCTTCAGAGCCGTGGAAGTAGCCATACCCTTTAGAGAACGGGCTCGAAGCCCATCCGGTGGTCTTTTTCGGCCAATCTGTAGCACTACACTATAGCCTAAATGATCCAGCGGGATATGGTCTGTTTTGTCACTGCTAATCCCAATTTATGGCCAGTATAACCCACAAAAAGCTGGTCATCCCGATGCAATTTTGACATTGTTGATATATAAAAACTGAGAGCCCTTTTTGGGTCCAGTCTATGAAACCTCTCCTCTTCTTTGCCCAAATGAGGAGGAGGGTAGAACGTTCGTAGTATGATTTTCTGTGACAAGTGAAAGTCAGAAACTACTTTTGGTAAGAAAGAGGGTTTAACCTTAAGTACCTCTTGTAAATAATCGTGTACAGAGGTTTGCATGAAAGAGCCTGCAACTCACTAACCCTGCAGGCTGATGTTAAGGCCACAAGGAGGACAGTTTTTAATGCTAGAAGCCTCAAGGGACAGGAATGCAGAGGCTCAAAATGTACACAAGTTAGAAAGTTAAGTACAAGATTTAAAACCCAAGTCGGGACATGAAAAGGGACTGGAGTGTACACATTAGTGAGCCCTTTCAGGAATTGGATGATTAATGGAATTTTTAAGTAGGAAACCTCTTCCGAGGAGCACTTGAAAATGGACAGCGCAGCCAAATAACCTTTTATCGTTCCAGATTGGCTAAATGTAACAGGAAAGAAAGCACTACATGTGTGCCACATTGGAATGGATCCACATTCTTATCTTTGCACCAGTTACTGAATTTATTCCAACGACACCAGTACAGAGACTTATTTGCTGGCCTTCTGGACGAAAGCAAAATCGCCATTACATCATCCGGGAGGTCCCAATCCTTATATCTGAGCCTCTCAGAAACCATGCGTGAAGGCTGAGTGTCTTGACCTCTGGATGGAGAATCCGACCTTCCTCTTGCGAGAGAAGATCCTCTCTTTGTGGAAGACATATTGGAGGGCAGATGGACATGTACAGAAGGTCCAGGTACCTTCTAATTAGGATCATGGTTTTCCTGAACTTTCTCAACCTCCCGATTACATGAGGAATCACAGGGACTGGAGGAAACGCATACAGAAGTGGGACTTCCCAGTCCACTACGAATGCGTCTCCTAGAGCTCCTCTTGGGGGAAATTCCCTTGAACAGTACTAATCGTACTTTTGGTTGACCGAGGTCGCGAACAGATCCACTTGAGGGGTTCCTCAAAGGGTGAAGATCTCTTGAAGGACTTCCTGAGCTAGTTCCCACTCGTGGGATACTGTGCTCTGCCTGCTCAGAGCATCCGCCGCTGTGTTTTGCTCTCCGGCTAGGTGAACTACCGACAGAGAGATTCCTTCTTGTATTGCCCAGAACCAGAGCTGCATTGCCTCTCTGCACAGTGGTAGGGACCCTACACCTCCCATCTTGTTGCGGTAGTACATCGCCACTGTGTTGTCCATTGTTATCAGGACATTCTTTCCCTGTACAGAGGGCAGGAAGGCCTTTAGCGCTAGTCTGATCGCCCTCAGCTCCAAAAGGTTGATGCGTAGTTTGGACTCTGATGGAGACCAACGGCTGCTGATTGTCAGATCGTTGGTGTGGGCTTCCCACCCCATGAGTGAGGTGTCCGTCACTATTGTTATCTCAGGCCATGGTTGCCAAAAGGATTCTTCTTTGAGAATATTGTATTTGCAAGCCCACGATAGTAGATCCCGAGCAACTGTGCTCGGGACTTGCAGAAGATCCGACATACTCCCCGAGAATTGGGACCACTGAGTTCTGAGGGCCCATTGAAGAGATCTCATCCTCAGTCGATCCTCTGGCACCAGAAAAATGCAGGACGCCATGAGGCCGAACAACCTCAGAAAATCGTAGGCTGGTAGACACTGGGCATTCTGGAATTTTGTTACCATCTGCAGAATGTGGAGAGCTCTCACCTCGGGAGGTGAGGCTTTGCCGAGGAAGCATCCAGGACTGCGCCGATAAACTGCAGTCTTTAGAATGGTAACATATGGGAATTCTTGTAATTGAGGGAGAAGCCCAGCTTGTGTAAGGAGTGGCAGGTGATTGCAAGATGTTCCTGAGCTTGTTCGGGGGAACAAGCTCTTATCAGCCAATCGTCCAGGTAGGGGTAGACTTGAATCTCCCTTCTCCTGAGATTTGCTGCCACAACCGCCATCAGCTTGGTGAAAACCCTCGGGCAGAGGTCAGCCCGAATGGCAGAACTCGAAACTGAAAGTGAGAGATGCCAATCGATAACCTCAGGTACTTTGTGCTTGAGATGGATTGGCACATGAAAGTAAGCATCCTGAAGGTCCAATGATACCAACCAGTCTTGGAGTTGGAAAGCCTAAAGGATCTGAGAAAGGGTTACCATTGTCCTTCCTGGGGAACTTGTTCAAGCTTCTTAAGTCCAAGATGGGTCTCAGCCCTCTGTCCTCCTTTGGGATGAGAAAGTAAGGAGAGTACCAACCCTTGTTCCTCTCCGCTACATTCTATTGCACCTTTCTCTAGCAGGGTTAAAATCTCCTGCACAAGGAGCGGGTCTGGAAATTTGGCAGAGCTGGCTCCCGGTGGATGGTGCCGAGGCCTTTTGAGGAAGGGAAGGCAGTAACCTTGAGCTACTGTTTCCAGTGCCCAAGCATCTGAAGTAATGCCCCGCCATTCGTTCAGATGCTGAGAGATTGTGCCTCCCACCGGGGCCTTGTGTGCTAAGGCCTCAGATATTTGGAGGTGGCTGCAGGAGCGGCTGAGGGCAAAGATGCCGCTGCTGAGGGTGATTTTGCACCTCTTCCTCGTCCACTGCGAGGGAAATTTCTTCTACCTTTTTGTGCGGCCTGTCCTCTTCCTCTACCAAATGAGGAGTAGTATCGAAAAGAATTACCTCTCCAGGAAGATGAGCCAGAATAAGGTTTTTGAGGCTGTCACATAGAGGCGCTAAGTGACTTAGCCGCCGCCTTGGAGGTCTGCAGTTTTTCTAAGCTCTCATCAGCTTTACTGCCGAACAGCCTCGAGCCATCGAAAGGCATATTCAGTAGCCTGGCCTGCACGTCTGGTGCAAACCCCGACTTCCTCAACCAAGCAAACCTGTGCAGTACTGTGCTTGCAGCCATGGATCTCCTGATGCTGTCAACAGTATCCAATCCAGATTGGAGACATTCCCCCATTGCCTCCTTCCCATCTTTCACAATATTCAGAAAGCCTTCCCTTTCTTCATCTTCTGAAATATGATCAGCCGCCGCCTTTACACAATCCCACAGGCTATGGGTACACCTGGCCAGGGTACAGGTAACATTTGCTGATTTAAGGGCCATACTGCCAGAGGAAAATACCTTGCGGGCCCAAGCGTCCCCCTTTTTATCCTCTCTGTCTGGGGGGATAGATGGATAAGCTGACTGTCTCGTGGAAGTAGCAGCTTGTACCCTTAGATTTTCTGGTGTAGGGTGCTTACTAAGAAAATCAGGGTCATTGCCTGATGGAAAGTCTTTATTGACTGCTGCAACAGACTCAGGAGTCTCCCAATATGTAACCACTATTCTTTGAAGAGCCCTATGAATGGCAAGAACTGGGTCTTTTTGGGGCTCTGGTGCAGGATGTCGGGCATTTCATCCTGTTCAAAGGTTAGTAAAGACCTGCCCCAACCCATATATTCAACAACTCTGTCCATCAAGTTCCTGTACCCTGACTCTGCATGTTCTGCAGGATCAGGTTTTTGAAACTCTAACTCAGGTGACGTATCAATGCCACTGGCAGAGTGAAGGGTATCGCACAGGTCTCTCAATCTTGTCCCAGGGTCAATCAATTCCTCTGGCACATCTCTAGTACCAAACTTTACTCCAGAAGGAGATATTGCTTCCTCTGAGACACTTTCTCCCTCAAATATCGAGGACATGGACTTAAAAAAGTCTGATTTAGGTAAAGGTGTATACCTTTTTTCCTGTTCAGGAATTTGTCTCGAGGGAATTGAAGGATTTTTCGAAATCGTTGATGACTACTTAGATAAAGTAGTCGATTTCTCATTCTGCTTCGGTGTCAAGGTAGTCGGCGCTGATGGCGTCGAACTCGTCGAGTGCTTCGACGATTTATGTTTCTTTGCCATTACCGGGGAATCACCCCTGAATCTCGAGAAGCCTTCAACGTTTTAACGTCGGGTCGAGATAGTCGAGTTGCCTCCTTACTACTGGACTTAACCTTAGTAGTTTCTGACTTTCCTGCGTCGTCTAAAGAAGTGACCGGTGTCTGGCTCTTACGAGGTTTCTTTGAGGGGTTAACGGCCCATTCTCAAAGACCTTCATCATTTGTTTTTTGAACTCCTCCCATTTTCTTGGGAATCCCTGACCTAGTCGGACATCTTACCAATTCGTTAGATGTGTCAGACGAAGAGGAAGGAGATCTGTGTCTCCTCTTCATCTTCTTTGAAGAAGAAAGCCTCGATCTACTATGTGATCAGTATCTCTTTGAATGCTTGCGCTGAACCGAATCTCTCGATTCGATTGACTTTTTATGTTTTGAAGAGGCCTTCAAAGAGGCCTTGGAAGCTTCCCGCCCCACCGCCAGTTTACCTTTTCTCTCACCAAGAGATTTCTCCGTCATCGACTGACAGGAGCCACAGTCACCGGTCCGATGGTCCGAACCCAGGCACCAAAGACAAACACAGTGGGGGTCAGTGATGAACATTTTAGAGCCACAGTCGACACATTTTTTTAACTCTGTCTTGGGAGTAGAAGGGGTAGAAGAAGATGACATTTTCTTGAAGAAAATTCGAACCGTGCCGTTAACACGAGAGCGAAGCAATCAGAAAGACAGAACTGAAGCCAACAGGGGTGGCACAAGCTACTTATACTGATGTTGACATTGACGCGGTATGGAGCCCGTCGAGGGACATCGATGCCACGACCTCGTGCACAGCGCACTCTGGCGAGAATGTTTTTTTCAAAAGAAATGAAGCTGGCGAGATACGAATATCATAAGATGAGGAATACATGGGAGAATACAATCCATTCGAAGGATGTTTTGGCGATAATTGGTAAAAATGAGTCTGTATTTTGAGCTAACAGACATCTCCTGTAAAGAGAAAAGATTTTCACAATTACAATAATATTGAGGGATAGAATCCCTAACTCGTGCCTAATGAGTGCCATTGGCATACATAGAGGGAGCTTGAGTATCTTCTTCCAAAAGACTCCTTCGAGATTCGTCCAGTATTAGGTCTCTTTATATTGTCTTGTTTCGGCTCCAAAGGTAATTATGGGCATTACTTTTTGCTTGTAATAGATGACTGGTCCGAACGAAAATGTACTGAATTTTTTTGTATTATTCGAGCTGGTGAGATAGCTGTCTATATTTCATTTCACAAAGTTATATGAGAAGGTAAATCAAGTGGGCCGTTATTAGCGTTTAATCCTAAATAAATGTATTCATCAGTTGTAATTAAAGGTTTACTATTAAGCATCCATTTGAATTTTCGCTTATGTTTGTTGTTAAGCATGCAAACGCTTTCGTTTTCCAAATTACAGGAAAGGTGGTTAACTATGGCATATGTTTCCAGTGCCTGGAGTAATTTTTTAAGCCCTATCAGAGTTTTCGATATCAACACTAGGTCGTCGGCATACAACAACCAGGATAGCAACAAGGTGCCTATTTTTGGGGAGTCAGAGGGCACTGTCCTTAGGGATTTGCCAATCTCAGATATGAAAACATTAAATAGGGTTGCTGCTAGTATGCAACCCTGTTTTAGTCCCTTATTGGTTTGAATTGGACTGGATAATTGACCTTCTTGGATTAAGCAAACCAGCACTGAAGTTTCAGAATAGAACTGTTTTATTAATATTTGAATATATAGTGGGCAATTAGCTTTTTCTAATTTGTCAAAGAGGAGGTCCGTTGAAATAGAATCAAAGGCCACTTTAAAGTCAGTGAAGGCCATGTATATTGATTGGCCTGTGGTCTGTTCTCTGTTTTTGTTTAGTGATGAAGCGAATTGATTAATCAAGGTTCCTAGGCCAGGTACGAAGCGAGATTGATATTTGTCCACTAGTTGATTTTTGTTGGCCCACTTGGTAAAGTCTTCTACTAAAATTCGGGCAAATATCTTCCGTGGGACATCTAGTAGAACTATTGGTCGGTAATTTTGT
This sequence comes from Ambystoma mexicanum, assembly GCF_040938575.1. NCBI lineage: Eukaryota > Metazoa > Chordata > Amphibia > Caudata > Ambystomatidae > Ambystoma > Ambystoma mexicanum. The sequence continues at coordinate 848,331,700 of NC_090934.1, forward strand.
GGGAGTTCACAGTCCCCTTTTTAAAGACTAGTATTATTGATTTTTTCCACAAGGGTGGCATTTGTTGATTTTACAGCACATTAATATCATGTGTAATTTGTCAGCCCAAATATCTGGTTTGGATTTCAGCATGGCGTTAGTAAGGAGCTCAATGTGGTTATTTGGATTCAGAGGTCTTCTCTATCAAAAATCAGATAATCTTTTCATTCCCTTATCGTGATTTGAGCAATACCAGTTTTTCGTGAGCACCCATAGAGTTCCTCATAGTCATTGATCCAGGTTGCTTCTTGTATTGCATTAATAAGGTACAGGGTTTGGTTATCATTAAACGCGCTGTTCAGAATAGCCCAGGTTTGAGTGCTATTTTTAGAAGTGATTGTTCTTAACATAACTTCCCTGTCCTTCTGTGCCATTAGAGACAAATGGGCTTAACGGCAGTTGTGGTATTGGGTTTTTAGATCGCAAAGTTTGTGTATTATGATATCGACTGCGCACGCGCCGGCTGCCCTTATATTATTCCGTAGTTGAGTTTTTTTTCTTTTATCTGGCTATCAAAAGAGTGCTTATGTTTAAAAAAAAAGGCTTTGAATTAAGCCCCCCTTGTTGTTTAAATAGAGACATTATGGCGATATATCTACCCTGTTGCTTCATTAGTTGTTGGTCTAAGTTTAGATTCTGAATTTGCATATGGGTTTTAAATGCCACTAAGTTCTCCTCAGTCCATTTAAATCTATTTCTTCCTCCTGACAATGTGAGGTTGTAGGAGTAATTATGAGGGTTTTTCGGATTCAAATGCCATTTCCAAGTACAAGTTAGCAGGTTATGGTCGTTTTTAGACTGGTTAAGGATTTCAAATTTCTCAATTATATTGAAGGCTGCACGTTGCACAAATATATAATCTATGATCGAGGCAGTGCTACCTCTTTTCCATGTTATTTTGACCAGTATGTCTCTTTCAAGTTACCGTTATACATCAGGAACTGCCTGTTCTTCATAAGGGTCAGCCATGCTTTTGTTGTCTTGGTCATTTTTATGATTTTGGGGCCTATACAGTTCATGCTTAGGTCTCCTGCTATTATCGTGTGGATCACTGAGATATCTTCTGCGATTATATCCATTTCAGAAATACCTGGTATGAAAACAATCGTCAAGCCCATTGTGATTCCAATATAAATTGAGAACGGCAATGCCTACCTGTGGCGTTTTAATTTTAACTAGCTGAGTAAATGGATTGGGTAATGGCCAAAGTTCTAGTGTAAATTGAAGAACAGTCTTAACTATGACTAGGCAACCTAGTAGGCCTTTCCTGGACGGCAAGGCTGACAAAATATGGCCTTCCCAAACTGGAGCATCTACCAGACAGGTTTCTTGTATAAGAATGATATCGTATAATTTAAGGACTTCAGTCTCACTGAATAGAAGATGCTTAAAGCCTCTTGTATTCCAGCTGGCTAGGGAGAGTTCAAAGGGCTGGTGTTGGGTGCATAGTTATCTCTGAGCATTGTTATCTTTATTCAGTGCTGGCTTAGACCAGGTTTGATGCTGAGATTTTGAAATGTTTTAAGTGCAGTAGGGACTCTTGGAAGCTGGCCTACATTATCCGGAGATTGGAGTATGGAGCTTGCTTATTAGTTTGCCCTTGTAGTCTAGTTATTTGGTCAAGTTTTTTTTAATCATTTATTTGATTTTGAGCGATCTCTTGTTCTAGTATAAATCCCATGTCATATAATTCGGGTCTTGCTTGCCATAGTATATTTCTCAAGACTCCGGACGAAATCCACAATTTTACTACACTATGATTTTTAGTGTCATTGAATTCAATTTGTTCGAAGTCGCTGGACTGAAGATCTTCCAGCATTTGTACATCACCAAGTATGTTAAGAATGCTTTTTATATTTAATCAATATTGTCGGCAAGGGTTCGGTCTGCATTGGAGGATCAGAGTGTGATTGAAGCTGTTGAGTTGGATTTTGGATTGACTGAGCCACTTGTACAGGACTGCTGATTAAGGTTTTTCTGTGGCTTATTTTTCCATAAATCTGGCTCATTAAGTGCTGCCAGATTAATGTCTGGTTGGTTTATATCCGCAGATGTTTTAAGTAAGCGTAGGGTAAAAATGCCTGCACCCACTCTTTCTAATTGTTGTCTTCTTTGCTCTAAGGTAGTAAACTTGGTTTTATTTTGGCAAGGTTTAATAAAGTGCATCTCAGTTTCATTATTATTAAATCGAATTTGGATCTTGGGTAAATTAGTGCTAACTTTCAGAAGTACTGGAGTATTTTCATTATTTTTAGCGACCTGTTCTAGATGTTCTACTGCTTCATTAAGATCATCCAGTGGTTCCGAATTCAGTTCTGGAGTTATCTGTACAAGTTACGTTGCTGATTTAGATGGTTTATTATAACTTTTTGCTCTAGCTAACATCTTGTTTTTATTTACTAGTCAGGCATTTACATTAACTTTGATGTTATCTAAGTTTGTTAAGGAGCGCAGACATGTTCTTGAGCCTACTTGCAAGCTCTTAGAGCTAGGTTTCTGATTCATTTTTACTAATTGTGCGCAAGTAATTTTTGTCCCCTGCTTTTGTATGCCAATTATATCAAAGGCTGGGTTTAGTGATTTGATTAGAAGCAGCCATATCAATTGAATTTAGGGCAGAGTATTGTTTCTGCGTTATTAAGCTCTCAGTTTGAATTTTTGATGCCTCATTTACAATAATTATGTCATCTGTATTGTGAATTGTTGACTTATATAAGAGTGATTGTGCAAGCAATTGTTTGAGAGAAATGGTTAATTCAGTTTTTTGGGTGGCCACTTTCATGGTTTCAGAGACATGAATAATGGTCTGATGGTTGCATAATTTATTTAGTAGTTCTGTTTGTACTGTCAGTTTAGTGTCTAATGTCTCGTACAATTTTGTTAGAGACATTAGAGCAGTATTCATCACCGACAGGGTTACCTGAACTAGCGGGGAAGGTTCTTTGTTTAAGTGTCCTGGTCGTCGGGGAGTAGGGTTAACAAAAGAAGTAGAAGAGCAGCTTCACGAATCTGTGTAGTTTCCACACAGAATGGGAGACGCAGACAGATTAAGGTGAGGGAGGGAGAGGGAAAGGTTTTGTGAGGTACAATCTTGGGTATCTGGACCTAACATCAGTTCTGGCCTCTTTGATCTTGAATTAGGGAGTTTGTATCTCTCATTTCAACTTCTGTTGTTTCTACTGGTACAGTCTGTGTTTGAGTCCCTGTAGTGGTAATTTGGATACATTCTCTGGTAGAGGAATCCACAGTTTAACTATGTGTTCCATGCACTTGGGCAATAGCTGCGATAGGTGTTCGCAGTGGGACAAGGCTGTCACCAGGTGTCTTAATTACCGCTTCAGAAGCAAAAATAATAATGTCCTCCATTATTGGAATGGGGCAATTGGAGAGGTCTGTTTTCTCTTTGTTCTCTATAGGTAGAACATACTAGCTAAGGCATCTGACATCAGGGTGTCTGAGATCTCATCAAAGTCTATTAGTAGTTGTTTATCATGCGGTTCCGTGGGCTTTCTGATCGATTTCGTAGTAGGATTCCACTGCGTATTTTGTCAATAGTGCAAAAGTGTCCGATGTCTTTCGTTAGGGAATTGGCTCATTTGCGTTTTTGGGTCTTGAGCTCAATTATGACATCAATAGCAGGCAGTTTCAGCGATTTTCCCGGAGGCTCTAATATATTTAATACCATTTGGTTAGTTGGCATTGCTGTTTTTAATGTATATAAATGAGTCATTTGTTGACTGAGGGGACAGGGAGAAATTAAAATGGTTTGTAAAGTCTTATATGTGTATCTAGGATTGCCTTCAGCAGTTTTCTTAATTCTGAGCTTGTTAATAGATTATATTAGTTAGTTCCTTACAATCTTGGGGATAAGAGAAACTAATATAGCCAGCCGGGACCTCAGTTGAGTTGCCTTCTTTTATTGATCACCGAGTTGTTGAGCCTAAGAGATTTCTTGCATCACAAATGAAAGAAGTTTTCTATTCATCAACATTAGATGTAAAAATCAATCAGTTGGGATTAGAGGAAATTAATGGTACAAACAAGGGCCTCACTCAGGCAGCGCTAAGATAATTAGCTAGTTAGTGGCAACATGCGTTATACAGATAGAAGAGTAAGACAATATAACAAGTTCAGCCCCAGGAAGCAGGATGTTCTCGCTAAGGCACAGAATTCGAGAAGTTCATGTGGAGAAAATACTGTGTCTCAAGGCGGTGTTTTGACACGCGATTAAGTGATAAAGCCCACAGTCACAGGGACATTAAGTGTCCATTAAGTATTACAATCACTTCTCACTACCCAGCTCAAAGGCAGAGCCCACAGTCACCGGGTTTGATGGTATAAAATTTGTAGTAATTCAAAAAATAGCACCCGGCTAAAAGGCGAAGCCCGCAGTCACTGGATCTATGGATCTAGGTTGCAGTCAATTACCAGTACCTAGCTCAAAGACAGAGCCCGCAGTCACCAGGTCTGGTCATATAAGGTTAGTTAGTTCTTAATAGGTAACATCTGGTACAAAGGCAAGGCCGCAGTCACTGGATTTGTAAGTATACATTTTGTGTTGGTATACATTTTGAGTTGAGTCACTTATCAATGCCCAGATCCGAGGTGATGCCTGCAGTCACCGCGTGTGATAATGAATGATTTATAGCAGTTTAGTGAGCGACACCTGGCTCAAAGGCAGTGCCTGCAGTCACCGAGTGTGATAGAGTTTTTAAGACAAATCAGTAGACGGCAGTCGGCTCGAGTACGCTTGTCCATAGTCACTGGCTCCATGATTGTACCTTTTATGGTTGTGTTAATTGCCAGCAGCTGCTTCGGACACCGAGTCTGCAGACTCCCAGTCTAAGGCAGGAGATACCTTGTTTACTATCACTGACAGGTTCGAAGCTTTCTGATCTCTGAGTCTTCGTTCAATTAGCAGGCTATGTCAGTGGGGTTGAAAATGGTCATAGGAGAAAAGTATTTAACAGTCACCTTAATCTGTGTGGGAACCGCCAGAGCCACTCCGCTGCCGCACACCAAAAACAAAACACTTTGCTCCTCACTTCGCCCGCTTCGTACATGCGCGAGTCTTTGTAGGTTGGTCTTGAGCTGATAATTTTCTTAAAGGGGCCCGGCCATTTGCTGGTTCGCCAGCGTAGCTTCTGGTTATCACAGCAGCCCAACAGGATAACAGGAGGATCGGAGGATAGGTAGCAGGTTCCAGTCAGGGCAAACACACAAAACACTTTGCTCCTTACATCATTTATTTTAAAACAATGCATTTCTCAATATATATATGGAATATAGCTACATATATCTCTACTTTTCTAACTATACAAGTGTTTGTGTATGTCCCCTATGTGCATCATAATATATTTTAAAAACACATCTCTTTTATTGTACCCATGTGCATGCGTCTCTAAAAGAGACACAGGCTGCACAAATACTATTACTGGTAAGAAGGTGTTTATTTGTTTATGTTCAGCTTGTCAATGTGTTTAAGATTCGCATGTAATACATTTAGCAAGCAGCGTCTTATCCTGGTGGATGCTGTGTGATAGGAGCAGCATTAAAATACTGCTTGTCCTACTTGCAAATCTATTATTTGCAGATGCATGGAGTAGATCTTTGTGATGGTATGCACTGAACACCATGCTGCAGCATTGTATATTATATATAGTGGTACACTTGCCAGAAAAGCAAGTGTAGAGCCTGTTACCTCGGTTGAATGAGCCATTGAGTCACAAATATCTGCTTGTTTACCAGCTTGTTGCATTTTTTGACACACTGTACTACCCATCTTGCTAACCCTGCCTTAACGATGGTATATCCTCTTTGTACAAACCCTGAAAGCCACCAAGAATTGGCTTGTGTTCCTGATGTTTTTTTTCTGTTCCGGTTTAACAGGACAGCTCTTGCCTGAAAATGTTGATTAATTTTGGATATATCGTAAAGAACCTCATTATCCGTGTGTACTGCAAGGAAACTTTCATCCAGAGATGGGGCCTGTAATTTACTTGCCTTTCCCATCGATATGAGACATCAGCTGGAGTGTTGAATCCAGCTGACGTTGTCCGCTTTGGGGGCATTTCTCGCCCATCGAACACTGGATGTCTTTACATTCTCTTAAACGTAACCCTTCATGACTGAAGGCATGATTTACAAAAATGTTTTAACATGGGAAAGTGCCATTGAAAAAACATTTGTAAATCAGGACCCATGTCTCCTTTGATATACTCCTCTAGAGTCTAACCTATAATTCTCCAGTATTGGTCCACTCGCTTCTTTTGGAGTCACATCTACCCTGGTATCCTTAGATAAATATCTGTTTTTAATTCACATTTTTAGACTATTTGACTCTCAACTCTGTGAACTTTGAATCCCATCTCTCTCGTCTAGCAACAGTGTTTTCAGTTCTCTTCTTGAGGAGATTAAAGCATTTATTTCTCCCTTTGACTTCCAGAAGTCTAGGCTTCAGTGGCTTTCTCTTCTGGATTGTGAAATTGCTGTTCTTATGGCTCTCCCTGCTCCTTTGATATATTTTTACATTCTACAGCTCAGCTGATCTCCAGCATTCGGATGTTTGAGCACATTTGCCCTATAATTAAAACTCTGTGTTGGTTTCCTTGTAACTTACGTACACTTTTGAAGATCTATTGCATTACCTAGAAGGCAGAGTGTCAACCTGCAAATTTGGACACACATCGGACTACCAGTGTGGGCTGCAAGACCACTAGGAGTTGCCAGTGTATTACACCCATACATCCATCAATTCAAACACGCATGTATTTCCAGTCAGCTATCTGGAATGCTCCCTTGCATACATATCCCCTTCCAATCTCTTTTGGAATTATGGAATACTTTAAAAGACTCATTTTTTTTCAAATGTATTCTTAAAACATCAAACTAGTAATGTTGTTTTTCCTCTAATGTTGTATTAGGTGAGCTAGGTTGGTTGTTTTATTATGTTATTTTGTTGTGTTCGCTCTGTACAGCAAGCCGCCACCTACAGGCTGGGGTTTTTCTGCATTTAAAAATTATACAAATAAAAGAAAACCACTAAGAAAGCTAAATTGAAAGAAAGATGGTTTAGCAAGCATTGTATAAAGGTTTAAAATGCAGAAGCATTAGCAGGTGTCAAACCATATTCAAATTAAAATTGGGGGTTGGCTTACATATGTTTGTTTTATTTATATAGCGCTCCTCACCCAAAGGTATCTAGGTGCAATGGACAGACGTAATCCCTTTGTCCCTTTCATAAAAGCCCTGACGCACAAACTTTGCAACATAACATCAGATAATGGAATGTGGTTTTTAAGTTACTAAAAATGATAGGCCTATAATACTGTAGATTGAAGTGGGATCACTTATTTTTGTGTGAACCAAAAAACATAACTTTTGCATCTACTGAAGTACCACAACCTTGGTGCAAAGGTGTTCCCCTATGGCCTAAATGATTTTTGTACTGGAGCAAACATTGCCCTAATGATATTACCGTGCAAAATTGCACATGTGCAAAGTTTATGTAATCTGGCCACTTATGGGCAAACCTAAGTAGTGTGTGGTGGGAGCAAGGGCTGTAGGAGTTTGTGATCTGGTGAGAAGATTTAGCTTTGGATCCATTTTAATTGGTTTTGCACCTACTGTCATCTGTATAGACATGGATACCATATTTGTCTGGACCATATAGGTGCAATGAACTTGAGTCATGCTAGACACCTGCATCATATTTAAGAAAGTTTATCAATGGTGCCAGGTGAAAAGCACATGAAAATTACCCTGACTAACTGATGCATAATGCAGTGCACAGTGACCTTGACTATGGGCATCTGGAGGTGGCATTTTGGGGTTTCCCTTGAAACAAATGTGTACATTTCTGGTGTTCACCATATTTTGAAAATCCTTTTGAGTGTCTCAGTGGGTAGTCCCCAGTCATGTGCCTGTCGCATTTGCTGAAATAGTCTGCCGTGCAACTCCATGGAATGCGGTTCAAACAGAGTGACAACTGTTTAGACACCAGTGCCAAATCGGTTGTCCTACTTCCAAAAGGTGTTGGAAATATGTACCAATTGGTGAGTTGAAGAAACTCCTCATCCTTTTGTTGGAGAGGAGGAAGAGCCACAGAGCACTGGCTGATCCATCGCAACCGGATGCACTTCACCAGAGTGTGTGGAGTGGTATTCCCCAAGTTTGCCTTCCCTCCTCAAAGACGCAGTATTTCTTCAGTGCATGAAGATCCGTCTATGCCTGTTAAATTGTACGGGGCTACAGGTTCCATCATGTTCTATAATGACCAGATTCTAATATTGCTGATGGCAATGATGAATGCTTTCTAAAGCATAAGGGCTGAATAAAATCATGGGTGGGTCTCGAGTGCAGAGAACGGTTGTTGGAAATAGAACACTAAATATATCCCTTTAACACAGCAGAATACCAGAAGAAAGACGAACCTCTTGAGTTCGTGGAACACCAAGCATTGAAATGAACGAATCCTCGAAAACACTGGACCTTTCAAGTGTGGAGCAGACGGCTCGCAGGTGAGGGAAAAAGCAAACTTTAATCGCCTTCAGAACGCCAAGCACCGCTGAATACGGCAGCCAAGCCGCTTCAATTAAAATCTGCGAATCCAAAATGGCGCAGAAGACCTGACCCCTGCTTAAAGGCGCAGAACTGATCATTAAACAAGCAGCATACCAATTAAGACCTAGCCAGTGCCAAATAGCAAATAATGATACTATGTTTTAAATGAAACATAAATCTTCGAAAAAAATCAGGTAACACAAAAAAGCCGCTCAATTGGAGAACCAGCCACTGACCCAGTGTTATAAAAAGGGGCTGGAAAACCTCGGTCAGGGGTGAAGAATGTGAGGAAGGAGACTTGCGTTTATCTACTGCATGGACAAATAAGAAGACTTATCTGGATGGTGGTAGATCACTTGCTTTCAGTTGCGCTGCTGTTATCTGGCATACATATGCCAGAAGTCTTACTTCATGAACTGGTGGCACATTGAATAGAGGAGCTATGGAAAGTTCCTACCCACCAAATCTGATACCAGAAGGGCGGCGCTTCCTTGAATTGAAGAAACACCACCCCTGGCAGAAGGGAGAAAGTTTTGTCTGCCTAAAAGGGCACTGAATATGAGAGAGCAAGAGAAACCCATTAATGTTAAGAGTATCATGCTGAGGGAATCAAAGGTCATGGAGAGACCTCAGAGAGCCAAATGTTGTGAAGAGACCCTAGGGATGTCAGAGAAGCAGAGGTCGTGGCAACACCTTTGAGGAGTTTGAGAAAATCGGAGGCCATTGAAAAACCTCTGAAAATTGAGGTGTTAAGAGAAACAAGACTGCGGAGAGGCCTAAACGTCCTCTGTTGACAGAGCTCTGCAGAAGTCAGAACTGTGAGAAGACCCAGAAAGAGACTGCAAAGGAAGACATCTGATTTTGGATGATTTCTAGAATAGGCATGCACTTTAGAAGAACAGGTTTATGAACACTTGATGGCCAAACCTGGAGACCTATTGGTGTAGCTTAAGGTTAGGCAGGAGTCAAAAAGAGTTGTGAAAAATGTTTGTGAACATTCTGTTGGGCATCATCTTTGGACTTTGGTTGTTAGAATTGTACGTCCTTGGAGGTAGCGAACTAGAAGAGTAGGTTTAAGATTTGTGCTAAAGGAGTTCATCAGCCTGAGATTCAGAGTGCATCTGGAGAAGCACGTTTTCAGTTAATCCATCCTCAACACTAGTTTATGAAGTGTTTAGTTATGTCTAGACAGGTATTCATCCAACCGAAGACCTTATATTGTCAGTCAAAATAAAATCCGGTTAAAATATACTTGTGTTGTACGTTGTGTCATTGCTCAAAATCCCCACAGCCCCATGTGTTGATGTAATACATTGCAGTTGTATTGTCTATCCTGATTAGTAACCATTGCTCATTGATGTGCGTTCTATTGCCATAACCACCAAGTCATTGATGTGCAGTGACTGTTATTGCTATGCTCATGTTCCTCCAATTTTCAACGAAAGGCACTGCACGTCCCTCCCTATCTTGCATCTGTTCTAGTTATCAGAGCGTTGTGAACTGCAACAACAAAAAATGACCCCCTTAAAAGGTTTTCCTTGTTCCCCCATCTTAGTGTCTGAACAACCTTTGGTGTTGCAACTGCAAGATCTTTCCAGACCATCTCCGCCTAGGACCAATTTGCCCAGAGCCATTCTTTTATGGGTCTCATGAGTAATCATGCATTTGGCATCAGGTGAATGTCTGCTGCCATCTTTCCCAACATGTTCATCACATTTCTCACTATTAAACACGGATCTCTGGAAAAAAGAGTGCCGTTGCCACAAAGGCCTGAATTTTGTTTTGTAAAAGAAAGGTCAATGCCAATCTGAAGCCCAACAAGGCCTCCAATAATTATTTTGGGTTGGGGCGACGCTATCATTTCACATTGATTGTAAATCTGAAATGGTAAACTAGAATATTAGTGTGTGCCTTCCTCTCACTGGTTTTTCTTCCAGTTATCAGCCAGTCGTCTAGGTAGGTGTGCACGTGTACGTGTACTGCGGGTCTGTGTAGAAGTGTTGCTATCTATCACAGATAACACCTTTACTGCTGACACACTCAAAACTGTATTAACAATGACGAGCACTCTGATTTAATCAAATTAAACTTTTGAAGTTTCCGATGTCCATTTTCAAATTTCAATCTTTCAAGTCTACTTTTGCTAGGTTGTGTCCTTGCTTTTGTAATGATAGGACATACTATAGTGTCGTCAGTCTGAATTCTTGTGACCTGACAAATTTGTTCAGTGGTCTAATATTGGTCTAAGTGTTCAGTCTTGCTTTGGAATAAGGAAGCACATGGAATGCATATCTAGATTCCTTCCCTCAATTAATATCTCTTAAATGGCTCCATTGTTCAAGATGGACTTAACCTCTGACCTTGTACTGATTGGACTTGACGTTATAGGACACTGCTTTTGCTGTAGCTTTATGCTGTAGCCATGTCTGACCTTGTCTAGCAACCTTTGCTTGTGATGCTCATATGTGGGCAAAAAAAGTTATTCTTACTCCTGCCCCATGGGGTACTGAGGGAGGACACTGGTATGGGACTGTCACTGGTTCGTGGAGGACCTACTCTTCCTCCGATCTATAGTGTCCCCATCTGCCTTTCTGGTAATGCATTGAACATGGTTGCTAGTGGTGTCTATAAGGATCTCATGGTGGCAACAGTAAAGACAGACACTAAGTTGTAATACACCAAGTTAACCACTAGATGGCAGATTAGATATGCAAATTTAAAGTAGATTCACAAGCTACACAATTAGAGGGTTGCACCAAGGTACATGATCTTTAAACAGGTCAATAACAATGCATACACTAAGAACCAGAAAGGACCATTAATGTAAATGTGCAAACAGAATTTATCCCAAAACACACAGGTGCTCACCAACACACAAGAATACCATAGGAAGATCTAGGAACCCCAAACGGAGGAAGCCTTCTAAAACATAGGAGCAAAGGGCTAACAATGTGCCCCAAAACTTGAGGGTCATGATTACACAAGATAACAGGTAGCAATACACTGCAAAACAGAATAGTGGTGTCAAAAATGGTCAACCACTCCAAAACCTGGGAGGTATTAATCCACATGCTAACACACTCCAAAAAGTCATGAAATCTTATACATATACTCATTTATTATTGTTTGTATTAGGTTCTTACAAACTTTTACAAAACATTTTAATAAACGTTAAGAACATATTGTGAGAAACCTGAGGGTATTCTCCCAAGTAGACCTCGAGAATCCCTTATTCAGGTGGCCAGGGAAGGGCTGGCACTCTCAGATCCCAGCTCTGAGGGTGGACGAGTGAGGGAGGATCACCTGGGAAGGGGAGTCCAGGGTTATGCTCAGGGAAATGCCCCAGGTGAGATGCGGTATTATACCGGAGAAGAAGGTGAGGATGGAGTCCCTGAGGCTTTTGTAGGCTGTACCACATCTGCTTCCCTTCCTCCCATTCAATCTCTAGCCCAAATACAACGACCACACTGTTTTTAACAAATCCCCTATGATCCCAAACCCTGTTGCATTCAGAAATGATCTCTCCCAGAATCCCTGTTTTCTGGTTTTCTACTCAAATACTCAGTTATTCTTCTCCACGTCCCTCTGATAATTCTTTCCCGAACACCCAGTCTACTTTGAAAAAACACTACAGTTCCCACAATCCCCCCCCTGTTCATTTCACAACAACCCTGGCCATTCTCATTTGTTTCACAAATCCTACCAATCTCGTCCTTCTGAGTTTACCAACCAACCTAGTACGACGGTTAGAACTCCATGTAACACCTCTTTCCCATCCTACCTCGTCGGATACTTAGCAACTCTAGCCCCCCATCCCCCTTTTCTAACACACTTTCCCATACCTTGAAAATACAACCGACTAACATAGCCGTTTACCTGACATGTCCCAACACAAGGGTCAAGCAAATTCAAGCAATTGAGCAGAACCACACACACCTGACGGCCCTTTCCTTTCCCCACAGGGATAAAAGGTGGAGCACGAGAGCACATCAGGAGCAAGGCAGACCACACGATGAGACAGCTATCCAAGTACGGCAGTTCAAGAGGAGGAGAAAGGCGGCAGGAACCGAAGGGTTAACAAGGAGAGAAGCGACCTTGCCCTTCCCTACCGAGACCCACAAAGCCTCTGTAGAAGGAACCATAATACTGCAAACAATAGCCAACGTGTGTTGCAGCAGATGTCAATGATACACAGATCCCACTTCGCTGATGAGCGGGACAGAAAGGGATGCTTGCTACCATGGTACCGTCCTTGACTCCAGATACAAGGAAAGCCAATTGGTTCATCGCAGCCGGTGAGTCGAGGGGAGAACAGATTATAGAAACCGAACTGTGTTGAACGAAAGTTGCAAAAGCCAAGTTAAAGAAAGTTCAAAGAACTGTTAACTTTTTGAGGGAAAACCAGTTGCAGAAAGGTCCTTCACCATGTGGGTGCTCATTTGCAAGACTCTGGTTGATTCCCCGTTTTTGTTGAAACTATTACCAGAAGGCCTTAGGAGAGCCACAAGGAAGAGGTCAAAGTGGTCATACCCGGGTCTAGCTAAATCCCCTGTACAGTCAAAAGTCTTTGACTGTACACGATTGGAAAGCTAAGGGAAATGAATCCTGCATAGTGAGAAAAGAGTAAGAACTGTGTGGTTGGCAAGAGTGAACCCGACGCAGGGATGTCCACAGTGAGCGGTTTAAAAAGACTAAGATTGGTGAATGCTAACGTGCAATTGATTTGGGAAAAGCCGTAGTGAGCCTGACAGAGGGAGGCAAATATCTGAGAAGGGTCTGAGCCGCAAGAGTTGGATCTAGGGGTGAAAAGTCATCACCCACAGTCACTTGAATGTAACAGAGAAAATTGTTTGAAGGAAGGCCACAGTGTACCCGACCGGAGGAGGCCGATATTCGAGAGGGGTCTGAGCGGACCTAAGGGTGAAGAAAGCACCACAAGTCATAGTGAACCAGACGGAGAGAGACCGATATTTGGGAGGGGTCTGAGCACAGAAGAGGAAGACCCAGGGGTGAAGAACCATCACCTCAAGTGCAATCAGAAAGGAACTTTTATTATTCTGAACACATCAGGCCCTCAGAGGCAAGAAACATAACCACCGAAGGTCCTGCTATTTCTAGGAACTGTTTGTGGATCTGAGCCCGAAGAGGGGGAGCCAGGGGTGAATAGTTATCACCCAACGTGCATACATAACAGAACGTTTGTTTGTTATTCCGAACACATCAGGTCCTCTGAGGCAAAAGACTTTTTGAAGAAAAGAGACAACCACCAGAGGTCCTGATACCCGAGAAAAGAACTGTAGTCTTGTGATGGGAAAGCTTGAGCGTGTGCTGTGCTCTAAAGTCCTGGCTTGTCCCATGCTCAAAACGTGGGGACCACATCCCGACGTATTATTTGTGAACACTTTTTTCCTTTTTATGAACACTATCCCACACTCGTGTATTTAGTTGTACGGATTGGCAATAGTTTGTTTTAGTACAGGCCCTTTTATTTGACAATACGCCACTAGGACTGCTTTATTATTATTTGATGGTCGTAACTTGCTCCCATCTTAGATTTATGTTTAGATTAGGCATTTTACCAACCTATCTATAAAGTTTAATAAACACCCTTGAACTGTGATCACTTGTGCTGTGGCCACCATGAGTTCCTTACAATATGGACAAACAATATAAAACATGTAAACAACAGTATATACATTTCAATATTCCAAAACGTCCTTACTTCATTATTTCCCAGTTTCATAGTTACAAAATTTCATAATTTCCCCGAGACATTTCCACATGTAAAAACACGTGGAGTCGCACAAAATGGCCGTCACCACTTTCTGTTTATCGGTTGCATAGCAACCATCCCACAGCTCATTGGTGCGATGTTCGCATTTCTCTGGACCAGCTCCACCGGAAGGCGCAAGCCGACCCTCCTACTTAAGGCACAAGCCTGTCTGTACCTGTCCAGACCGAACCGTGGCCGCAGGACGCCAGACTCTGCCCCTCTCACGTCTACTCTGGACCCCAATCGCATCGCTGCAACTACCTCCCACACAGGGTAAGCCCAATTCGTATGCCTGCACCCCTGTTCGTTGACTGCCTCCACTTAAACACTCCCTCCCGATGCACCGCGCTGGCCCCCTGGCCACTCAGTGGTCGACCTGAAATGCCTCACCAGACTTTCTCCATTCACTTGTTATTGATATACTGTCATATCGATGCAGCACTTAGGTCTGTAAACGCTGCGCTCGCATATGAACTCCATGCCAGTGGACATAGCAGAACGGCCTTATAGTATATACACAGCCTGCAATATGCCTCGCCTGTCTAACCATGTGTATTTAGTCCAACGTCCCTCACCTGTTAACTTTCGTGCAAAATATGCCCAACTTACCACGTATTGAATTCATTTGCAGTCAACGCGTAAATTACTGTTGCTTTTCCAGCAAAATCTCTGATTTGTCCCGTATTGTATACCTGTATGACTTTACATGCATAATCAGCCCATAAATTGCTGTTGCTTTCTATGCCTGCACAACTTCACATGCATAATCAGCCCGTAAATTGCTGTTGCTGTGTATGCCTGTATGACTTTACATGCATAACCAGCCTGTAAAACTGCTGTTGCTTTATTAGCAAAATATGTCTGACTTACCGCGTATTGACGATATATGCATAGTCAACCCGCAAAATTGCCTCCTTTGCTAAACCAATGCCCATTAGCACGCCGCTTGTCTCTAGGCCCAGCTAGTTTTTATTCTGTAGCACGGCCTATACTATGTTACGTTCCGCCCTGCGTCCCGCTACGCGGTGACGCAGGGCATCCTAATAAAAGCCCCGCCCCCGCGTTCGGGAGGCAGTTCCGGGGCAGACCTAACATCGGCGTGGGTGTGTGTTTATTGCAGCTCCCGCTGGAGCTGCGCCACCGGCCGCGCGGCCTAACTGCATGACGCCAGCCCCCGCGCGTAGGCCGCGGGCCCTCGACATAACAATGGCGACGAGGAGAGACGAACTCCACGAAAGGCTCGGTGCTCGGAAAGCACAATAACGCTACACAGCCATCGCGGCTAAATTTTTGGACACCCGGTGGGGGTGCCATCACACACGTGACCCCCCCACCCCAAAAAAAAAAAAAAAAAAAAAAAAAAATTTTTTTCTCTTTCTACCTCCTCCATTCATGCTCTCTGCCACTAAGACCACACTTCTTCCCTCCAGAAACGGGAGAACCAGGTGGCATCGGACATCCAACACAAGAGAGCAGCATCACGGCGTGTGGGGAATGCCAGGCCCTGAGTCGTAACACAGTGCCTGGATACGGCGGCACCTCCAAGGTAGGCCCAACGTCGCTGCATTGGTGGCCGTCAGAGGCACCTACGACAACACGGATCAGGTCCACGCCAACATGGCGGCCGGCACATCCACGCCTGGGCCCTCCACGCCGTCCAGAATTGCAGCAAACCTGTCCATGACGCCACCTCCACCTCGAACACAAGGCACTTCGTCGACACTGGTCCAGCCGTTTGACCCTTTCACGGATCCGTCGTCATGCGGACCCAGATGGCAGCTGTGGATCCAGAAGTTCGAGATGGCGATGGAGTGCAAAGAGATCACAGCGCCCAGGAAACTGAAGGCACACCTTCTACTCAGCGTGGGTGACGAGGTACTGCGCATTTTCAATTCCCTCAACGTTGATGATGGCCAGGATGGGTACCGAAGTGCGAAAGACGCCCTCACCGATCACTTCCTCCCTCAACTAAACCCAGACTATGAGACGTTTCTCTTCTGCACCACCTTACAGGCAGCGGAGAAAACCCTTGATGCGTACCACACCCGCCTGAGAAAGTTAGCCATGTCCTGTGAATTCACGAACGTGGAGAGGGAAATCAGGAGGCAGATCATCAACGGGATTCATTCGGAAAAATTGAGGCGCCTGATACTCAGTGAGAAGGGTATTCCCCTACAGCGGATCCTTGAACTAGGACGTCAGAGGGAACTGGCACACACCAGAGCGGCCAACATGGAGGCTACGCTACACAGGCTGCAACCTGCTCTCAACACGGCTATGGTGGCCCGCATCACCAACAAACAATCCTCGAGAGATGACAACAGTGGTGGATACGGCCAAAACAGGTGGCAACCGCGCATTCCGGGACCCACAGAGTGTGGCTGGTGCGGTGGCCCACGACATGGCCGTCGCAACTGTCCTGCTCAAGGCACCACATGTGGAGCATGTGGCCGGAAGGACCATTACGCGAAGGTATGCCGATCAACGGACACCCCCATACAGCCCCCGCAGAACCAGCCGGAGAAGGCCGCGACTAAGAAAAAGAAGCAAGCCAGTGCCAGAAGGGTCGCAGTGGCCAGCTCTTCCACGGAGGATGAAGGGGATGATATCTCGGCGATGCTGCAGGCCCCCTCCAAGGACACAGACAGGAAAGGAAGGAAGGTATACCTGGTGTCTGCACTATGCCAAGACCGAGGACCTCGCAGAAAAGCCGCCCGAAGGCGCAAATGCATGGTAACCATCCAAAACCAGTGCATTCTGATGACCATCGACACAGGCGCTTCGGTGAACGTCATGCCTGAAAGCATTTTCCTGACTCTAAGTCCTACACCAGAGCTGAAAAGCACCGACACTCTGTTATATGCATACGGCTGTCGAAAGCCCCTGCCGGTCATTGGCAGGTTCCGCACCACGCTGGAACACGGAAAAAACAGACTATGGTCCAAAGTCTATGTTGTGAAGGCAGGTGTTGAGCCTCCTGAGCGGGGACGCAGCGGAGGACTTGGGAGTGGTCCAATTCATCTGCCATGTCAACGATGAAAAGGAAGTGGAGCAGATGCTGAACCAATACCCTGACTTGCAAGAAGGCATAGGCTGTCTAAAAGGCAAAACCATCAAACTTCATATTGATGAGACAGTGCAGCCGAAAGCCGTCCGGCACCGGAGAACGCCTTTCCACATGAGAGAACAAGTGGAGCAGGAACTCAAGGCACTGGAAGAAGCGGGTATCATTGAGGAAGTCACAGGGCCCACACCCTGGGTCTCTCCAATGGTGGTAACACGGAAGCCCAAGCAGCCTGGAAAGGTACGGATCTGCATAGACATGCGCCTCCCCAACACTGCCATCAAAAGGGAACGCCACATAACCCCAACAATCGACGAGATTGTGGCTGACCTCACAGGGTCGAGTATATTCTCAAAGATTGATCTCAAGGCGGGGTATCACCAACTCAAACTCCACAGAGACTCTCGATACATAACAACGTTCTCTACACATTTGGGGCTACGGAGATACAAACGCCTAAGTTTCGGAATATCGTCTGCCGCGGAGGTGTTCCAGCAAACCATCCAGGAGGTCATCCGGGGCATCCCCGGTGTCCTCAACGTGAGCGATGATATTCTGATTCACGCCCCCGACAAAGAAACACACGTCAAGAGGCTTCACGCCCTACTGGGCCGACTACAAGAGGTCGGGCTCACAATACACCGGGAAAAGTGCGAGTTCCTCAAATCCGAGATCACTTTTTTCGGATACAAGTTTGGCAGCACAGGCATCTCCCCTGACCCGCAGAAGGTCGCAGACATCCAGGCGGCAAGCCCACCGATGACCCCCACAGAAGTGCGCAGTTTCTTAGGCATGGCCACCTACTGCGGGAGGTTCATCCGAAACCTGGCCACACTATCTGAGCCGCTGCGGGAACTCACGAAGGCCAACGTCAAGTGGGAATGGGGGCCAACATGCCAGGACTCGTTCGAGAGCATCAAGGACTCCCTCTCAGCTGACACCAAGATGGCCTACTACAACACTGAACTGCCCACAGAACTATTCGTAGATGCCAGCCCCGTAGGGCTCGGAGCCATCCTAATGCAAGTCACGAGGGAAGGGGAGAAGAGACCGATTGCGTATGCATCGAGAGCTCTCACAGAGACCGAACAAAGGTACTCACACATCGAAAAGGAGGCCATCGCCGTGCTGTGGGGGTGCCGACATTTTCACCTCTACCTATATGGGCGTCATTTCACGACGATCACGGACCACAAGCCCCTACTACCAATCTTCATGGGAACATCTGCACACCCTCCGGCACGAATCACCAAGTGGTTACTGCACCTCCAGCAATATGACTTTAATCTCGTCTATCAACCAGGCAGCGGAAACCCAGCGGACTATCTCTCCAGGCATCCGCGAGAGGCCACTCAACAAGAGATCCAAGTAGCGGCAGAGACAGAGGAACACATATGCCAAGTAGTGCGCGCAATGAGGCCCAAGGCGGTGAGCATCGAGGAATTCGAGGCGGAAACGCACCAGGACCCGTGTTGTGACTTAGTGAAAAATGCCATCCTTTCCGGTGATTGGAAGACTTTCATGAGACACACACACAACAGAACAGCGGAAGCAAAAGGGTTTTTGTCCGGCATATTCACAGTGCGGCAAGACTTATCAGTCACGGAAGGTGGACTGTTACTACGGGGAAACCGCATCGTGATCCCTCTCAAACTACAGGACAGGATAGTGGCCCTAGCACATGAAGGACACCAAGGACTGGTAAGGACGAAAGCCCGCATTCGGCACCGAGTATGGTTTCCCCAGATCGAGGAGCGGGTCGAGACACTCGTTGCCACGTGCCTACCCTGTCAGATCACGGGGGCCCCGCCAGACCCGGAACCCATCATATCAGCAGAACGGGGCCGCTCTCGCTGGGAGGCCATCAGCATTGACTTCTGCAAGCTCCGAGAGGGCCTCCACCTGTTGGTGGCCGTCGATGATCACTCTCGATACCCGGAAGTTGAGGTAGTTGAGTCCACAGCAGCTGAAGTGGTCATTCCGGCACTAGAGAAAATGTTCGCAACTCACGGACTTCCTATCTCAATCAAAAGCGACAATGGGCCGCCGTTTACAGGGGAGGACTTCAAAAAGTATCTACAGGAACTCAATGTGAAGTATCATCACATCACTCCAAGACACCCCCAGGCAAACGGGGACGTAGAACGATTTATGAGAACTATCAATAAGGTGCTCAGAGTATCTAAGGCTAACGCCAGCCCCTGGAAGGTTGACCTCTTCCGATTCCTCCGAAATTACCGGGTCACGCCTCACGCCTCACAGCACAACCGGCGTTCCGCCAGCGGACCTCATGTTCGGCACCGTTATCAGATCCTCAATCCCGCATCACCCAAGCAGAACCCCGGACACGGTGGACGAGGAACGCACAGAGAGAAGGAGAAGGGATGCCAACGAACACATGAGTGGCAAGCGGAGAGCGAGGCCGTCCCATCATCAAGTGGGTGACCAGGTCATCATGCTACGAAACCCCTCCAAGTCTAAACTTGACACCAGGTACGAGGAACTTCCATGGACCGTCAGCAACCGGCATGGAACCATGGTAACTGTGACACGAGGAAGCCGCCAAGTGACGAGGAATGCGTCATGGTTCAAGGCCGTACCACGTACACTGTGGACCGATAAGGAGGGCCATTGGGAAGGCGAGGACACTCCTCCCAGTGAAGAAGAGCCGGAGGCCATCCCTGAGGAGAATGGAGCACGGGATGGAGACTGGGAGCCGGTGGATGAACCCGGCCTCGAGGGCCCGAACAGCGAAGACGGAACAGAGCCGGAAGCAAGGGGGGATGACCCCCGCGAACGACGATACAGACTGAGAACAACAACAAGACCGCCAGCTAAGCTAAGTGACTATGTGTGGTAGCTGGTACACTGGGGCCATGAACCCCAATGGCAGGGCGGCTGAGTGTTGAAGAGTGACAGCTTTTGTTGGACTTCGCCGTTGTTTGGCAGTTATAGTTATGTGTTTTGTTTTGTTTTATAATAAAGGAGGAATGTTACGTTCCGCCCTGCGTCCCGCTACGCGGTGACGCAGGGCATCCTAATAAAAGCCCCGCCCCCGCGTTCGGGAGGCAGTTCCGGGGCAGACCTAACATCGGCGTGGGTGTGTGTTTATTGCAGCTCCCGCTGGAGCTGCGCCACCGGCCGCGCGGCCTAACTGCATGACGCCAGCCCCCGCGCGTAGGCCGCGGGCCCTCGACATAACATACTACAACATTCGCTACCTGCAAAACATTTTATACGCGTGTTCATCCATGCTCATTTAGCCCGACCGACCTCACGTGTCTTAGACAGCCTGATCTGCCTCACTGTGCCTCGCCATGCTCAGCTAGCCCATTAAATGGCAATTGTGTAAATCTGGAACACCCCACATTCGCTGCACTCCTATACTAACGGGCTGCCGCCTCATGGCCTCATTTATACAACTGCATTAGTTTCGTTTAACGCCCCAGCGCTGCTAAACTATCAGGAAAACTTGTCCTTTGCACAAACAGCCATAACCTGTATGTTATTATGCTCAGACTCTAGTTCTCCTAGTCTCTCCGCCCAATCAACCAGCACATTGAAGACAGCTCTCTACCACGTGCACCTCATTATGTACCTGAACTACATATTATGCTACACACTGCTAATACTTGGCAACCTGCTACTCCCAACCATGACCACAAAGACCCACAACTACTTATGAGCACAGCCCGCCAGTACGCCCAATAGTATGCCCAAAATCTTTTGCACCTCCATCACTACGAGTAAAAGGCTAGCATCATCAGGGAGCATTCCTCCACTAGCCTTCTTGCCTGCATCCTATCTCTGAAACGTAGGAATGATAAGACTAGGCTCTAAATTTCTACCTACCCCATCAGCATCCAATACCATTCCCATGCCGAAAGCTTGTGCTACCAATATTAAATCAACCAGGAATGTATCTAACAAGTGCACCTCGCTGAGAGAAACCACCACCTCTGCTAACAATAAATCCAGTCCTGACTTAGCCACCCTTCCTACGAAGGGCGCATTAATCAAGGCTAGATCATTACCAGCACATGCCTTGGGTATCGCAGACCTTATTACGGCACAAGACCTCGACTTCCTAGCGATCACAGATACCTGGCTATATGCCGCAGCTGGGCCCTCTCTCTTCCTCGCTATCCCCTAATGATCACTCCATCATAAAATGTGATAGAGACTCCAACAAAAAAAAAGGCGGGGGTGTCGCCTTCATATCCAAAACCTCCTTACGCCTCAGACCTTTATCAGGACAACCTCTCACCTCAGCAGAACTATTGTCCTTCAACCTCCCTGTCACAGCCTCTCAAACACACACTGAGCACCTCATCTACAGGCCCCCTGGGCCGGTTTCCACCTTTGAAGATATTACTACCCTTCTCTCCAGAAAAACTAAACTCATTTCTCAAATTATCCTATTGGGCGATCTTAACATCGGTTTCCAAGACGCAAAGGATACTAAAGCCCTAGACATCGCCAATACGATAAAGGAACTTGGTTTCTGTCATCGCATTTCAAAACCGACCCACACCAAAGGTTGGACTCTTGATTGGCAACATCATATCCAACAAGCCCTGTGCCTGGCCAGATCATCATCTGATCACATTCACCCTCAAGAATGATCATCAGCGCACTAAACCAAATCTCTCTCCTCCAATCTGCACAAGAAACAGCAGGGATATAACTAGGGAGAAACAGTTTCCACTTATACTACCCATCCTTAACTCTATTCAATCTCACACAGACCCCACTGCATTAGTCGATATCTACAATCAAACCCTCCTCAAGGCGATCAACACCATTGCCCTACTTAAACTACAAAAGCCGAAACCCTGCGCACACCTTAACTCGTGGTTTACACCGCACCTCTGAGCTCCACGCAAGCAAAAAACTGCTGAGACCCCCTGGAAGAGCCTCCCCCTAGCAACCAATAAGGACAATCTTCTGATAGCATCCCTCAACTACAAAGAAGCGATTTTTCAAGCCAAAAAAGCCACATACAATAACCGGATCATCCAAGCTAAATCAAATACTAAAGAACTCTTCAATATACTCGGAGAATTAGAAACCCCAGCAGCTCCCCCCGACACATGCGTCAAAGACACTATGTGGTGCTCCAATATACAAAAAACACTCAGATAAAATCACCCATCACAAACTACCCCTCATGCCTCACAGCACCATTCCATGAAGCCATTCAACTTCTCTCCACTCTCAACCAAAGGTGTAGAAAACATAATCCTTGAACTAAAACCATCTAATTGTCAGGAAGACACTTGCCCAGCTCCTATTATCAAGGAGGCAGCAAAAGAACTAGCTCCTTTCATCACCTCCTTAATCAATGCCTCATTTAATACCAGCATCGTCCCCAGCAACCTTAAAGATGCTTGGGTTCTCACATTACTTAAGAAACCATCTTTAGACCCGAGTATCCCCACCAACTACAGACCCATCACTATCGTCCCCTTTCTTCTGAAAATCTTGGACAGAGCAGCCTATCTGCAGATCAAGTAACATTTACAAACCAATAACCTCGTTGGTCTCAGGCAATCAGGCTTTCGACCTAGGCACGGGATGGAGACAGCTCCGATTGACCTGAAAAAACAAACAGAACTCAAAGACAAAGGCAAACTGGCCCTCCTGCTATTGCTCGATTTGTCGGCAGCATTCGACTTGGTAAATCACCAAGTTCTATGTAACCATCTTATCTCCGCAGCACACTTCAGACAAAGCCACGGCGTGGATCAGATCACTTCTTGAGAACAGATCCATGAGGGTCTTCTCTCCCTCAGCCTCTGCCGAACCGGCACCAGTCTTGTACTGGGTCCCCCAAGGTTTATGCGTATCCCCAACACTTTACAATGTGTTAAAAAAAAACCTCTTCGATATCCTTGATCATTTGGGTGTCACCTACACCAATTATGACGATGACACCCAAATACTACTCCCCATCACCGGTAACCACAAAGCAGACTCTAAAGCACTCAATAACATTTACTTGGTCATCCAGGCCTGGATGGCTCACCATGGGCTCTATCTTAACGACGATTCAGAGCTACTCCTCCTTGGCTTACAACATAAATGGCAACACTATCAAGGCATTCAAGGATGCAAAAACTCTTGGCATATACCTAGACTCCACTCTAACCTTATACAAACAAATGCAATAACCACTGCAACGGCCTACACTTGCAAATTAATCACTGCATGTCGTCCATTCCCAACCACCAACTGCACCACTATAGCCAGAGAACTAGTCCAGTCGAAACTCGACTCCTGCAATGCGCTCTATCTAGGGTTTAGGCGACGGAACACAAACAAATAACAGGTTCTACAAAATACCATCAGGGCAGCGACAAATATCCCCAGAGCCCATTATATTTCAAAAATCAGATGCAGCCTAAACTAGATCTCGGTCACCCAAAGAATTGCCTTTAAATCACTAACTCACCCACAAATTCCTTGCAAACCGTGCACTGAATTACCTCTATAAACTATTCACACGTAACACCACTGACCGTCCCGTCAGAGCTGCACAGGAGCATTGCCTTAAGATCCTGAGGTTCAACCTTCATAAGGCGGGGGGTAGCAGTTTCCTTGTGCTTGCTGCTAAACTGTGGAATACTCTACCCACCTCACTGAGATCTGAACCATCCTATCACTCCTTCAGAAACAAAGTCAAAACCTGTCTTCTAGCGCAAGATCACTAGCCAACCAATACTAGTTGTTCCGCCTTTGCCCTCTCCTGCCTGTTATTCGAGACTCCTAACTGTAACCATGTAAATATATCTAATTTCATTATGCTCTAATGTCCAATGATCATCACCTGTATATTTGTATGTAATGTATTTATGTAGCTTTGTACTGTATCTATGCATCTTTGTACTGTATATATGTAACCATGTAACGCTAAAAAATGCACCCAGATGCCTCGGGGTTTGGTGTGCTTTACAAATAAACAAAATACAAATACATTTTCTGTAGAAACACACCACACAATTATTCACACATTCATGAATTTCCTCTGTGCACACCAGATCCCTTGTCTCTTTCCAATACATTTTCATTTCAACCTTTCTTCCCCAATTCCATCACTAAATCACTTCTATCAAACACAAATTCTCAACACTAACACTAGCAACTCAATGCTAAAAACATCTAAAAACATTCCAACATCATGAAACAATGCAGATACAAAGTTCAATACAAAAGTAATACAATCGAATAAGCCACCAATTACCATTTCATGAAGAATAATGTACACAATACTATAGTACATGAAGAAACAACCATAGGACAGAGCTGCTGCATATAATCAAGTGTTGTATGTATCACTACACCATATGAACACACACAGAGGTATTGATGCACTCTAAAACAGGCAGGAAGGATTGTGCATTGTAAAACGGTAATTGTACATTCTAAAAAAGAGTGACAAAGGGAGTAAAGCCTGCGACACGAACACTCGAATGCCTACCCAGATAAAGTACTGACCACTCTGGCCCAATGGCTAACAGAGAAAGCTTGCCTTCTGCTTCTGTCAACCCTTGATTCACTGTGGAACCAGAGGACTCCTTTCTAGAGAGACACTTGTGTTGCAGAGGACTTGGGAGCCTGCTAGCTGGGGCCCAGCACCATAAACTGAGAACAGGTTCTGTGCTCACATGTTTTGGATGTGCCATGTTTTCCGAAGTTGCACTCAAGCAACAAATGTAAGGTACCATAGTTGCTGCCAAAGGAGCACCTGTCCTCGTTTGAAACAAATTGTCGGCAGACATGAACGCTAGTCAGCAGCGGGGAAGTGGAATCACTAGGGCCAGGTTAACCAGCCTCATCGTGGTTACCCACCGGGAAACATAGGCCTGCTTTACAAATTTTCCCAGCCATCAAAGATTTCATAGAAAATTGTACGGCTCTAAAATATCTACTACAAAAAGGAAGTCGTCATTAAAGTCGAAATTCCGAATACTGACAGTGAACCATTTTGAGCACAAGCTACAGTTTAGTCATCTAATCTTTTACCTGGGGAAAACGGCAAAGCGTGAGAGGTGGTTGAATGCTATATCGCCTGTATCTTACACTTACCCGGATGTAGAAGATGCCGCTGCATTAATTTCATAAACTGTAGCCCACAAGGAGCAGCTCCCAAAATGAACAATGGGGGAAAATGGAGAGCAGGAGAGTAACGATACGAGTCAGAGCACCAGAAAGAACTAACATGTCTACATTTCACATCAAGGATATGGTAAGAGGACAATAACAGTGATTTGAATATACCCATGTCATGTTTCTCACATGCTTCTCCCAAAAGCTTCAGTTCCTGCAGGGAAAATGCAGCAATGTCAATGGCTTCATATGCATGTACAAGCCAGAATGCACCCAGTACTAACAATCTAGAAGAGATATTGTCCTCCAACCGGTGTGTTGCGTTTTGGGCTATTGGGGAGATGCTGCCAAAAACTTCATTTTCAGAGGGTTTCTGCTAAGAGGAAGGAAGATCAGAAATCCAGCTGTAGAAGACGGTGCAACTTGGGGACTTTGATTTCTACATACCAATCTAGTCATTGCCAAGGTAAGGCATCAAAGCTTCAATGTATGAAACGGACCTAGGGGTCTATGTTCCTAAAGGTCTTTGAATACTGAATAATATCAGTAGGGAGATTAATACTAGAATAAATAATTGGATCCGCATGAAACTGGTGAGGGAAAGACGGCTGGCACGGGAGTCGCAACGGATGCTCATCGACAACATGGTATGTTGTTGGGCCAAGATCCTCAAATATGGCCAGGGTGTTGAAGGTGTGGCATGACAACAGTAACTACATGATGGCTCTGACCTTTCTAAAAACCTAGCAGGACTGAGGAGCCACACTGTGTACACTCACAGCTTCATCCTCCGGGTGGAGTGCATAGCTGCTGGCTCAGTGGAGGGTTGCATACCACCGTATACACAGTACATGGTCCTCTCGCATTTCTCATTATAATTCTTGATTCAGCTCAATGCTATGTACCATAGTCTTTCAAAACGTTATAATCCATCCTGATCATCGATATCAGGGTGGACTAATCTACGGATACAGACCTTGTTCTTTTTCTTCACTATCTCATCTCTTCCAGAAGCCCTCCATTTCTGACAGGGCGTGTATCTGGTTTGTGTCCCTGTTGTACTGGTTGTGTCTTTGCAGAACTCTGTAGTTCCTGTCCCCGTCGTGTCCATTGGGTGACTTGGAATTGTTGCCTCACCACCAACCGCCTCACACCATATGCTCTTCTGAACAACTGTTCCCTTATGGGCCCCTTTGCATTAATTCCATACTTTTGGAATGCAAAAAGGACTTAAGGCCACCACATGGCAAATACAGAGCTACATTAAAGTTTGAGCTGGGCAGCACCTAAAAGGAAAAGGACCTCAGACTTATGATCTCAATATTAATTCCATTGCACTTGGTATTGCAGGCAACTCTTACTCATGACCCCAATAGCTCCACAGACATGTCTGTTGAGGCGTTCCTAAAACAGTGCAGGTAAGGGATTTTGTTTACACTTCTTTTATTGCGAGCCTGACAACTCGTTTCACAGATTCTGAACCCTTATCCATCTTTCCTGTGAAATATCTGCCCAGCTTCACACCAACCTCAATTTGGTGGCGCCAAGAATCTAGAAGATAACATCAGATCAAGTCACTACTCTGGTAGAGTATGCTACATTGTTCAGCTATAGCCACAAATGTTCTTCACACAATCTGGGCTAATAACCCATGAACCACAACAGACGAGGTCTTATACATCTTTGGTGCATCTTACTTGCCCACAACAGAGGCATTTTACACAAGTGTCAGTCCTTCAATACGCACAATAAACTGTACACTTTGTCATCCCACATCATACCCTGATGCCCAGTCCAAGGAGGCATCCCTAAAACCTTACCAGGATTGTGATGTATTACAATGGAGATAAACTATTCAATAAAATGACTAGAAACACTTGTGTACAGGCACGTTATAAATGACTTATCATATCAAATGTCGGAATGCATTAAAGGAAATGTTTTGTTTACTTATCTATAGCTAGTGATCATTCTTCGCATAAGTCCTCAAGAGCTCCTCAGTTATCTGGCTCAGTGCAACTGGTTACCTCAAAAAAGGTAATCTCCCTCAATTTTTGTTAATGGGGGGTCAGAGTCTCGAAACGGGAGAACACCATTTTTTAAAGATGGACCAGTATCAAATAAGAAACTTAGTGTCACAGGGTTAAAATCACCCTAAAAACATGAACCAAGAGGAAAGGAAGGCCTTGTTATCATTACAGCAAAACCAGACATTCCATATAAAACCTGCCGACAAAGGGGGAGGGATCGTCCTTTGGGATAAAACCCTTTATAATAAAGAACTTGGTATACACCTTCAGAATCCAAATTTTTATCGAAAGTTAGATAAAGATCCCATATCACGTCTCAAAGAAGAGATTAAGAGCTTGATTGACCATGCTTTATCTGAAGGGTGGATTGAAGCAGATGAGCATAGTTTTTTGATCAAGAATGATGCAACTATTCATGCTTTCTATTTGTTACCCAAAGTCCATAAAAATGCAGCTACCCCTCCTGGCAGGCCTATCGTGTCTGCTATTCCGTTTTAGAGCCCCTTTCAGTGTACTCAGACTGGTTTTTGAGACCTTTTGTTAGGACCATGAAATCTTTTGTTAAAGACACTACGAGCACAGTAAACATCATTAATGAGCTCCCGTGTCAAAATAATTCGATCTTGGTGACATTAGATGTTACAACTTTATACACTAGTATACCCCAAGGAGAGTGTTTGAAAATCATGGAAGATTTTCTTAACAAACATACAACTACCCTTGATCTAGTTCCCACTGCCTTTATTCTTGAGTGTATTCTCCTAGCACTCAGAGAATTTTTTTCTGTGCGATGGAGTTTTTTTCCGCCAAATCCATGGTATGGATTTTGCCCCCGATTTAGCAAATCTGTACATGGATTATTATGAAAGCACATCTATATACCATACTAACAACCCATTTAAAGATCATATAGGACAGTGGTATCGGTATATAAATGATGTTTTCATGGTTTGGAAAGGGGATGTTGTTATGTTGCAGGACTTCCTCACGTGGTTTAACAACCAGAACACGTACATAAAATTTACTATGTCCTGGGATCCCTCTTCAATTCCTTTTCTTGATCTATTCATTCGAGAATCTGAGAGTGGTCTGTTGTCTACTAGTTTGTTTCGCAAACCCACTGATAAAAATACTCTCCTGGCACTGCAGGAAAACCTTCCTATAGGACAGTTCCTGCATATCAGGAGAAACTGTTCGGATATGTCAGATTATGTGAAAGAAGGAAAGGACCTGAAAGAGAGGCTAAAAACAAGAGTTTATCCTAAAATAGTGCATGCTGCATTTAATCGAGCTAAACACTCGAACAGAGACAGATGTTTACATCCGGAACCTAAGGTACAACAAGAAAAAATGACGTATGACAACGTTCAGTCCAATCAGTAACAAACTCAGAAGAAGTATAACAAAGAATTGGCATATCCTCCACACTCCTGACTTTGCACCTAGTACACCACGCTTTTCTTTTAAGAGACAAAAGAACGTCAGAGACTTGGTAGTTCACACGTATCCGAAAAAAGAAGCGATACCCGATCAAACTTCTCTATGGCACCTTCCACCGGTGATTGGTCATTTTAAATGTGGCAGATGTGTAATCTGTCCATTAACAAAGAATTTGAAATCGATTGACCTGAAAGGTAAAGATTGGGTTTTTCGCTCTTTTTCTAATTGCGGATCATCATGGGTAATTTATGGAATAAAGTGCCCATGTAATTTGATATATGTAGGTAAGACCAAAAGATGTATAAAACAACATATTTGTGAACATAAATCACGTTTGAAGAACAAGGTAGCCAACAAACCTAGTTGCACATTATGAATTAAAAAAACATAAGTACACCAACATTTTTTGGTTCGTTTTACAAACCATCCCTGCGACCGAAAGAGTGGGTAATAGAGAAAAGCTTCTGAGCTTAAGTGAACAGCGATGGATTTATTTTTTGAATACAGCTACCACAGGGTTAAACAGCTACCACAGGGTTAAATAAAGCTGTGGAATGGAATTCCCTTATCACGATGGTATGAGGGAGCGGATTGATCTGGTCTGCTCAACTTGTAGGGCATCTGTCTACATTATATACTTGCATTCGTGATCTTGTGTATCTGCGATGCAATACAAAAATAAAAAAAAATTTGCAGGCCTTTATGGATTTACATAGAGTGCATCACTAGTAATCCCTCTGGTAAAAAAACATCCACATTATACCACCATAGATGACGTTTGTCTACATAGCGGGATTTTGCACAACAAATAACTGTTTTGGCCCCTTTAAATCAGCAGCTAGTTTGCCATGTGGTCCAGGTCACATGACTGTCAAGTTAGGGTTAAAAAAGCGAAGTTTCTCCTCGAACGCGAGAAGCGCGACTTTTTGGATGTCGCCTTTCGTTTGTAACAGAGGATTTCGCATACATGAGTTAAGCCGCATTTAGGATTGAACTGAGGCATTGGTTGTCCTTGCATTTTGGCTGAAGTGGAATGTGCTTCGCTAAGCTTATACGTACGCTGAGACATTTGAATACGCTGGAGTTGTGCTCCTCGTATTCTGTTTGAAGCAAGGAGTGCTCCGCTAAGTCTTTGCGTGCGTTGAGACACACGAGTATTTTGGAGTTCGGCTCCCGGACGGAAAGTTATTAAACAGATGACGTTCCGTGAGGCAGAGGCGGTTTTGGAAGGCTCTGTTTACATTAGGACGCAATGAGCAGCTACCATTGTGTGAATTGCACTTTCGTCCGAGGCATAACCAATGAGTTCTGGTTTTTTCATCACTTTGCAGGCGATGGGTTAAGAGGCTACCCTGAGAGGTGATTAGTGTGGCGGCCTGAAGTGTATTTGCACACACCACCGGGTGTCTAACAACATTTGGATAACAAGTTCCACAATATAGACTCAAGTGAGTTTTCTTAAAATGAATAATAAGCGGTATTAAAAATGCTAAAAAGTCATCCGAGTGATCATTATGACGAATGGCATACCGTAAACACTGATGCCTGCAATACTGCTGTCTATGCTGGCAATCTGTTAACTATTGAGATCAAGTTAAACAATTTTTAAGAACTGTTTAAAGAACATTTTTGAAAAGTATTTAAAGTTAAAAATATGTAATAAGGAAATTGATCTCCCTATGGTACATAGGTCCCTAATATAGGTGGGGTGCTGTGACCTGCGAATACCTGGCACAAAGAAACAAGAATATAAAGAAAATAAGACTTGATACGGCTAAAACGTAGTCGTTTTTGAAGCTCATGTCCATCCGGGATGTAAGTTTGGGCTCGGTGGCATGTTGTGTCTGATGTACCCTATTGTTCTTGGGGGAGTAGACATATGCTGTTTTAGAAAGATATGTAACAATTATCCCATTGTGAAAATATGTTTTGGAATGAATTTGTGATTACCAGGAGCAACAATGTATTACTGTGCATCCAGAGTTTCACTGTTGCTCACAACTGTGTATGTTTGTTTTTAGATTGTGCTAACCTGTTGGGGTATATGAAAGAGGTTTCCATCTGCTTAAAAAGAAATTGTCTGTCCTGAAGAAGGCCGAGAAATTATTGGGTGTAGAGACACTAGAGATAGTGCCTTAATCTCCAGAAAGGCCGAAACATGTCGACAGTTGACAAACGACTCTTTAGAAATTGAAGTCGTGTATCGCTATACTGCTTAAGCAAATGAAGTCAGTTGATTTATCCAATTAACCCCGTACAGATGATACTGTTTTTAGAAATGGATTAAGTTGACCATGCAGTGATGAATTGTAATTTACATTTGTATGTCTTCTTTTCTCCATGCTTTTATCATTTTTTCAAAAAGTTTTCCTAAATTTTTCTAAATTTGTCTTAATAAATTTATATTGGACTTATTTATGAAAAATGATTTTCAGTGTGTGTTTGTATGTATAAGCGACGTGTTCTGTTTTGCACAAACAGCATGTGGTAGTGCATTGTATTGAGTAAATACAAAACAATAATGCTGTTTAGATACGTGTGATCAGATTCATCAAATGGGAAAGTATTAACTAAGATGACACTGCAAATCACCAGCCCAATCCCGGTTCGACAATGAGGGGGTAGTCAAGAGTCTAATTTTTTGTATCAGTGCAACTGGCACATATCTGTCAGGATCACGTATATTGGGGCAAGGAAGAGCAGGTGACAGACAATCGCTGCCCTCCATTTGTTGTGTTGGGGCGCAGCAAAAGGTGAAACTGGACGCTACACCCCTACAAAACCCTCCTTTGCCCTCATTGTAGGAATGGGACTACAATATGCAGGAGCACGTAGGCCAAAAACTACACAACACCCATGTTGGCCGTGGACCGACAGCAATGCGCATGATCGCAGCAAGCACAGGGCTTGCAATTAAAACACCAACCTGAGAGTGTTCTACGCCTGCTCCGGCACGTCAATCTCACGCGAGGGACCCTGCCTCATCAGTGACACGCAATTGCCTGGCGCAGCTAGCAGATAAGTGCTGCAGCACTAGGTTGCTTTTGGGGAGCGTTGGAGGGGATCAGGGGGTCTAGCCCCACCAGAATACCCAGCCCTTGCCACCCAACCAAGCTAAGGAGTGTCACGCGTAGTAAAGGGAATCCTGCATGCAGCGAAGGGGGATATCGCGCTCCTGAATGCTAGCGCGTGTGCTTCCTACCTAAACACTGCAAACCTGTTCAGGTCTGTGTGCTGTGACTAACCTTAACTGCACAAAGAAACCAACCTGTGTTATCCAGTGCAGCCAACTGAATCGAACCATACCAGAGCTAACGGATGAACCGTGTGTGTGTGTGTGTGTGTGTTCTATGTCCAGTGGGCCTAACTGGTTGGAGGAAGCCTACCTGAACAAACGCATGTGCAGCTGTGTGCGTGTATCCAACACATACGTGGAGAGACACGTATAGGGTGCTAGACCCAGAACTAATGGTGCTCCTTTCTTGCAAACCTGAGTTACATTCACTATTACCCTCTACCCCCCCACTACCCATCCATTAACATGCCCTCACCATGTTTCTGGTTACCTTGAAACCCCCCCTTCCCATCCAACCAATGAGACCCTAACAACCCTCCTTCCCTACTGGGTTTGCGGAGCCCTGCGTCGTTTTACTACTCGCAGGTAACGATATCAGATGCTGAATGACTCATTGGCAGCAGTGATCTACAGTGGTTGAACAACAAGTTAAAGGATGCTCTGTTGGAAGTAGCCAAACAAGCTAACAGCAAAGTTCTGAGTGACTGGTGTCTATATTGGGGCAAGTGTGGACATCTTGTGCACAATTTCTACATCTTTATAGAAATCCTTCATGTGAAATATTACTTACCTTTAAAGAGGAACCACTGGAATGAGCCAATATTATTTCCATTAATTAGCTTGCCCCCAAAAACCGTTGATCACCCATTTTACAATTCTAGTGTACTTGCATATTAGTTGGCATCGTTCTTATTTATGCCAGTATTATTGCATCTCGATGCGAACAATTAAACGTGAATAATATTTGTTACGGAAAAGACCTGGGCATTTCCTGCCCGGGCATCTACATCATGCATCCGAACTTATAGCTATCCATATGCTATACAATCTCCATTGAAATCTCGATGAGAGTTGGACGATAACATAGGAAAGGAATTTACCAATTTGGAATGAATTACAATATGTCATGTTTCTCAATATAGTCATTTTGACTTTTTGCACAGGACTTCCATTAACACTGCTTCTAAAGCAGATTAAAGCCTTTCAAAACAAATGTCCAAATTCTATGAGGGAGGATGCCTCTCATTTTATTTGGTCATGTCCAATGGTTGCTTTTTGTAGGTGGGGTGAGTTCATTGTAGAACACAGCTATTAACTAATGAGGTAAGCCTATTGAGCTTCATTCCCAGAAACAAAGCAGGATAAAAGGTTTCCTCGTGTCATTGTACTACAGTGTATAATAGCAAATAGGCTGCTACGCATGAACTAGATGTCGCCAAGGTCTTCAACATATGCTTCGTGGCTTTGGGAGATAGAGGGATGGTAACCATAGAGGAGGCGTTGCTACAACAACAGGAGAGGCAAAGGGTTTGCTGAGATTTCTCCAAAAGGGCAACACTGCTTTTCTAGTTTTTCTCCCGGGACAGGAATCAACCCTGACTCCAGAATTAAGCCTATGTTTATTAAGTCAGCAAAGCTATGTTTAGTGCACACTGGTCTCTCTACAGGGGCAGTGTTTCTTTGATTATTTATGTTCTATATTTGAATTTTACTACATGCTATTATTCTGTTATCGTGTCACCTTGATCCAGTGATGACATTTTATGTAGTCTCACTGTTATGCTTCTTTTCAAATCAATAAATGCTGATATCTGATGATGCAGAGTATCTTTCATGTTTACATCATCTGGACCAAATGTTTGTGAAAACAAATGATCACGTATGCATGGATTGAATATGTTTTGCGCTATCAGCTACATTTAGAAAACAATGGAAAGGACCTGGGCATTCCTGTAGGTTTGAAGAAAGATGCTTAGCCACTGAGTGTGTTGGTACACAACTATCAAGATGCAATCAATGTCCCTGTCTTGCATACTATGACCATTCCAGGCAATGCCAAGAACTTCTCTATATCCTCCATCTCTCTGCTGACTACTGTATCTTCTACTTCCGCTATATAATCTCCACAATGCATGAAACCATGTCCACCTTATATCTCCAATTCCACTCCCTCCTTCTCCTCTCCACCCATACTTCGTTCTACCCATCCTGTAATCCAATTGACCCCTCTGCCCCACACACTTTAAAGGAACTTGCATTCGTCACATCTGCTCACCTCTCCGCCCTAGTCAACATTACTCGCACAACAGGCATCTTCTGAGCTTAACAAAAAACAGCCACAGTCCTACATCTTCATACACCCATTGCTGACCCAAACAGCCCCACATCCTACACACCTGTCACCCATGACTCCAAACTCTGAGAGGGTTGTCTCCGATCACATATTCCATAAGCTCAAGGCACACCCACTCTGTGACCTTCTCCAATCTGGATTTCATTCCAAACACCCCAGAGAGACAGCTCTGATCCAAGTCCCAAACTTCTTAACTACTGCCAACCACTCTCACACGTCCTTCATCCTCATTACATTAGACATTTCCACAGTCTTTCACACTGGGGATTCTCGTACAAAATCATATCCTACTTAGCTTCCAGGATTCCACACTTGGCTAGATGCCAAGCTATTTCTACTACCACTCAAATTCACCTTGTAAAACTACAGCAACTACTACCCAACAAACACCCCTTATTTCCCCAACCCTGACGTCTTCGACCCCTCACCACCCATGCCTCATAACCTTGGGGATTTCCTCGACAATTAACTGAAACACTTTCAGTTCATTTCTGACACTGCAGCCAGACCAGCCTCCTAAACATTAGAACATGTATACTGTAGTGTTTAGAATACTAGACTAAAGATAAGTCTACTCATTGGTATTCCCCTCTACTTATTTGCTTCCCTCAACAAGGTTATCCACCTGTGGGCATGCACCTGCACCTTTTTCAAACTATACAAATTCTCCACCACCTGTACCTAGCATCACCATGCTTGATTACTCTTTATGCAAAACTGCTCACTCTGGTTCCTGTTATTCGTCTTTAAATCCATTTTACCATGCTGACTGCATCCCACTGTATTCTCCCACTTGGACTGTGCTCATCTCACTGAAGCAATCTGTCACTGCCCCCTTGTGCCTCCTCTCGCTTTCGCACCATTTCCCTACATGCCCAGCCACATTGGAATGCTTCCCCAAGCCAGAGATATTTCATTGGATTTTTTCAAAAAAGATCACATTCCATCTGCAAATGATGGAAATAATATACCCAATACACCATTTATCTAAACTAATCTGCTCAAACCAACTCTTGTTTTCGGACAACAGGACAACTCTATGTAAATAAAAATTCTGTAAATTCTACCCTTATGCTCTTAATGTCAAGAATATTTGTTTGTCCTCTACCTTATTCAATCCAACAATTCTTTTTTGTAAAGTCACCTTACCAAAGGACTGCCTGCACTCTCTGGTATGGCTTCAAGTGTAAGTCATTATAGTTCCCAATGATCTTTGTTCATCAATAAATACACATTGTTTTAATGGCCATACCAAGGAGGTTGTTTTGAAACTCGTAAGCACACCAGCATTCTATAGCATCCTTAACCTTCCTAAACTGACAGAAAACAATCTATGTGTAGACTGAGAACTCCGCAGAATGGTAAAAGAATTAAAGCAGTTAAAGGAGCAATGTTTTTTCACTGATCACCTGCAAGGGGTTGCTTGTTTGGGGATGTTGTAGAGCAACTTCCAATACAAAGCGCCACTGCCAAAACGCCTGAGAAATATGGAGTAAACCCTTCTGAGACAAGGTCAGTAACCTGGCCTGGTCAGGAGGGGATAGGAACCCCTCTCAGCTTGGGATGGAAGGCCTACTATGGTGTAAACCAGAGCAGATCCTACTGCAAATGAGGACA
This sequence comes from Ambystoma mexicanum, assembly GCF_040938575.1. Classification (NCBI taxonomy): domain Eukaryota; kingdom Metazoa; phylum Chordata; class Amphibia; order Caudata; family Ambystomatidae; genus Ambystoma; species Ambystoma mexicanum. The sequence continues at coordinate 848,367,763 of NC_090934.1, forward strand.
GTGGCAGTTGAGAAGGCCCCAATTCTTGCGCCCATGCCCAAGAGCCTGCTTATAAGAAGTACTAACTTGCATTAACCCATACCTCTTACAGAAAACGTTAGCCAAGATTTCTCTTTCTTGTTTAGAACCAGAAATGAGACCACAGCAGTATAAAGGGACCGCCCGCAAGATTACAAACCATCAGTACCCAACGCCAATGGTCTACACTCATTTGAGCCACAGACAGCGAGCCAGCAAATGAGAACGTTTCGGTCAGAAAAAAAGCTGTATGCATGTTAGGTACGCATTCGGCATGGTAAAAAAGAAAAAAAGATGGAAGCCCACAATACTGAACAAGGTGAGCGGGGGTTGCGGGTGAGTTCCCCCAGCTCCCCTAGGTCAGTATTATGGGCTGCGGGGGTGTCCCCTGCATAGATTAAAGGAACGCTAAATGGATGGGTAACCCCTACTACGCTGCCAAGAAGGGGAAGCAACTAACAATATTGAACAGGGTCAAGCCAGCGGATATGAAACTAAGTTCACTTAGGAAAACATGGGTCCAACAAGAACATGAAGGCAGCAACCCAAATCCAACTTCGCTGATCACCCCATACAGACCACAGAAAAACCTTTAGAATTGTGAAGCTTTGCAGTGCTAATATATCATTTGAGGGATTATTGTCATTTCTCCCCTGAATAGTTCATTGGCATTGAATTGTTTGCTGCCTCCCTCTGTGGCCAGCTCTTTTTACCACACGTTGCACTTTATATTTTTGTATGTTTATTGCTGTGTGTATTTCCAACTATTTAATATCTTTTTAAATGAAATTTGACTAAAATAATAAAAATGAATTAATTTCTTTACGATAGGTTTGTCTGTGGTCTGTATGGGGTGATCAGCGGAGTTGGATTTGGGTTGCTGCCTTCATGTTCTTGTTGGAACCATGTTTTCCTAAGTGAACTTAGTTTCATATCCGCTGGCTTGACCCTGTTCAATATACATTAAACAGGGTGGGACAAAAAAAACAAAATAGAAAATGATTGAGTTACAAAATGGGAACAAGTGAGCCTCGCAATTTTGTAACTCGAGCTTTTGGGATTCGGTTTTTCATCATAGATCCAATGAGAACCTGCAGTGCTTATGCGGCTAACGCACACACCACGCACCGCTCCCCAATGAGGGTACAAAAAGTAACTGAAGCACTGTGCCAAAACAAGTACTCGTCACAGAACAACCATTAACTGAAGAGACTTCAATTACCTGTGGGGGAGCCATGCTGAGCCCCCTAACACACACACGTGTGCACTTTGCATCACGGTCTGCCATTATTGCTGCACAGCAGCCCTGCATGGAGGAAAGGTGCAGGGCATAATTAACGATATGTAACCTTTTGTTTGTAACACATTCCAGGCAGGTAAGCCAAGGCCAGTAATCCAGTGGGAGAAGAAGGGGTAAGGCGGGTAATGAGGGTCAACAGGAAGGTATGGACTGTTCAGGTGAGGTCAGAGGAGGAGGCGGAGGAGGAGATGGCAGATCAATAGACCAGCAGGAGGCAGGATGATGAATTGGAGTGTGGATGTGAATTGGAGAAAAGGTGAGGTATTGGTTGGTGAGACAAGTGGTTATGTGTTGTGGGCGTGCAAGATGAGTGAACGTAGTGAGTGTAAGGAGTGACTGGAAAATGATTGACATTGTAAAAGGAGGGTGAAGGAGGAGATGGTGGAGAGGACTGGTAGTAATAGTTTAGAGGCGGGAGGATTAATGTGTGGCGTTGGGAGTAACAACATCAAAGGTTGGAAGCAGCCAGTAAAACGAGAGGGTGAAACATTGGCGGGTTCAGAATAATAAGTAGAGAGAATGAGAGAAGGTGGGTGTGCAGTTGGAGGCGGGACAGTAGCTACAGGAGACCCACAGGGAAGGGAACATAAGCTTGAGACAGGATGGTGACTTAGTCAAGGAGAGAGTGGCTAAAGGAGTTAAAGAGTTAAGCCTTTCAGAAAATCAACAAAGATGGAGTAATTCTAGTCTACGAGATCCCTGAGGGAGATTAGATAGCTGAGGCAATTGTCCCTTGGCCACCATCATTTATAGTGACGTCAGAACTTAGACAGTAGGGGCCAATAACACTATATACTAGCCTGGGGAGTAAGGATTCCTGGGTTAGGGAGGGAACTGATTTTCCGGATGAGCAAGCGAAGGGCAGCCCTAAACGCCCAACAACAAATATTTTATCAAAATCCTTGAACCATCTCTGGGAGTTGGCGTGTTCCTTGGGTCCCCTGCGACACCCTCCTTCCGCAACGCATTTGCCCAGAAAGTAGACTCAATACCTCTGGGCCAATGACCGTATGAATTTTTAAACAATTTGGTTAGTGTGGCAGCCCTCTTTTGTGGCGATATTCACATCCTCACATTAAACCCTACCCGCTACTACTAATTCCAAAAAAGGTGCATGAGTACTTGCACAAGCATTCATTTTAGGACAATCGGCTATCAATAATCAGTACACCTCATCACTCACAGGCAGTCCCCATGAACCAACCCAAGGGCCTGGCCATGCACATTTAGCTCGACTTGTTGGTAAGCTTACAGCCTAGAATGTGTGTTGGAAACGAGTGGAAAATGGCGTTCTGTTGCAGGGACAGCTTGTACGAATTAAATGTCATGCGGTTTGGTATAGAAAATAGTTAATTATTTTATAAATGAGGTTTAGATGGGATTTCTGGGTGTGTTCACGGTTTTAAATCTCAATGCCATACTCCTCTATTCACCTACCATTGAGCGACGCATATAACATGGCTGTGTTACAATGCCCCAGACAACATTGTCTGTAAGCAACAAGGTGTGTGTGGTTCTTATTACCATGCAGTTCTTGTGTTACAGCCTCATGCCCCCAGGGAATACAGATGAAACCTAAGGTAGCCTAATCATTAATACAAGATATACAGTGGTTCATTGGATTTTCAAACTTTTATTGTCTATGTTGTCACATTTCTCCTGATTAATCACACCTTTTGCATCTCTAATAAACAAAGAAGAGCACTTTGTCTGGCAGAAACAATATGAAATCTAAATTTAGAAAACTCCCTTAATCACAGCACATGGATTAAAATTAAGATTGAATAAGCAGGGGCTAAAAGCAACTCCTGGGTATTAAGCAATGAGCAGGAGTTACTCTGGGGAAGGAGGAGCTAAATAGTGGTCAGAAAATCTAACGTCCACATAAGATGCAAACCTAACCTTTTGTCCATTATTATTGACCTCTTATGCTTTAATTGTCATGTAGATGTGTTATACTGCTCGTTTATACATTGTCCCACATGCAAACAGTTAACCACATAGGTATGTTTGTTCTGCATCAGTTCGCTTGGGGAGCCCAAAGTGGCTCTGATGGATGTTGTTTTCAAGCTAACCAGGTTCTTCTACTCTACAAACAGGAGCTAAACAGCTCCTAGCTCCCCCCCTCAGTTTCGAACCCTGCAGCACCAGTGCTCCAGAATCCCCACACAAATGAAAGCTCTACACTGTACAAACCAATGCTTCAAACCGATAGATGGTGATGGTTTTGTCACAGACACTCCTTGTAAGTTGTATTATGTACTATTCTAGAGCTTTTTTTTCAGCCAAGCGACAATTTGACATCGCTTGTAAGAGCTCTCCGCCACAAAAGTAGCTGTTCAAGAATGAAGAAAGTCAATCCTTTTTTATTGACTTAAAACCTCTATACATATTACAGAAAACTGTTTATATAGAAATGAATCATCTTAGCTTTTCACAATTAAAACCCACATCAGCCTTTAGTTAAAACGTGCATCCACTCTTGGTCAATCTAAGTAAATTAATCAATTCCCAATCACAATTTAATTCCACAAACGCACCACGGCTAGGATAGCCTTGAGGTCTTCCCCCCTCATTAAAGGTTCTCAAAAAACATATTTAGGCTTGCCATAATGATCTAATAGTGGTACAATACAGTGTTTTTCCTGTACTACATTCCTCATATTATAACATGAAATGAAAGATGGATTCAATAACATGAACCCGTCTACACATAAAGCACATCCTCTTGTAACACTTACCTGGTATCCACGGGGACTTCACTCAGCCTGTTCTGACCTCTTACGACCTCAAACCCTTCCCTGGAGGCTATTGACTGGAGCCTTGGCCTGAAACACAATATTGGTAGAGTTTAACTCCCTATTGTCTCGGTGTGCTTGAACCCCCTTCTTTCCCGGGGTCCAACCCTTCCCTTTGATCCACAGCTCACCTTGTTTTCTTGGATGGTGTGCTCTCCGTCCTGCTTTCAGCACAGGGGCGCGTTGATTGATGCAAGCTCGTTGCTGCCTAGTTACTTCACTGGCAAGAGTCCGACAGGTAAGTATAATGAGGCTTTTGAACAGTTCTCTAACTTTGTTCCTTTCCTTCCTTAGCTGATGGCGGTGTGCCGGGATAGGAATGACACCGCCGAAGGTGCCCGCAGAACAGGAGCGATGAATGATGGGCAGAAGCACCACAAGGTAAGGCTGTTCCTAACAGTGTTCTTGTTCTTGCATGCTGCTGAGATGAGTACCACTGAAGGTGAGTGAGAGCGCGATGCACCCCTTTCGTATTTGCATTGAACGGAGTTCTTTTTATGTGTCTTTTAGGTGCCGCGACGTTTTCAGCGTGGATGCCGTTATGAAGAACAAATGCAGTGGGTAAGCGCGGTATGCAGCGCCTCTAGATGTTTCCACGTTAACCTGGAGTGTCTTTACCCTCTTGCAGATGGATGAGAAGTTCCGGAGACAGAGTTCCCCCAGAGCGGCTGGGATTCAGGTAAGCGTTTGAAGCTCATACAGTATTTAAAACTAAGCGAAGATTTGCAGAATGCTTACTAATGCCTTTTTTCTGTTCTTTTCCCTTTTCCTAAGGAAGCGGCGTGCCGGGATGGGAATGACACCGCAAAGGTGTCCGCAGAACAGAAGGAGCGATGAATGATGGGCAGAAGCGCCACAAGGTAAGGCTGTTCCTAACGGTGTTCTTGTTCTTGCAGGAGCGGAGCGCAGAAGAAAGATTCAGGCCTACTGGAGACCGATCCGAACATGGTGAGTGTCACGCTGCAGGTGCAGAAAACGCAAAGCATGTTTCTCAGCCTGGGTGTGGTTTAAATAGTCTCTGGGTATCCCAGGTGTCTCTGGGCTGAACCACAGCCAAAAGACTAGACTGCACATGCAGTTCTGGGAACCGAAATATGTGGGGGCATCCATCTTGCCCCCATCAATGCACTACAAATCCAATCCCCAATGTTAGCCTATGGGAGTGAGTGAGTCTGATGCCACAAGTGCCACGTCTGACTCCAAGTGGGTCTTTGGAGGGATGGAGAGGCCCTTGAGGGCCATGTAGGTGGTCGTGGCCTGGCTCCAGCCCGACATCTTGGAGGACTGGAGACATGAGGGGCAGGAATCATGACACCTCTCGACATGGGACATTGTATTCCATGCCCTGTAACCTTACAGGTCTGCATCACATTTAAGGGGGGGCGTGGCCAGCACGCATGCCGTAAGGACAGACCTCCACGGAGCTCCGTCCGCGATCCTGACAAAATCGCATAACTCTCGCTGAATCCAGGTCTACGAGACGAACGGAGGCCAGAATATTGTGGGGGAACCGATTGCCAGCACTCGGCAACAACTCTGGGTGAGATCCGAGCCCGAACGGCGGAGAACGGGAAGCCCGAACTCGAGCCCCCAGGGATTCCAAGATGGCGGCGCCCGCCGCGGAGTAGGAAGGCCAGCTTCGGCCCCCTGGATCATACCACGAACCGTCGCGGCTGAGGGCGGCTGCTGTGGAGGAGCCTGTCGCCGATGGGCATCTGAGAGAGGGGGCCGGCGCCGGTGACTACTGCGGAGGTAGGAGAAACCGCGGCGCGGCGCGGGCACAGCCAGGAGAAGGTCGCGTCTGCCGCGGACGCCAAAGCAGGGAACGCGGAGCAGTCCCGGCGGTGCAAGGGTGAGACCGGCCACGGGGAACAGAACGAAAGGCGGCGGGCCCCTCACCAACGCTCGAAGCGGGATCGGGTCCCCTCCACAGCGCTCCCTGATGGGACCACCCGCAATTAACTCATGCGGTTTCAGCAGACCGAGTGAGCGAGGCTCGGCCGGCCCTGGGGGCCAACACTGACTCCTGCGAGGAGGGCTGGTCTGAATCTGCGGGGCCCCGCGGAACGAAGGCCCCAGCGGACGGAACCCACTCACAGCACTAAGGCCCGAGGGAGAGAAAGGAGACCAATACTCTGATTGGTGGTGGGAAGACACCTGCATGCCAGTACCCCCACTGGAGAAGGAATCAGAAAGTACTAGACGTAACCTGAGGCCCCGGGCCTATTTGCACCACAACGACCTCCAGAGCAAGGCCCTTCACACAATCTGAACCTAATTGCCGGGAAACACCAGCAGCCAGAAACAACTGAATACCCGGAGCTGGAAGTTCCCTAGTAGCCCACACGAAAATTTTAATACAGGGGCCGTCGACGGAACTCTGCAGGGGGCAGCACTTACAGAACATCGATCAGGAGATGTCTCCCCCCAGGACCAAGCCGAAACTAGTCACGATGGACTCCTTCACGACGGTCAAACCCCACCGGCAGTCATCTCAACAAGACCGAGAAACCCCCGAAGACCTGCCCCAACAAGTGGAAGACCTTAAGCACACGCAAGTCCTCCAAGCAATAGCTGCCCTCCGCACATCACTCGAGGGACGGCTCGAAGAGGTGAAATCTGACATGCAACTTATGCGGCAGGACGCCCGCAACCTAACGGAAAGGGTCACGGTAACGGAGACTGCCCTGCAGGAAAATGCTGAGAACACCCGAGATTTGGAGTTGGCGGTTAGAGATTTGGAACAAAAGGTAACAAGGCTAGAAGCCCGCTCAGAGGACGCGGAAGGTCGAGCGCGACGTAATAACATTCGTATACTGGGGGTCCCTGAAGATCTGGAAGGCCCGGACCCGACGACCTTCATCGAAACGCTTCTACAGCAAGAAATAGGGGCGGCAAATCTCTCCCAGGGGTTCTCCGTCGAGAGGGCCCACAGGTCTCTCCAGAGACGTCCCCCACCTGGATCGCATCCAAGGCCAATCATAGCAAAGATCTTAAATTTCAGAGACCGCGAAATCATACTGCGGTTCTCCAGAGAAGGCGGGGAGATAAAAAGAAATGGCTCCACAATAGTCATATACCCAGACTACACCCCTGCAGTACAGCGAGCCAGAAACTCTTACATTCCGATAAAAGCCCGGCTGAGAAAGCTCAACTTGAAATATATGCTCTTATACCAGTCACGGCTCAAGATTCTATATAAGGGGAAAGCAACGTTCCTGGAGACCCCAGCCGCAGCTAATATGTGGCTTGAGCACAACAACCTGGCAGATGGCAAGGAGGATCCACCGAACTCGGATCGGGGATGACCACCCACCCCCGGGTGCATCTGGGCAGAAGGCGATCCCTGCAGCAAATAAAAGGGAAGCCACACGAATCGTAGACGACTGAACCATCATGAAAGTCCTACTTATAACCTCGCTACATCGGACGCGAGACCCGAGGAGCACACAAGCGGCGGACAAACAACCCACCCCACCAACATAGGTGTAAGCTGTTTGCTCACACACAACCTGATCCGGAAGGCCAGGAGTGGCCTGGAAGGCTCAGGAGCCCCTGAGCGCTGCAAGTTTAAAGCAGCTGCTAGGGACAGTTTAGAAAGTTTTGTTTAGTTTTCCTCCCATTTACCACAATGGGATTTACACAAGTTCATGAATCTCCATCCAGCGAAAGACCCGGGGCCGGAACGGAAAGGCAGGCGGGGAGAAGTCCAGGACGAGATAGCAGGACACACGAGGACAACAGGGGTCGGACAACTGTGAGTGCGACTCAATTACCCTGTAATGGCGGCTAAAATGAATATAAAGATACTGACCTGGAATGTGAGAGGCTTGGGATCATACCTACGCCGAAATAGAGTCAAGTCCTATTTGAACAGAAAGAAAGTACAGATAGCGTTACTCCAGGAGACACATTGCACGGCTGAATCCTTAGCGAGGCTAAATGAACACTGGGGAGGCCAGGGGGTCGGATCTTCGTACTCTAAGTATGCAAGAGGAGTATATACTTGGATTCACCCACAACTCCCTTTCCGGGTAACCAAAACTGAGTCTGACCCAGAGGGAAGATTCGTAATAATATGGGGCAGGCTAGAACAATCAGATATTTGCAAAGTGAACTCTCCCCAACACTAACATCCCATCACACCTAAACTCCATGTACACTAAGATTGCGCTAAATAGGCATGAAATCCTTTTCTGGGGGGGTGATTTCAACTGTGTCCATGATCCGATACTTGACAGGTCCTTTCCGCACCCAAAGGGGCCCTCAGCAGCTACTACAGCCCTCTCCCTACTAGTCAGCAGGTTACACTTGGCAGACACCTGGAGGGAGTGTCACCCTGACGCTCGGGGGTATTCATATTTCTCCTCTCCACACGGTCTCCACACCAGACTAGACTATGTTTTCATAAGCAATGAACACCTTTCACAGATAGATGAAGCTCTATATCTGGGCAGAACCATCTCTGACCACTCGCCTCTTCTGGTGGGCTGGAATCACACTGGCCCCAGACCTCCTATCCCAATGTGGAGAATGCCGATAGATGCCCTGGGCGACCCGACATTTAGGGAGAACCTACACGAATTCATAGAAGACTTCATAGAAAGCAACACAGGAAGCGTAGACCGCTTAAGCACGATGTGGGACGCCCTAAAGGTAGTGACGAGAGGAGAAATAATAGCAAAGGCAGGGGGCATTAGGAGACAACTTAGGGGCGATCTGGCCCACTGGGAGCAGGAAATAGAACAATTGGAAGCAGCCCCGGTCGACACAGAACAAAGGGAGGACAACCTCAGAGCACTTAGAACTAACTCTACCTTGGCATGGAATAGGCTCGCCAAATTTGATTATGCCACCAAAACTAATAGAATACACACGGAGGCTGACAAACCAGGCAGAACGCTCGCCTGGCTCTGCAAGAAAGAACATCCCAGGCGCACAATCACTGGAGTACAGACCGAAGAGGGGGGGGGCAGCACAGACACAACAAGCTATTAACGAAACGTTTAAGGGCTTCTATGAACACCTTTACTCTCATGATGACCAGGTCCCCCTAGAAAAAATCATGGACACCCTTGAAGAGATAGGACTCCCCAGGATGCCCCCAGAGCAATCAGAGGCCCTCGACGCAGATATCACAACTGAGGAAATCACGGAAGCTATTAGATCACTAGCCACTTGCAAGATGCCTGGGAGCGATGGCCTACCCACGGAGTTTTATAAGACGTATGAGCCTACACTAACGCCCCTGTTACATGAGGTCTTTCGGGAAGCATATGAGACAGGAATATTACCCGATAGCATGAGAGAGACCCTCCTGATCCCGATTATTAAGCCCAATAAACCCCCTGATAGATGCGACTCTTACCGCCCGATAGCAATGCTTAACTATGACGCGAAAATCCTGACGACAGTGTTAGCTAATAGACTGGCCAGAATTATAGAGGAAGTAGTACATGAGGACCAATGCGGCTTCATACCAGCCCGAAACACAACCATGAATTTGCGCCGAGTGCAGCATGTCATCGCCCAAACTGTAGATTGCACAGAAGAGTTCGCACTGCTGTCCCTGGACGCCACCAAGGCGTTCGATTCGATCTTTTGGGAATGGCTACTGGCGGTTCTGGAGGGGTTTGGTTTTGGCCCTAGGTTCATTAGGTGGATCAAGATACTATACACGAAACCTAGAGCCAGAGTAAAAACGGGGAAGCATATTTCGGAGGTCTGGAACATATGCAGAGGAACCAGACAGGGTTGCCCCCTATCTCCCATGCTCTACGTACTGGGCCTGGAACCCATTGCTATCTATTTTCGAAAGCAATTTTTTGATGCTGGGATCCGGCTGGGAGACATTGACCACATTATTTCTCTTTACGCGGACGACGTCCTATTATTTGTCAGGGACCCATACTATAATGTGCCCACGATGCTGGAGGTCCTAGATAATTTTGCGAAGGTCTCTGGAATAAAATTCAGCAGAACCAAATCCTGCCTATTCCCCCTGGCGAATCTTAAGGGAATGGAAGCATCGGAGCTTCCTTCGGTGGGAATAAGATGGGAAAACACCTCGTTCAAATACTTAGGCATACACATAATGCACTCCCCGGAACAAATGCATGAGCGCAACACTAAAGCGGCTCTCCCGGCCTTGAGGAAATCTATGGCCTTTTGGGCGAAACTCCCCCTATCCATGATGGGCAGGGCCTCCATAACTAAAATGATTGTCCTTCCCAGACTCTTGTATGGATTTCAGAACGTACACTTCTACATCAAAGCGCCCTTCTTTCGCCTACTGGAAAGTATGCTGAGAGACTTCCTGTGGGGGAAGGGAAGACGAAAGATTGCGCTTGCCACGTTGTCACTACCGTACACTCAGGGGGGAATCCAACTCCCAAACTTTGAAAAGTACTTCCTAGCAGCGCAGCTTGGATTTGTCACCAAATGGCTAGCAGACGATGCCACATCGGAGACGCCACTCCTGCAACCACTGGTCTCCCCGTTATATATGAAGGAACTTCCCTGGGCCCCCACCCATTTGATAAGAAACGCCCCCCTATTGGTCTCCCTTGGACGCAAAATCTGGCATAGGGCTGAATCCCTTGCACACGCCAAACACCAATACTCCCCGAACATACCGCTTGTCTCAGATCTATGCAAAACCCATCCAGATCTGCAACACCTTAGGCACTGGGAACAGAAGGGGATTTACTCATGGGGGGACTTATACACGGAGGGGGAGTTCATGGAATTTGAAACACTTCAAGAACAAAATGATGTCCACGTTGGCCAGTTTCTATGGTACCAAAAATTAAGATCCACGGCACGTGCCAGATGGCCGACATGGCCGGAGGAACCAGACACGAACCCCCTGATTACGCTATTATATGAACTAGGTGAGGGAGGGAGACCAGTGTCTCAGATCTACAGCCACCTAAATGACACCCCCAACCCACGCAGTGCTGGGCTAAAATCCAAATGGGAAGCAGACATAGGCCGAGAGTTAACGGACGGGGAATGGGAAAGGGCCCTCATATTTCCTAAAACAGTATCCAGAAATCACAGATTTAGACAAATACAATTGAACCTGCTGCATCGAACATACCTAACCCCATCCAGGCTGGCCAAACTTTATAACACTCAGAGCCCTGAATGCACCTGGTGCGAAATGGACAACGCGGACCTGCTCCACATGTTCTGGCGGTGTGCCAGGACACAATCACTGTGGTCTTTTATACAGCAGACAAGCGAAACTCTGGGGCTGACCAGATATGAATGGACTCCTGCGGAGTGCCTACTTGGCACATACCCCAGACCAGCAAAGCTGAAACACCTCACTAGATTAATGGACATTATGTGCATTCTGGCTAAGAGGACAATTGCAATGTCCTGGAAGAAACCATCGGGACCACAACAGAAAATCTGGCACAGGGAACTGAAAAGATGGGTGCAAGCCGAAACGAAAGCCTGGGAAGAAAGTGTAGCCAGATCCACAGATGCCTCGAGTATGACCCTAGAGGCCTGGAAGGGACTCACAGATTCCTTGTTTTACCCCTCGGACGATAAGCCCCCATGAACCAGCACAAACCTGCAGTAGGAAGTCCCACGGACAGGAGTGGAATTCTAGTAGAAGCCCAACCATAAGTTTATGCGAGCCCTGCTAAAGGAAGTCCCCTCACCCCCTGAAAGTCCTGATCCCCCCCAGTGCCCCACTCGGCACCGGCTCCTCAAGAAGCAGTCATTTGGAGATAGTTAATGTTTCTATGTTAAGTTGTAAATGTTAATAATTTGAGATGCAATCTGATTTATTGTTTGGTGGCAGTTCTGGCAATTCTCTTGTGCTTATAACAAATAACAAATGCCAATAAACAGATTTGAAAATAAATAAATCACATTTAAATGCATACATGTTTTTCTCCATTTGGCGGGTTGAAATTCCTTAATATATCTTGGTATTTGACCCTTCGGTGGAAGCGAATTAACATACTGTAATGCTCAAAAATTGTAGATACTCATGCTGGTACAGCTTTCGTTATATTAACAATTTGTACTCAAGATGGTTCACCATCTTGTTTATGTTCACCTTTCTAGATACTTAATGCAGCTCCACACATAAGAGGCTGTTAACAGATTATGTAAACGGGGCTCGTAAAATATTTGATTCAGAGAGCCAGATTTTATTAAACAGTTACAACTTGTACTGGTGTTTGGACATGAATGGCAACTAATTCCAACTCCAGCCATATTTATTCCATACAAATATTTAAGGGCAGTCCAAGGTCCTGTTTCCAGCATGTCACTTCAACCTTTGTTCAGCCAGTCAAGTCTCAAAAACCCATACCTCCATCCCAATAAAGGATTAAAGATCATTTTTAAACTTATAAACCTCAGGAAGAAATAAACTGCTGCTATAGTAAATCAATATTCCAAGGGGGAGCATATGTTGTTTAACTTTATGAATCTTAATGGTTGTATGCCCTGCCCAAGAAAATGCGTCAGTAAACAAAGTGCTAGCTACCTAAAACTATGTACAACCCTAAGCATCTCCCTTCTGTGAAAATTCTTAAATGGTTTCTGGTCCTTCTGCTTGAAAAACCCATGATTGAAGGATTATGACAGTACTTCTAGAGCATTCTTTCTGGAATAAGTGACTAAAGTCTTGATCACACTTTGTAACCCAATGCCTGCATAGTCAAAATAACGAAGACTTCTAGACAAGACATTCGAGATGGGTTGAACCTAATTTAGGGGAATTTATACAAGTGTTATAACGCAACAAATACATCAGATACCTATAGATTAAATAGTAACTGCTAGTACACAACACTGTTTATCTGAATAGTTGTAGGGATATCATGTTGTTATATTATCAATTCTAAACATTAAAGGACTAGGTTAACTAAGCACTGCCACCTGCAATGCCGCAGACCAGCATGGAGAGTTAACACTAGACAAATACAATTGTCATAATTCTTATTCACTTTGATTTCCAAATCATATTAAGAAAAGGTAAAGAAAACACAAAGGCTGAACCTTAGAGCCTAGGCAACACAAACTGATTTACCCTTGCAATATGGTGCAAAGCCTTTCCCTTTTGTATCTCGTACTAGCTCTTCCCATCTCGCATTGCCCAAGTTCTTTAACACTCATTCCACAATGCCTTTGAGATTGGAGTTCCAGCAACACAAAAGGAATTAGGTATCTGTCAAATTCTCCAAAATCTGTAGGTGAAAAGGCGGGTTAGGAGAAGCTTGCTGTAGATTGAGAGCATTTGTGTAATGACTGGAATCTAAGCAACTTGGTATTCTCTTGACTTGATGGTTTTCCAGGAGACTGGGCCTCCTCACCCAAGGAAAGATGATGAAAAGGGTATGGCGTATTGATGGGTTCAGCACTTCTGACGAGGCCGTTTGACCTTAGTTAAGATTCTAAGCTGCATTTAGTTTAGCTGAACTCATTGAACAGGTTCCAGTTGGCAGGCATACACTGTTTAGGCCTTTCTGGAAGAATATATTCTACTTGGAGCTGAATCTGAGGGTGGGAGCTCTGCAAAGCTGAATTGCAAGTTGCTGGCTGATTCATTCTCAAGGTATTTGAAGGTTGTCCTCACTTTCATTTTCTCCAGAGACAACAATAAACCCGGAAATAGTGTCAAAGGGGAACTTCAGTACTTTTCGCTGAACACTTGCACGTAGCCATTCGGAGTAGGCGTGGAGTCTCAGTTTTGAAACTATTCATCGAGCTGCGCGCTGGCTGCTTAAGACGACAAGCTCAAATGCAGGATCAAGGCGCTGATTAACATCAGAGAGTAGTGTCTCGCCCCTTCACAGAAAGAAGGGATAAGTGTTTTGCAAGAAGAGAGATGCCAGTTAGCCACCACAGAGGGTTTTGCACTTTCTAGGAGGCTTAGACTGGGCGTTTTTCAGCAGAAGGAACAAGAGCTTAAACAAGTCAAGCAGGACAGCGCTTCTGTAAATAGTTTTTGGGCCATCCGAGACCGGTTGTTCCGAGGCAGGTGCGTATGTGTAAAATTGTTTAAGTAAAATATCTGGAAAAGGGACCATGTACCGTTGTTAGTTTGGGGACAGATCGTGAAGATAGTCCAAAAAACCAAGCAATGTTGACGATACACTAGACTCCGCTAAACTCAATTACTGTGGCAAGAGATTAAGAATTAGTGTTCTGTTTCCATGGAAGGAGTAATGACAGGATTCCCTGATCCTGGCAATCAGCAGTGGCTTTCAGATACAGGAGGGAAAGCAAGGTTAAAATGAGTGTGCTGAACTCATGTTATTGAATGCATTCACCTTGTGTTTTGCAGATATTAGACAACAGGAGAAGCATTTGATTTGTTATCTTCCCCCAATCCCTTTTCCCAGACGGGAGTGGGGTGTGAGTGTAGCGAGTAGTTGTGTCTGTTGCACATTGGCTGCTCTCTTGGGATCTGTGGGGCAAGCAGCTCCTGCAGAATTTCTCTTGTCAGGACCGGACAATATCTGAAATGTCATGTATATATGGATTGCCCCCATTTCATCTGTTCCACTCACGAAGCCCTTGCTCTTAGGCACTACAGCCTCCTTGGGGCCGTCACAGTCAAGCCAAAACAATTTGAAACGGACAATCATATTGTTTATGTAGCAAGGCCATAACATATACTGACATTGCTTCTTTTAAGACCACTACCTACTACTTGGCAACCTTATCACACAGTTACATTAGGGTGCATAGCATATCTGCCAGAAATCAATGGCATGAATGAATCCTTGTGAATACAGCAACATCATACCCTGTATTGGTGTCTCCATGTAACTTTATGGGGTTACGAGAACACACCTCCTTGCCCTACCCAGGATTCCAAATTAAAAGAAGCTGGGAGTTATCTAGCTCCTGCATGTAGCCTAGTAGAGCCTGTTAGTTTGACTCCAACAGCTACCAGGAGCAAATTTTTAATCCCCATGCTCACTGGTGCCGGGAAGGTATACCTTTAAGATGTTGACGCTGCATGTTTGGCAAGGTGTATACAGGGCCATTAGGAACCTCTTGAAGACCAATCAATCATAATGGACAATAAATAATTATAGTACTCATCGCATGTCAAAGTAAGATTTACAGCACACAAGGTACTAGCTCCTCGCTCACCAGATGTAGGAGTTCCTTTTAGATGCAGCTGAAATATTTATTTATATCCCACCATATCATACCTGACTATCTGGCTCGACACACCAATGCATCGGCCAACAACATGTTAAGCAACAACTGAAAACACAAACACCTCTCACAAAATTAGAGTAGGAAAATATCTTTTAAAAATATGCGGTCATAGGGAGCCAACTAGGTGTATGGAAATGGTGGTGATGGGCAGGTTTCCACCAACTGGCATCCCATTGCCCGTTCATTATGGGGGCTCATGTCCGATAACCAAGAGAATCAATTAAATATGTTTGCATAGCACTTGGGGAAAAAGCTGTAGGCATTTCATGGTCCTTATTGAAATCGGTGGTGCCAGGAACAAGAATACCTACTGTGCGAACCATCAGTCAGAAGGGAAAACAAGGTAGAAAAAACAATCTTACAGTTATGGAGAAGATAGCAACTATTTTATTTAGTCAAAGTGGCTTTGATCTGCATCCCCTAGTTTCTGGTAATGTTGCAATCGACCTACAAACCAATAGCAATGTCTTCGGAAAACCATATTGACCAGTAAGATCCATCATTACACATGAACCATCAAGCTAAGCCGGCCCCTCTCATGCAACCCCAAGGAGCAGGGAATTGTCTGGTTGTGTATGTATTTACTTTATTATTTGTATCGCGCTACACACCCATAGGCCTCAGAGCACACAAGCTTACCAATCATGGTCCCTAGTTACATCACCAGCTCTCTGCACTAATCCCAAGCTCCTCATTGTCTACAGGTGAAATACTGAGATAGGACTAGTAAGTGTAGGGATGATAGCAGGAGAGGCACTACATTTGGTTTGTCAGCGGCAGCATGGGATGTTGCTGATCCAGGAGCTGTGTTAAAACTGGGGATGTAATCAACACCCCCACCATGGCTTATGCATGCATATGCTACTACCAGCTAACAGAAGATTTGGACTGCGTGCATATATGTGTGCAGATCTCAGCAGGGGGTTCTAATGTGCAAGTGTGAAGAAAAATGTGCCCAGAGAAGGGTATGAAATCCAGCACAATGTGACACACTGCTTCTCAAATGTTGCTCCAGGTGAAAGCTGTATACCATGTTCTTAAATCCATATTCTGGAGTACTTCCTGGTCATTCTGGCCTCACCCTACCAATTGATCTGCAATGACTTACTGAAAACCACCAATCCTACAATTTGCATGAATCTGGGATTGTGCCATTTATATCCATGTTCCTTACTGTTCTTGGTTGTTCTCGAGACTGCCCCATCACTACTCAATCTGTGCCTCAAGGGGCAAGTAAGCTAAAGGAGCAACACTTCGTCAATTCTGTCCTATCCTTTGTAAAATTTGGAATTCCCGTTTCATCACAGGCAGCTTAAAATAAATTTTTAAAAAAGACCA
Source organism: Ambystoma mexicanum (assembly GCF_040938575.1). Taxonomy (NCBI): domain Eukaryota; kingdom Metazoa; phylum Chordata; class Amphibia; order Caudata; family Ambystomatidae; genus Ambystoma; species Ambystoma mexicanum. Next base: position 848,384,425 of record NC_090934.1, read on the forward strand.
TGGTGGATAATTCTACACTTGCAGAACTCTTTCCATTTGTTCTGTATCTACTGCAGGGGTTTCAAATATACACTCAACATCACCAGCCAAGTACAAAGGTAGACCCATTCCTGGCATGTGGCGCACATAGAAGAAAGAGATTTAACTAATTCTGGTCCCACCATTGTTCATTACAAGCCAAGTGGTGTTCTAGGAACTGTGACCGAGTCAGATTACTAATTTGGGCACACGGTCTGGAAAGGCAGCCTACCGGAGCAAAATTGCCAGAGCCATGAAGTACCTGAAGACAGTACAAGAAAGGAGCTGCAGAGCCAACCCGCCCCAAATCCATGGCTCTGTGCAGAGCTACTTGGTGTGGCCTCCGAGTTTGGAAACTCAGAATGCATAACTAAACTCTGATGTCAATACCTGGTCCCTACTGCCACAAGCATGTTGGAGAAGGAGGTGTCCACTGTAGTAAGACTATGGGCTTAGTTAATACCTGTGTCATGAAGACCCTACATTGACAAGATCATTGCGTGTTGAATCCTGTGATCAGTGAGAAACTAACAATATTGCCTTACAGCTGCAGGAGGGTAAACGCTGTGGCACCTGTATGTCAGAGGGGATCCCTGTGGCAAATGAAAAACGAAGACAGTGGATGTTGGGAGTAGGAAACAGAAGGAGCTAAACTGTAGCCTGGGCATTTAGTCCCTGCACACAATTGTGCTAACAATGCAGGTTATGGGGAGGAGAAGCCACAAGCAGTGGAGACTATGGCTTTATATCAAGATGGCAGCTAGGTTTTTCATGCGCTGAGGAGGTCATAGACAGCCGGTCGGGTAAAGAAAATAGTTAAACAAGCCAACCAATAAGAATGCCTCATACAAAGAGTAAAGGAGAAAGAGCAATCAGAAGAGAAAAGAAGGTGAAGCAAGATGAAGAGCCAATAAAAGTCGAGATATGAGAGCAGGTGGGAGAGCAGCATGAGTGAGAGCATCATGGATAGGAGCAGCACATGGAAGCAGAAGCAGCAGACCCAGAGGAGAAAGCAACACAAAGGGGGAGGGCAGATACCATGGGCCCTGAAGGAGAGCCATCTGAAACTGAGAGGAAAGGTCTTGGAGGTCCTGACTCAAGTCTGACCCAATTTCTGCAACTGAGACTGGGGAGTCCCTAGGTGCTAGACTAATTTAGCAGCCAGAAGGAAATAGAAACGATTGCCGGAGAAGGACACAATGGTCACCATTAATAGGAATGGAACTAAATACCTTAAATATGCACTGGGTGTCATGACCCACATCCAGAAACCCCCCCCTCTTGGGGCCAGTCCTGGCGCCTTCGGCACCAGGCTCATACTTAATAAAGACTTATGTTTAGGGAACTCCTTTATTTCAAGTGCCAGCCAACATGGAGGCATCCACATAGCTTAGCTCCTTGGAACCAAGCTATGCGTTATAGTGTTTTGGGTGTGGTAGCTTAGGAACTACTTTACCTGGACTACTTTCTTGAAGCTATTTAAACCACACCCAACTTGGATAACACGCTTCGCGTTACTTTGCAATCCTGCAACGTGGCGCTCATCGTGTTCAGCTGTACCTGGGAACCTCGGAAGAACAGCATCTGTAAAGAGACAAAAGGACATCGTTAACAACAGCAGCTTACTTGTAATTTCATCGTTAGCTGCCCACAGCTCCTGCGAACAGCATCCTACGATCAGTGCGTCTCCCGGACCGGCAGATCTGCAAAAAAGGAAGAAACAAGACATTAGACACTTTTACAACATAACGAATTGTGCCGAAAAGCTTACCTCGCAAGTCGCCCCTCGACCAGCATCGCCTCGGGATTTCATTCACTGGGTGAGCACAGAAATCTATGGGAAAGAAAAGACAACAGGTTAGCAAAGGCAAGGCATCATAGCGCTGCACATAGCGCCTACTTACCGCATCAAGGCACTCTTTATACGCCATCATTTACCGACGAGACCCATTTCAGCCAATGTATCACATTGGACTTCCGCGCATCTAAGGAAGAGAAAAAGACATTATTTAAACTAGGAAAGGCATGCAAGACTTAACAACAATATACAACAGCAATAAGACCTACCTGAAAGACTCAAAACGGGCCGGCATCAGTGAAGTAACTAGATCGCATTCGCCCACAAAGGATAACGCGCCCCTGCCAAGAAGGCAGGACGGAGAGCACACCTGAATTAACAACAAGGTGAGGAGAGGGGCTGCGGGCATACGGGGTGGCAGGGGGTTGCTTACCCCAGTTGCCCATCTTGAACATTGCCCACCTGTATTCCAGGAAGAACTTCCCCGCCGGTCACACCTGGGAACTGCAGAGAAGGATACCAGAGTCCCTACGGCTGGGTGGCGTCCCCGTGGATACCAGGTGAGCGTAACACTGGGGCACTAGAACCCAGATCAGGAAGGACAGAGATGAGTACTCTCTCTCCGTTTGGATTACAAATAAAATAGGAAGTGTGGTGAAGAAGCAGCTAGGCTTTTCATCACTGTAGCCTGTTTTGATTTAGAGAACCAGGGGAGATCAATATTCCCACTAGAGGATGATTCTCTATATGGCATAGCTTAACAAATCCCAACACCTATTTACTTGGATCAACCCCTCACCCCCAGAGAGAAACTTAGTTGGAGAGTTGGAATTTCTAGGTCACAATAGTGTTTCCCCAGGAAAAGTTCAATTGTTGCCTTGGAAAGCCAAATGGGAAGCCCTGGGGAGAACACAGCTCAAGGAGACATCCATTCAGTCTACATAGTTAGTGCATTTGTAATGTACTATGCAACCTTGACAACCATATTTGATCAAGCCTAACACAGTTTATGTAGCGCATCCCTGGAGAAGAATTGTGTGTTTTGTTGTAGATTAACCCATAGATACTACAGACATTTATCCCAAACCACCTCTACATTTGAATTGAAACAAATTTGAACTTTTACTTTCTGTAACAGGGTTGTCCAACTCCAGGCCGAGAGGGCCAGAATCCTAACCGGTTTTCTGGACACCGCTCATTAATATTTATGATACAAAATGAGCATGTACCGAGAGACCCCCGACTGGCCCATAGAGTCGGGGTTTGCTCTTCAGTACTTTAAAACAAGATAGCTGCCCCTTGAGATGGATGGGGGTGCGGGTTTTCTTACTCCAACACCAATCAATAAGGACAACTCAATGGTTTGGCAAAGGGGAGTCCGTTTAATGACAGTACAAAAAACAGTGAAACATGGAAATCGACAGTGGTGCGACAGCCCGTCTTGCTTCAACTCCCTCGAACTTTATACAAAACATAGCTTTCATACCAAAAACGCGTCATAATCAGATGTGTAACACTCAAAAGTTAACATGCAATTCTATTGGTTGGAATAAGGTAACTTTAATATAGGTGCTATATCTGTATATGGTAACGGAGTGAGGGGATTGGGTAAATACCGTCAGGTGGGCATCTAAGCCCTTCCTTCAAAAATGACTGCTGTAGACGTCACTAAAAGTACAACGTCTCATTGGTTCTACTAACTATAGGACCCTAGATTATTTGGTCCATTGTGATTGGGTTGGCATCAACGCCATGCATAAATCTCCACTTTGCTTAGCAGCACGCAGAACGGTCAAGCAGGTGCAGGGTGTCCCCCAATTCACCCTGCCTTCCTCCAATCAATCATCACTTAATGGGCTATGTGTCAATTGGTTCACTGTGGTTGGCCTCGAAACTGCATCTTCTTGTCTCGAAAAAGTTCTGATATCTCGGTCTGGGTGGGTGCCAAGCGTAGGTGTGAAACTGTGCCTCGTCTCGCTCGGTTGGTCACGTGCTAGAGCACCATGGATTTACCTCGTTTCTCTCAATTTGTGCATTTGATTTTCGTTTTACCCCGCCACCTGCATTCGCTTTCTTATCTCGATTCTTCGGAGGCAGGATATTCTGTTCTTAGCTTCACTTAAAAGTAGCTACTTTTCATAGCTTCCATCGATGTGACCTCGGCTTCCCTGGCACAAGCTGCCTCTGTCGAGTTTCGATTTAGCCTTTTTCCTCCTATTACCAAAATATGAAACTTTTTGCGTTTGGCCTATAATAACCTGGGTTAGTTCTGCGTTTCATGCAACGTGGATTTGCACTTGTATAACATGCTTCATTTTGACGTAGATTGTGTACAATGGCACTTGCCGCTCTATTCTTCTACTTCGCATAGCAAGCCACACTGATTTCTTTAGCTTTCTTGTGATTACAAGCATATGTACAGGCGTTAGCTGGTTGAATATCTTTATCCTGCTTACAGTTTAAGCTCCTTTGTATTCTAAACATCGCTTCCTTCTTCTAGGTTAACGATATCTTTATTCATGGTGTTTCGTATCTTCACGTCATCCTTTGGTGCTCATATCTTCTATGGGTGCGTTAGTCCAGGCCCTCGTGACGTCACCATTCGTCTTCCATTAAGGACTTTTTTGGTTTCTCTCTGTACAGCACTTAAACAATATTTATTTTGCTTCATTTGCTGGTAGGGTTTTCTTAATGGGTACCTTACTGCCCATGGGTGTCTGGTTATTGGCACTTCAATAGGTGTCATTCTTCTAATAGGTACTGGCCAGAGCTGCTCATCGTACGTCACATATTTCGGTGTAAATGTTCCTGGTACTTCAAAATGGGCGACTGGTGTGCAGGCTATATTTGGGAGCTCCTCTACAAGCATACATTTAGAATCACTGTATGCACATTTATCTCATGAATATTAATGAGGGGCATCCTGAAACTCCAACATGTTTCCGGCCTCGAGGTGGACAACCCCAGTGTAACACATGCCGCAGCACCTCTCTGTCCCATGAGCTTTTGATCTTCAACTGGCCTTGGTTATTCTAAGAAAAGTTTGAAGATTGTGCAGATGTGATTTACTGTATGCCCTTCTGCGACAGAGTGCCATATGCAATCAACTACAATCCTGAGGTTTCATTGTATTAGCTATGCAAAATTATAGTGTTTTATTATTAGGCAGTGGGGCCTGCTAAACAGGCCTCAATTTCAAAATGTTCCATGCTGAAAAGTACAGAGCACACATGAATACTCTACTGGAGTGGTGTACTGGCACCAGCAACTGCAATGTAAATCAGCAACAGGGCAGCATGTCACTTCCTAAAACAACATGCTGGAATTAAATGCATCTATGGACTGCATGTAAAGTACTGTCTGGCAGCCATGTTTCCAAATACCGTTAACTGCATCCAATTACCTATTGTCAGTTCCTTGGCTAAAAATAAATGTGAGCTACATCTGTTAGATATAGCGAGATACGAGGAAAAACAGTAATCATTGCCAAACCTCAATATGATGTAATTGAAAAGTATCCACTTGATTTCCACTGTGTCAAGAAGCTTATGAGTCACTTGTGAATTGATATTCACCTTAGAGTTTTACCCACAAAGAATTGTGGCTTGCACAGGAAGCCCTTTTGTCTGCCTAGAAGCCCCGTCACCGTCCCAGAAGAACAGGACATACCTCATCTAGGGGTACAGTAGGAGCTGGGAGCTTCAAAGCGGCAACTGCAACACAACAGGGAAGACACACTATGGGGATAATTAGAGCAATTTTTATGATCTGAAGCAGACAGGAAATGGAGGGAAAGAAAGTGTAGTTGGGAGAATACCTCCACAGTGGGGTAGGGGACAGCCATCTTGGATTTGCCAGGCCCCCACTTTCTTCCTGTGACCCCCCCACTTCCTGAGACAAGACCCGCTGGGAGGTGACATCACAAGGAATAACCTGTTTCGGCAGAAATTATTTGCTTGTCCACTTAGAGAAGGCTTGGAATGGACCAATCTGCTGTGTTCAAGTGACTATATAAGGCGGCAAGATCACATCCTTCTCTTCTCCGCCCCATACGTGAATCATCTTTGGGGTCCATTTAGGGAAGCATCTTGGAACAACTGGAAGAGGATTTCACCGACACCTTGTTGAGGTAAACGCTGCCCAAAACTCCCATTCAAGTAGTGACCATCTTACTCCTAGTCCATAGTCCCTTTTCCCCCATACTTACGGGACATTCCTCCGTCCTGTGGGACGGGACCGGAGCACTTTGTAAAAAGCATCCCATTTTTCAAAAATGTGTCCTTCCTCTTTTTATGCGGGGTACCACACGCGGCCGTAACCCCGCCTTCTTAGCTCTGCCCAGCGCATTGCCCATCAGTCCTTTTCCATCGTCAGGTCAGAGACCTTTAAGCAATAATAGAGGAACCTTATTAGAGGGGATGGCGGGAAGGCGTATGGAGGAAAGGGGACTATGGACTAGGAGTAAGGTGGTCACTACGTTGAGTAACCTGGTTATACTCCTATGTCCCGTCCCCTTTCCTCCATACTTATGGGAGATTCCCAAGCACTCCTCACGGGAACTACGGGTGGATGAAAACACCCTACTGAAAAAGGTTTTTCAACACAGCCTGGCCAAACTGAGCATCAGATCTGGAGCTCAGGTCCAAGCAATAATGTTTACAAAAAGCCGATGGGGAGGCCCAAGTAGCTGCTTTCGCAATGGTCTCCCAGGGAACATACTTTTGAAAGGCAACAGCAGCTCCCTTGCCCCGTACCAGATGTGCATGAATCCCTTTAGGAGGCTGTAGACCATGAAAAGTGTAAGACTCTGTAATACAATCAGCAATCCATCTGGAGATAGTCGCTTTGGAGGCATGCTTGCCTTGCCGGTTACCAAAGGTCACCAACAGTTGAGAAGAACTCTTAAGTTCAGAAGTTCTTTCCAGATACTCTTCTAACATCCAGGAAATGCAAAACCCTCTCAGCTTCCGAAGCTGGGTTTGGAAAGAAGACAGACAGCGAGATTGACTGATTTAGATGGAAATTAGAGACTACCTTTGGTAAGAAAGAAGGATGTGTCCTAAGGACAACCTTATCCTTGTGGAAAACCAAGAAGGGATGATCCGCCGAGAAAGCTTGGAGCTCACTCACACGCCTTGCCGAGGTAACAATGGCCAAGAAAGACACCTTCCACGAAAGGTGCTTAAGATCTACCGTAGCCAATGGTTCGAAAGCCTTATGGAAAAAATCCGAAGAACCACGTTCAAATCCAGACTTCGGATGCGGTTTGCGAACAGGAGGGTAAAGACGCATTAGACCCGCAAAGTGCCGTTTACTCACTAGATTTCACAGTGAAAAAGATCACTGGTCTATGGATAGGTAGACGGCCACAGCCGAAAGATAAGTCCTGCATGACAAGACATGAATGCCCGACTCTGCTAGTGAGAGACGAAGGACAGCACAGTGTCAATCGTAGCCACACTGGGGTCCAACTGTTTGGCTAAGCACCAGTGACAGAACCAAAGCCACTTACTCTTATACTGAGACCCCGTCGAGGGCTTCCTGGCTGCCTGAATAATATGCATGTTGTCAGCAGACAGGTTGAGATGTTCTAAAGATCTGAACTCAGGCACCATGCTGAACGATTGTGGGGAGGGGTGCCACAGCTGCCGATCTCTCTGGTGAAGCATATCGGGAACTAGCAGAAGCCTGATCGGTGCACACACCGACAGATGTTGAAGCTCTGAAAACCAGAAGTTGGCCGGCCACCACAGAGCTATGAGCAGCTGGCAAATCGTCCGAAGAATCAGAGGCGGAAAAGCATAGGCCCTCATGTTGCGCCATGGAATCTCGAAAGCATCTCCCAGAGAGGAGGTTCCCAGCTCCTTTCTGGAGGCATATAGAGGAAGTTTGTTTGCAGGTGTTGCGAAGACGTGCACTTCCAGAGTGCCCCAACACAGGCATATCTGTAAGAGGACCTCTGCTTTCAATTCCCACTCGTAGCTGACCATTGTTTGTCGGCTGAGGGCATCTGCCGTGATGTTCAGCTGGCCCCGGGATGTGTACTGCCACCAGCCAGATACCATGCTGAACCGCCCATTCCCAAATCTGAATGGCCAGATCCAGAAGAGGAGGAAACTTGGTGCCCCATTGTTGATGTAAAACATGGACACCACATTGTCCGTACGGACACAAACCACTTTGTTGGCAATGACTGGCCTGAATGCATTGAGCACCAGGAAGATCGCCAGAAGCTCCAGATGATTTATATGAAGGAACTTGTCCTGCGGCAACTAGAGGTCAGAGACCTGAAGAAGATCCAACATTGCACCCCACCCCCGAAGGGAGGAGTCCATTGTGATCTTCACCATCGGAGCGGGGTCTTGGAAACCTGCACCCACCGACAGGTTGCTGAGAGACGACCACCACTCCAGGTCCACTCTCATGAAAGCCGGAATCAATATTATCTTGGAGTCCAGATCCACAGCCTGACGCCAACAACTCCGAAGAGCCATCTGCGTCCGCCTCATCTTGAGCCGATCAAGTGGAAGAGCCAAAACGCACGAGGCCATGAGGCCCAGAAGCCTCTGGAACCACCGGGCCGACATGCTCTCTGACTGCGCAAACATCTGACACGTGGCCAACAGATCCACCTTTCTGTCCCCGGTCAGGTAAACTCTGCAGTCGATCGTGTTCCAACGAAAACCCAGGAAAGTCAAGTCCTGAGAGACCATCATGGAAGATTTCTGCCAGTTCACCGACAGCCCAAGGTGAAACAGGAGCTGGAGGAGAGACTGAAGATTGCTCGAGGCTTTCAGCGGACAAGGACTGCGCAGCAGCCAATCGTCCAAATACGGATACACATGAATACCCTGAAGCTGAAGATAAGCTGCGATAACCGACATCATCTTCGTAAAGACACACGGTGCCGAGCTGAGGCCAAAAGGGAGCACTCTGAACTGGAAGTGTTCCTCCCCCACAGAAAACCGTAGGTATCTCTGATGCGGATTCCAGATCAGGATATGCATATATGCATCCTGGATGTCCACCACTCTGAGCCAATCGCCCTTCTGTTAAGAGGACTTTATTTGACCGGTCTGATCTTGAATTTCTCTTGGGGTAGAGAGAGATTGAACTGGGAAAGGTCTAGGATGGTGCACAGGCCAGCCTGGTTGGGTTTGGGCACCGTAAACAGCAGGGAATAGAAGCCCTCCCCTCGCTCCCCTAGAGGAACGGGTTCCACCGCCCTGAGATCCAGTAACTTCTGAATCTCGGCTCTGAGGGAGGGCGACCCCGACTGCTGGAAGGGAGGATTGATAGGTGGGGTAGGGAGAAGGGGTAAGCAGAAGCCTGCCCGAGCGACTGACAAGACCCACCGGTCCTCGGTGATGGTCTGCCACGCCTCCCAATGAGACGCAATGCATCCTCCCACCGGGGTCTTGTGCGAGCATAGAAAACCCTAATTTAGCTGGTTTGTCAGTGGCAGCACCACCTGAACCTGAGGAGGAAGCTGAGGAGCGGGAGAAAAACCGACTCCGTTTCTGCCTTCGGCGGGAATTTCCCAAAGGGGTGTCAACCCTGCGGGATTTCCGATCTAAGAAACCCCTGAAACCAAAGGAAGGCCGAGGGTTTGACGACGATCTCTGTGTCCTGAAAGGAGGTTTTACCAGGACAGACAAGGACTTGGCGGTCTGAGTGCTGTCGTTAGTTCTGGTCCGCTCCACATCTGTTGTAGAATGAAACAGCTCCTTGCCATCAAAAGGCAGGTCCAAAACCTTATCCTGCAACTCCTTAGAGAACTTGGTGACGTGTAGCCAAGCCTGACGAGATATATCCACACAGAGCATAAGGCCCCGGGCCGAGGTGTCGACGTGATGTGCCGCAGCCTCCGGCAGATCCTGTGCCAAGACCCTGGCGTCTGACAAACCCGCTTTGAAATCTTCCAGCTTTTCAGCGGGAATAAACTCCTCAAACTCCAACAGACCTTTCCACATTTTCATATTCGCCCCCACTAACACCAGTTCTGCATTGGCTTGATGCAGCCGCAGGGCTGAATTAGAAAAAATCTTCCTCCCAAGGGAGTCGAGAAGGCTATCCTCTTTGGCCAGAACCTCTGTAACCGTCGGAGAAGAGGATGACGCAGGTCTGGATTGCAAAGTGGCTGCAGCCACTACCGTGGAGGAGGGGGGGCAGACACGACGCTAAGGCCACCTCTTCCGAAGAATGGAGCCTGTAACGCGCGTCAATCTTCTTGTTGACAAACTGTAACGCGCGTCAATCTTCTTGTTGACAAACAGTCCAGAGTGTGGTTTCTCCCAAACTTTACGAACCTCAGCCAAAATGTCCTTCTGCAAGAACAAGCCGGTACGCTCCAAAGGAGATAAGGTGAACGCCCCCAAAAGCACGCCCTCCTGCGGAGCGGGTGCCTTGGGTACTGGAACATCCAACAGACATGTCCAGCACCCGGTCATGAAAAGCTCTGACAGAGCGGGCTGGTCTTCGCTGTCCTGATCGCCCTGCACGTCATCAGACAGGTCCGGATCAGGCTGAGTCACATCAGGCACCACAATAACCTTGTCCACTGGGGACAACGGAGGCAGGGGTGGAAGAGTTGGGGGCGGCCCAGCCATTAAGGGCGGCGCCGGCACAGCCACAGGAACCGCAGCTGGGACCGTCAGTGCAGGCAGGCATATCTCCCTAAACAAGCCTCGAAAGTACTCCTTCATGGGGTCAGAACGCATCAGTTTTAAACTTGCCGAAAAAGGCATCCTCCGCCGATGATTTGGGCATGACAGGAGGAGGCCTCTCATGAGCGGAGTAATTCCAGGGGCATAAGGGAGAAGGTTGCCAAGAGGGCCCTTCCCCACTGTTGTCTACATAAAATCAAGGGCGCCGATGCCACAGGAAGCGAGGCATTGTGAGGTAGAGGTATCCGAGCCTTCCAGTCATAAACTGGAACAAACGGATTTGCACAAGGAAACCGATGTTCATCTGAAAAACCACCCCCTACACCTAGGGCCGATGGCGTAGTTGTAAGGAATGTATCCAAAATGGCCACAGTGGTCTTGGCGAGAACAGCCGCCATTTTGTCAGCACCTTAGGAGAACTGAGACACGTGTGGAAGTGAAGCAGGGGTCCCCACAGGTGGGTCAGGGGTCTTCATTTTAGCCTTAACACAAGGAACCTAGGCTGAACCGGTACTGTGTGGCCTATAATGTTTCTGTGACATAGTAACAGCCAAACTAGCCTTCAAAAGGAAGGACCTCGGCACTGCCGGTAACGGAGGGATTATAGTCCAAAACCTCACTCCGTGCCCCCTCAACAGATTTGTAGTCTCCGCAAGAGTGTGAACGATGAGGAACACACCTCACTGACAAGACCTTAATAGGCCTCTCAGAACTGTTGGTCACCTTAGCCTCTAAATGGCGGGCCTCGGACCAGAGTCCGGTAAAAGCCTCTTCACGAGGGGCCTCGAACTTCCGTTCGGTATCGACAACCTCAACCGAAGTCTCAGGGCGTACCCCAGTGATTTTACGGGAAGCTCCAACCAAGGAGACCTCGAAGCAAGCTCTGGTACCCGATGCCTCAGTAGAACTGAGCCCACAAATAGCCCCCACAGGAGCGGCCTCGGAATGTAATACGGTGTCAACAGGCCCCTTACAGAAGCCCTCGGAGAAATCTCCGGTACATTTTTAGGCCTGGAAGGCACCTCAGGGCTAACCCAGCTAATAGCTTTTGACGCTCCTCCCGGACCGGGAAGACCACGGGAAGGAGTCCCCCAGTCGGAGTGCTCTAAAAACTAAAGAACTCACCAGGCATTGTTTCTTCTCATCGATGAAAGTTTGAAAATGCGCCGGGGGGAGTACGTTGAAACACCTCCTCCCACCGCTCCAAACGACGTTGAAGCGCCCGGACCGAAAGGGAGTCACAATAAAAGCACGAGTTCCACCGGTGGTCCGGACCCAAACACTCTAAGCAAAGAGGATGGGGATCCGCCCTAGCGAAGCGTCACTGACAAGAACAATTTGGAAAGTCTAGCTGAAATGGCATAGACTGACTACCACACGACCGCTAAGCCAGAGCAAGAGAGGAGGAACTGGAAGGAAAAAATCTTCCGAAGATGCAAGCGCGTCCAGTCCCGAGCGAGCAGAGAAAAGGACTGATGGGCAATGCGCTGGGCGGACCCAAGAAGGGCGGGGTTATGACTGCGTGCGGTACCCCGCGTAAAAAGAGAAGGACACATTTTTGAAAAATGTGATGCTTTTTACAAAGTGCTCCGGTTCCGTCCCACAGGACGGAGGAATGTCCCATAAGTATGGAGGAAAGGGGACGGGACGTAGGAGTACAAAGAATTTCAAGCAGAGCACAGGCTGATCGCCTAACCTCTACAGAGAACATCCAACACTGGCACCCAGGACTCTGCTTGCTGAAATGGCAAGCCCAGCAAGTGCCCCTGGGCACCCTCCTGGCTGGGAAAGGAAGAAGACAGACTCATCTTTCATCAGGGACCAAGTGACAGGCACCAAAGCACCCTAAGTACCCAGTGGAGCCGCCTTTGACACACTCAACTTTGAGATAAGGGGACCCAAACATTGTCACCTTTTTCCAAGCTTCATCGAGCCATGAACCGTTGCAGTCTGCTGAACTGCACTGCTTTTTTGTATCCAATCAAAGCAGCCCACCAACTTGAACTAGACTTGACAGACCAGAAAGCACTGAGCAACCTGGCTTAATACTGTTGGGACCCTGAAAGAAAACAAGTTGTAAATCTGTGTTTAGTGCCACTGGGCTTTGTGCTTTGGGTACTAGTAAAAGTTAAGACCCCATTTTATACCTTAATGACATTCTTCAACTGGTTTGAGTTTTCTACCAGACTGTTTACCTGCAACCCCTTGCTCTTCAATACCCAGAACTGCACTTTGCTCCCAAAGTCTGCATTCTCTGTGTATCCCAGAACATGGGCAGATGTGTCAGTTTGTAATAGTTTGTCTGACCTTTTAGTTTAAATTAACTCTTATATTTATATAACCTTGACTGAACATTTCCTTTATTTCAGTATCTCTCCATGCTGGCTCACACCTTCCAAAGTATAGCCTGTCCTTAGCCCATATTACCTTAAAAGGCAGAGGAGGTATACCATTCACGTTGGGCCGGTTCCAAAAGTATAAGTGAGAACATCGCTGTTTTAGTAATAGCATAGATATGAGTGAGTTTAGAAACCACTGCTCATGCCTGTACCACTGTAGGGCAGTCGCAGCCTCCTCACATCTCGTTTCCATTAAGGGCCCTAAAATCTTTACAAAGATTGTGCAATTAAGTGCAATTACACATCTTGGAAGGTCATGCACAGGATTTTAAATCTCAGCCTCAGAAAAACATTCCTGAACCTTCAGTCCATGAATTAAACAAATAACCAACATATATGGTACTAGCCCAGAGTGATCATACAATGACAGCCACAAATATAAACAAATGGGAAAGAGAGAAGTTGGTCTTTTTGTAGAACCCAATTAAGGCAGTTTTTGTACAATGTTCTTGGGAATGCTGTACAACCAATAACCCTAAAGGGGGGCCAATACACCAAGCCAGAAAAGGGTAGCCAAGCATCTCTAGGAGGCAAGTAATGTATTTAATATAATATAAGCATAGCATAAGCTCTGTACATACAACATAAAAACAGACATAAGTGTTAATAAAAATAGAAAAAGGAATACATAAATAAAATATACATTTCAACATACAACACAATATAAAACCACAATCAGTAAAACCATCAATTAGCATCGTTTAAAAAAGCATCATGAGATAACGGACAGTCCTGGAAATCATGAGCTCCTCGACAGTCCTGGATATCAAGTAATGTGGCAGAGCGACAACGATTAACTTTTAGGAAGGGAAAGCAGGTTGACTGCGAGGTACAATTTGTATACACACACACACACACACACACACACACTCTAGAAAATACACCACATTGATGTACTGAAACATATATACTGTTATGATGTGACACACAGATAACCATCAATTCAAATAAGCACTTGGCTAATAGTATCAGTATTAAACACAGTAATGGCTTTGAGGACTCCTCAACCCAATACTTCAATGTGGGTGCACTATACACAGATGTGCACACCGCATAAATGAATGATGAAAACGCAATGATCTCTGATAAATGCCCTTTTAGTTCTAATTGCATAGAGTCCCTTCAACACTTCTTGTTCCTATGTCCAGCCTATTTAATTATTAGATGGAGGAACCTAAAACCCTGTCTATTAAATCATGAAATTAGAGATTTGTATAGAGCAGATGTTTTATGTAAGAGTAACATCTTCCCAGCCGTCACCTTTGCAGTACTTGACTTCCTGTACTATGCTTGGAGCAGGAGAATAAGATTTCTGAAGTTAGCCAGGTAATAGGCCACAGACGTAATTAATATGAGAGTTAAGTTTTGTAACTATTAATGCAAAGATATTAACCTTTTTCTTGTTTTTTGTATATGAATTATCTAATAGTGTAAGATGTTAATATTATGATGATTTTACTAGGAGAACCTAGATTAATACATTGTTATAAATGTGTCTAAAGAACCACTGTAAATTATATTATGAAATGGAATCTCGACGATCTAGAGTATGTAGCTTATGGCGGACGCATTTTATTTAGGATGTGGAAATTTAACATAAAGTGCGTTTTATGCTTTTATGGCTGCCAGCCGTAATACAGTAAATGTGATGCTGATAAGGTGGGGAGGAAAAGGGAACCAGATGTTTCAACACACCAGTGAAAAATCCATAGTGCCTGCACAAGACACAGTACGCCATCTAAAGACACAACCCAATCTTGCTCTATATTGTAGGAAGGTGTAGTATGGTAACCTTCTAATTGAAGCTGCCTGATCTCTGTGGGACATGCCTGACTACATCATAGTATGTAGAATCATAACACTTGGAACCCAGGTCTCAATAGAGCTCTAGAAGAGAGGACTGCAATTGAACCATAACTGCCCAGCTCTCTTTACTGTTAGCAGCTTCCCTCCTCCTTTCTTACTTGTAACTTATTTACATTATTATATGTAGTATCCAATAAATATACATACGTTATATAAACGTCTCCATGCTGTTTTATACAATTTCCCGTCCCGGTCCACTTCATTTGGCGACGAGGATGGCTCTATTTGTGCCTCATCGATGCGTACGGAGCTGCTCCGCTCATGCCCGGGTGTAGCAGTTGCTCCGTCTTCTAGATCCTGAAGGTAACGCTCGGCATTTCGTCCCAAACGCACCATGCTGGCGCTCTGTCCCACTCGCTCCATTGCAGCATATATGGGACTCGATTGATGTGCTGGATCGCGCTACACATTACCAAGTCGCCCCAGCCTTTCTTTCGGTTTCTTCCGTGAACGCTGCTCATCGGAGTTCGCGCATGCGTTGAATGCGCCGAAGAAGGAAGGAGTCATTAAAGGCACAGTACGCCGTTTTTTTTTCTCCAATGCAAACCAGCGTTTTATAAGCATATAAAGTACTGACGTTATCATCAAAGGCATAGTTACTTTTTGGGTTTACATTACAAGTTCAAGGAATAGTTCATGTTGAGTACTACACAAGTGAACATTAACCTTGTGAATGATATTTAGGATCCATTTCTCCACTGACAAGAGATGTATTTAACACAGTTACTCAAAATTAAATACATGCACAATGGCAAGGATTATGTAGGATGTGCTGAGTACATCACGCTTTCTGGACACTACTGTGCCCTACATACAGCATTTAAGCAGAATTTGAACTTGCACAGTTTTGCACCTTGTGGTCCTTAACTGAATCATACATACACTTTGTGGTTTTCATCAAACCAAGTTGTCATGGCATTTAGCAGTGTGCCTCCACCTGCTTGCTTTATGCCCAGCACTGATGAACCTGCTTTGCCTTGGAAGAGGTGGATAAAGTCCTTTGAACATTATGCAGGTGTGATTTGTGGTCCCAATTGTGGTGCAGAGAAGAGGAAGTCATTACTCTTGCACTGTTTAGGTCCTGTTGGACAAGAAAAATATGAAACACTTCCAGAATTACCAGAAGAGGAGAGTGTAGACCTAAATGAATACCAGCGGGCTGTAAAAAAAATTGACAAACACTTCGAAAAGAAAGTGAGCATAATTTTAGAACGTTACAAGTTTGGCAAACGCACACAGGAGGAGGGAGAAAGTGTGGAAAAGTTTGTCACTGCATTGAGGAAATTAGCAAAGTCATGTAATTTCAATGAGCAACTGGATGAGAGACTCAGAGACCAATTTATGTTAGAGTGTCGCAGTAGCAAAGTGAGGGAAAGGTTGTGGTCGGAAAGTGATCCTTCCCTTGACATTGTTCTCCGAGTGGCAAAAGAAGTAGAACACACAGAAGAGTGTGTTAAAGAATTGGAGAATAAGATGAAACAAGTAAAAATAGGAAGCAGCAATAGTAAAATGCATGATACACCTGATGAGGAGTCAATTTCCATGATCAATAATGATATCATTAAGAGGAGATCTGTCACCAAACAATACAATTTGTTGAGAACAGACAAAAGATCAAGCAAATATGGTCAAAAAGGGCCATCATACGAGGTTTATAAGAAAAACAGTCCAGAGAATCAATTAAGGAAAGTGGGAAGAAAACGCCACGGAAGGTGTTATAGATGCGGCAATGTGAATCATTGGGCTGATGACCCGGATTGTCCAGCATTGAAGATCATTTGTAGCAAGTGCAAAGGGAAAGGTCATTTCTCTAAATGTTGCAGATCACGTGACAATGCCATGAACTGGATAGGAGACAATTCTGATAGTGATCGCAGTGAGAAAGAAATTCAAGAGGATTGCGTATGTACCATAACTGATGATCATGATGAAGAAGTGTTGGAAAGTCCCAGGGCCATGGTGTCTATTGATGGAAATGAAGTATGTATGATGATTGATACTGGTGCAAAATATACGCTCCTGCCAAGAAAATTTTGGAACAAGATCAAACATGAGTTTTTACATGAGACAGATATCAATCCAAGAGCATATGGAGGTGTGAAGATCAATGTCATCGGTTGGCATTGGGGAAAGTTGAAATTTAAGAACAGAGTTGCCAAAGGCAAGATATACATCACTGGTGAAGGGAAAACTGCCCTACTCAGTTGGACCCACCAGAGTAAATTCTATGTCAAGACCGGAGGCTCCCATTATGCTTCTCTTTCTTTTATTTAAATATTTAAAGAAAGGCTCAGCAGCAAGATATTTTTGTGCACCAAGTGTTATATGAGTAAACATAGAAAAGGGGGTGCACTAAATATATAATATAACAAGTAAAACATAACATAACAGTAGTATCTTCGGAGTTCTGAAGAAACAAACTCCATTTCCCAGAGTTCCCTAGTGTCACCAAAGAAACATCAACATGTGACTTAGTCCTCCAATGGGTGTCCTGATCCTTTCATAAACAGTCCTAAACATGATGCGACTTCCTCTTTCTTTGCTGCTCACAGCAAGAGATAAGTACCTTCATGTTTACCTCTGATTATAAACGTGATTTCATTTTACATAATTGACATTGCTATATATGCTTAATTATTGTTTATGAGCGTACCTTGCCTTTAAATTGATTTCATTTTGCTCATTGCCTTCGTTGTTGACTCCGACGCCAGCTGCCTTCTGCTGGCGTCGGAGACCGCGTAATTCGAAGCCTCGCTTCGCGCTCGCTGACACAATCCGTCATCTGTTTTCTTTCGGCGGGCTCGCGTCGGCTTCCCCGAACAATCGGTGCTCTCCTCGAGCACGGGGAAGCCGGCGCGGCTTCGCTACAGCTGTTTTTTTCTTCCGCTTCAGGCGGACTTCTCTGCGGGCTCGCGTCGGCTTCCCCGACCCATCGGTACTCTCCAAATCGAGTACGGGGAGGCCGGCGCGGCATTACTACTGCCCGCAGTGCCGCCCACTAACCACCAGGGGAGCTCCTGCTCTTCCTGGTCCCTTCCTCTATCCGGCGCTCGAGTGCGCATGACCCTCATTTATAACGGTCTCTGCGAACTCGAGCGCCGGAACTTCTCCTCAGGCGGCAGCTATTATACTTCTTTACATCGGACCGACAGGATTTCGCACGCGAGTGCGGGAAAAATATCGGCATACATAATTTGCATAAATTAAAAAAAAAAAAAGAAGAAGAGAGAAAATCTCCCGTTCAGCATTCTATGAAGATTATAATAATAAGCTGAACTGATTTACTGGGCAGTGAGAGATGGCGTTCAAGGGCCCATAAGACAAAAAAAAAAAAAAGTGAGTAAGGTGCTTTAAAATTTATTATGGCAGCGCAGTACTCACCCCAATCAGATCAGGCCTGGTCTGAGACGGAGGAAGATCACTGCTATATAGATGAGGTGGCAATGGCTAACAGCTTACAAAAAGTACTGGGATCCTCTGTGGAAACCAGTATTAAGAAAGCAGTAACAGACATGCTCATTCCCATTCAACAACGCCTAGAAACTATGGAAGAGCATTTAAGAGGGACCTCCCCCCCTGGGAGAAAGAGAACGCAAAAGAGAAAGCACCTTACGGAAGGGGGATGTATACCGGCTCGCAAGAGCAGAAGCTGTATGACCCCCCCGAGCCAGCCAACAGATGCCACAGCTGCCGTTTCGGACGCCTTCTCCAGGCTGAAACAAGCCTTTATGAATAGGAAGATAACCTCTTCCCATGAACCCTCTTACCTAGAGGAAGAAATGAGGGAAAATGTACCCTCCAGCCCGGAGAGATACGGACAGGGCACTGAAGATGACCAAAACAAGAGCGTCTACGACGCTGATCCTTCTCAATCCTCATCTGAAGAGGAAATTCAAATAGAGGGTTCAAAGCCCTCTGGTTCTGGGACTGCGGCAGACCCCATCCCCAAGAACACTACCGTAAACAAGCCTCCTGCAGAGGGGATGTTTACTCCGGAAGACCTTATACATCCCAGATCCACAGACTGGGAACCATCTTCAAAGACATCAAGATACATTCATTTCAGGCTACGTAAGCCACTGGATAAAGAAGTTAGAGCTAGACTTCGAGCGGAATGTCCACGTCCGGATATTGCGGACAAAGTGGCTCTAACACCAGAACTAGATTCGAAAATGATTACCTTTCTAGGTAAAAACGTAAAAGACCCAAGGAAAGGCATAGACCGTGCCTGGAAGTCCTGCCAGGACAAAGTACTAGACGTAGCAGGGCCACTAGCCAAGATTTCAGATCTAGCGGAAGAAGCAATAAACTCCTCTAACCCCATTGACCCGATAATACTTTCTGGTTGGGTTCAACGAGCAATTTGCCTTCTAGGCAACGCCAGTTGTGCTATTTCGACAGAACGCCGAAAAGGCATCCTATATAAAATAGACGCCAAACTGAGCGAGCTGGCAGACACAGAGTCCGGTCCAACAGCACAAGGTCTGCTTTTTGGAGATCCTTTTATGAAGGAAATGGCGAAATTCGTGGGAACATTTACAGCATTGGACAAAGCACAAGCCTCCATAAAAAGAGTCTTCGCGTCCAAGGTTTTCACCAGGGCCGGACGAGGCAGAGGTCGCTCCTCCGGCCGTTATTTCTTCGACAAAAGATCTCAACACTCCAGAGGCCAGCATAACTCCTGGCAAGAGCGCTCCGACACTTTCTTTCCCTCAAGAGGTCGTGGAAGAGGGCGCCCCTGGAGAAGATCGGCCAGATACCCAGCCCAACAGCAATCTACAGGTCAGTGTACTTATAGCAGCGCCAGCGCCCATGACTCCTATAGGGGGGAGGTTAATGATGTTTATAAATGCTTGGGATACCTTATCAGGAGACGCCTGGGTCAGGGACACAGTTCGGGGCCTACGCCTAGAATTTTTCGAGCAGCCCATTCAGACATGTCGCCCTACTCCAATAGTAATGTCTCAGACAGATCAAATCGCTTTAGACAGCGAAATACACAATCTTTGTCTGAAGAGAGCAATTCGCCCCTGTCAAAGCCAGGGAGGGTTTTTCAGTCCCATATTCCTAGTCCGCAGGAAAGAAAAAGTACGACCAGTCATAAACCTCAAAGCTCTCAACGAATACATCATTTACCGCCATTTCAAAATGGAAGGTATACACATGCTCAGAGATCTTCTGAGACCGAACGATTGGCTCATGCGTCTAGACCTGAAAGACGCCTACTTGACGATACCAATTCATCAGGCACATACGAATTACCTGAGATTTTCCTGGAAGAATCGAGATTGGGAATTCACAAGCCTACCTTTCGGGCTCTCTTCAGCGCCTTGGGTTTTCACCAAGCTTCTAAGGTCTGTAGTAGCTCATCTAAGAGAGCAAGGTGTTCGTCTTATTATTTATCTAGACGACATCATTTTTATGGCACAATCGCAAGAGCTAGTTCAGAAAGACACCAAACTAGCTATAGACTTGCTACACAGTCTCGGCTTCCTTATAAATTGGGAAAAGTCAATTCTTCTTCCATCCAAGACCATGGAATTTCTGGGCTTCGTCGTGGACACCCAGAATTGTCAACTCCGACTCCCAGCAGCCAAGATCCATTCTACCAAAAGGGAGATTCGCAGGATTCTGCAGAAGGACCTGTTCTCTCTTCGAGAACTAGCAAGAGTGATAGGGCTGCTATCCTCCTCCATTCAAGCGATATTTCCCGGCCCTCTTCACTATCGCGAATTGCAAAGACTGAAAGGCCAACACTTAAGACACAGTCTTTCATACTCTCAACTCCTAACATTATCTCCCCAAGCGAGGACAGAACTCAATTGGTGGCTCACCCACATGGAGGCCTGGAACGGCAGAGCCATTTTCGGATCTGCTCCAGATATCATCATCGAGTCAGACGCCAGCCGCTCCGGATGGGGAGCGAGATGCGGCTCTATAGCCACAGGAGGGACCTGGTCCTATCAGGAGCTAGGCCTGCATATCAACTGCCTAGAACTTCTGGCAGGTTCCTTTGCAGTACGCTCCTTTGCCAGAGACAGAGTGAGTTGCTGTATCTTGCTAAAAATGGACAACATTTCCGCAGTAAGGTACATCAACCATCTAGGTGGCACCAAATCAAGACCTCTAGCAGAATTAGCCAAGGACTTCTGGCACTTCTGTCTGGCGCATCAAATCTCAGTCACAGCAGAATATCTTCCCGGCCTATCAAATGTGGTAGCGGACTGGTACTCCCGCCACTCCACAGACTACAGCGACTGGAAGCTCGACAGAGGAGTCTTCCTCCGCCTCCAGGAGATTTGGGGCCCAATGTTCATAGATCTTTTCGCCTCCAGACTCAATACTCAGCTACCACGGTTTTACAGCTGGAGACCGGATCCAGCAGCAACAGCAACAGACGCTTTTCTCCAACAATGGTCCCAAGGGGTACTCTATGCCTTTCCCCCATTCACCATGATAGCGAGGACCCTGGCGAAGGCCCGTCTGGAACATTCAGACTTAGTCCTCATAGCACCGGTCTGGACATCTCAGACCTGGTATCCAGTCCTTCTGGAACTTTCCTCGGATTTTCCAATCCTACTACCCCAATTTCCAGATCTTCTTCTAGATCCTTCAGGGCAGAGACACCCCCTTCTTCTCAACGGTTCTCTGACCCTGGCAGCATGGAGGATTTCAGGGCAAGATGGAGAACTCCAGGCATGTCACACAGGGCGATCAGTCTCATTGAGGAAAGCTGGGCTCCTGCCACCCTTAAGAGATATTCCAACTCTTGGGGCGCCTGGAGCACCTGGTGCCAGGAAAAAGGCTTACATCCAATTTCAGCACCTGTAGAGGAAATCTTGAATTTCTTAGCATCTCTAGTAGAAAGAGGGCTCGCCTACAGGACAGTGAACGCATATCGTTCAGCGATTTCAGCTGGTCACGACCTCATTGAAGGAATACCAGCTGGTGAACACCACCTCGTCTGCAGATTATTAAAAGGAGTAAGACTTACAGTCCCGCCCCTTTCCCGCTATGACAAACTCTGGGACGTTAACAAAGTATTGAATCTTTTCCTTTCATGGCATCATAATGAGGAACTATCACGTACAGCCCTCTCGGGCAAGCTTACTACTTTACTCTGCTTAGTCTCCTGCAGGAGAGTCTCTGATGTCAGAGCCCTTGACCTAGCAGGCAGAACCTTTTCTCCTGACGGTATTGTATTTCACATACACAGAAGAACGAAATGTAACTCTAGGGTAATTTCTTACCCCGCCTTCAGGGACCAACCCAAACTTTGTCTGGTGAAATGCCTGAAGGTTTATGAAGAAAAGACAGCCCCCCTTAGGGCCCTCCCCAACGGGCAACTACTGATAGCTCTGCGTAAACCACACAAACCAGTTTCCGCCCCCACTTTAGCGCGCTGGGTGCGCTGGACTCTAAATCAAGCCGGGATAGATACCCAGCACTTCGGAGCTCACTCTGTGAGGGGAGCTATGGCCTCTAAAGCCTTTCAGGCTGGAGTTCGACTAGAAGACATTATGAGAATGGCAGACTGGGCAAGCGAATCAGTATTTAAACAATTCTACTTGAAACCAGTAGATCAACCGGCATCTATTGTGGTGAGTAAGCTTTAAACAAGCATAATGGGAGCCTCCGGTCTTGACATAGAATAAAGATTTTCCATAATAACTTACTAGAAAGTCTTGATTCTATTAAAGACACGGAGGCGAGCATTATCCCACCCAATGAGAAAATAATACTGTACTTCTCTCCTAATTGTGACAATGTATTATTATAAGTTACTAAACCTCACAAAGAAATGATTGCATTTATGAGAAATAAATAAATAACCAATGACATTTTCTCCCACCCCGATAAGGGAACTAGGGTTGTTATATACATGAAGTAATTTGCTTTCTATCTCCTTTTTCGACAGCGCCTGCCGACAAATCCACTTGATCAGCTGTTCAACAGATCTAACAACTTCAAGTGCTACCTTTCCATGGACAACCAAGTTCGCAGCTTCGAAAGAGGAAGTCGCATCATGTTTAGGACTGTTTATGAAAGGATCAGGACACCCATTGGAGGACTAAGTCACATGTTGATGTTTCTTTGGTGACACTAGGGAACTCTGGGAAATGGAGTTTGTTTCTTCAGAACTCCGAAGATACTACTGTTATGTTATGTTTTACTTGTTATATTATATATTTAGTGCACCCCCTTTTCTATGTTTACTCATATAACACTTGGTGCACAAAAATATCTTGCTGCTGAGCCTTTCTTTAAATATTTAAATAAAAGAAAGAGAAGCATAATGCTCGCCTCAGTGTCTTTAATAGAATCAAGACTTTCTAGTAAGTTATTATGGAAAATCTTTATTACGAGTGAAAGTGGATTCCACCAGCGTGGAATCAGTTTTGTCCATAAGTGGTGGCAATCCTGAATCGATTAATGGTGGCAATGTTATAGGTAAAGCTGGTTTGCTAGAGGTTTTCCGAGATAAGATAGGATGTCTTCAAGGTTATACTCATCAGATATTACTCAAAACAGACCAAAAACCTATAGCTCAAAGATTAAGAAATATTCCGTTAGCTGTACGAGAAGAAGTCAGTAAGGAAATAAGGAAAATGGAAGAAAATGGAATCATAGAAAGTATTGATGCCAGCGAATGGGTTTCCCCACTTGTTGTGATAAGAAAAAAATCAGGAAAACTTAGAATTTGTGTTGACCTACGTGAGTTGAACAAATGTGTCATACCTGATCGCCATCCTTTACCAAATATACAAGAAATTGTTTCTACTATTGGACCTTCTAAAATATTTTCAACGCTTGACTTATCTGCTTACCATCAGATTAAACTTCACACAAGTTCAAGGAAATTGACTGCATTCATAACTCCTGATGGTTTGTATCAATTTAAAAGAATGCCGTTCGGATTAGTGTCGGCAGCATCAGTGTTCCAGAAGGTTATGCATGGGATGTTCAAAAATACCAAAGGAGTGATTTGTTTTCAAGACGATATATTAATTCATGCTATCACTCAAGAACTACATGACAAGAGATTATTACATGTATGTAAAACATTATGTGATGCAGGCATGACTTTAAGCAAGGACAAATGTAAGATAAATTGCACAGAAATTGAATATTTGGGACATAAAATTACAGCAGAAGGAATTTTTCCAAAACCACAATTAGTCAACACCATTGTGGGAATGCCGAGCCCGAGTAACAAAGATGAGATTCGTACATTTATTGGTATGGCTGAGTACTATTCAAAATTTGTCAAGGATTTTGCCATCCACACTGTTCCATTACGAGAGGCACTCAAGAGGAAATTGTTTGAATGGAATGAGGAATGTGAAAACGAATTCAAGTTTATAAAGAATGCGATAAATTCTGCTCCTGCATTAAAGAATGTTTGTACCAATGACAAGATTATCATCACTACGGATGCCAGCAACGTAGGCCTAGGAGCTGTGTTGTCTCAAGAGAAGGATGGGCAGGAAGCTATAATTGCTTTTGCATCGAGATTACTCAAGGGAGCAGAGATTTCATATGCCACTATAGAGAAGGAAGCTTTAGCCATCAAGTGGGCAGCTGATAAGTTTAGAAGCTTTATATGGGGAAACCAAGTTGAGTTTCGAACCGATCATAAGCCCTTAACTCAAGTGTTCATGTCAAAAGGTCTTAATAAAGTATCCAACAGGATGAGAAGATGGGTCATGATGCTGCAAGAGTTCAACTACACTGTGATATATGTTCCAGGAATAAAGAATGTGTCTGCTGATTGCTTATCTCGCTTAACTAACATTTCTGAGATTGTCGATGAAGATGAAGACATGGAAGTTGTCTTTTGTGTGGAAACTTCTTCCATATCTAAGGATGTTTGGGATCATGCTGAATCAAATGATAATAACACCAAGAAATTGAAAGAATTAATTCAAAGTCATGATTGTATGAAGAAATCTAAATTTGAAGAAGCAGACTTAAGCGCTTTTTGGCCTGTTGCAGATGAACTTCATGTACACGGGAATTTTGTGATGAGAGGAGATAGTCATTCCTCCGACGGATCTGCGTTCAAAGATTATAGAACTGGGACATGAGGGTCATCAAGGAGTAATAAAGACCAAACAAAGAATTAGGAATGACTATTGGTGGCCTGGTTGCGACCTGCAAATCGAGCGATATATTAGGGAATGTATCCTTTGTTGTGATGACGAAAAAAAGTGTGCGGGTTCCAGACAACCAATGGTTATTACTGACATTCCCAATAGTGCTTGGAGGGATATAAGTATGGATGTTTTAGGTCCCATATGTTGTAAAGGTGTACAAAAATATTGTTTGGTAGTCATAGATCTCCTCACCAGGTGGGTAGAGATTTTAATTGCCTCTAGTGTCACGGGTAAAACTGTGGTTGAATTTTTATCAAATATATGTGAGAGGGAAGGTTATCCGGGAAGTATTCTTTCCGATAACGGTACTCAATTTAAGTCTAAAGAAGTGGCAGACTTCTGTAAAAAATTTGCCATTGAGCACAAGACCAGCTCAATTTCCATCCCCAAACTAATGGATTAGTGGAACGTTTTAATAAAATCTTGAAAGAAACCATCAGAATGGCTTGGGCCAATGGGATGGATTGGGAAGATGCTGTCAGGGAGAAAGTAATTGCCCATCGTTTTACCCCACACACCAGTACAGGTATTTCTCCCTTCGAGCATAGTAGGGGAAGAAAAGCAAACACCAAATTAGCTCCCATTTGGCTTATCAAGGGGAGTAAGGAAATAGAGAAGAATGTAGTCAATGCAAAAAAAAAAATTAGGGAAACGCAAAAGAGAAACAAGATCAATTATGATAAGAAGGTACGTAGCAACAAGTATGATATGTCTACAGCTGTTGGTAAGTTGGTCAAGGTGTTACTTCCTCCTGCTCTAAGAAGTGGACCATGCAAATGGTCCAAACCCATTAAGGTTATAGAGGCTTTTCGTCATGCTGTCAGGACAGAGGACAAAAGGATATGGAATGTAGAAAGAATTTGGATGTGTGAAAGTAATGATCTTAACGAGAGGGAAAAGAGAAATGTAGGTCAGAAGATAGACAGAAATGTTAGAATTTCTAGGAATGTAAGCAGTGGTGTGAAGAGTAATTGTGGTAGTGCTGTTGAGAAGAAATGTGATGGCAATTCTGAGCAATTTCAATTTTCTTTGCCAACTACCTCCAGATATGGTGGATGCATGTCCAGATCTGGCAGATCTTATCGTTTGCCGAAAAGGATGGAGGACTATGTGGAGTTTACATGAACCAGCTAGAACATTTGTTTCATCAGTTTTTCTGTACATAGTTTGTGAACAATATAAAGGGAAGGAGATGTGTAGTATGGTAACCTTCTAATTGAAGCTGCCTGATCTCTGTGGGACATGCCTGACTACATCATAGTATGTAGAATCATAACACTTGGAACCCAGGTCTCAATAGAGCTCTAGAAGAGAGGACTGCAATTGAACCATAACTGCCCAGCTCTCTTTACTGTTAGCAGCTTCCCTCCTCCTTTCTTACTTGTAACTTATTTACATTATTATATGTAGTATCCAATAAATATACATACGTTATATAAACGTCTCCATGCTGTTTTATACAATTTCCCGTCCCGGTCCACTTCAGAAGGCAGTATAATAGTGGAAAGCACACAACAGTTATAGATAAGGGGTGGGAGAAAAACATAACCAAACATTTTATCACGAAGGAAATATAATCATAAAGGCCCCTTAAGCATACACTTATACGCCACATTAATTCTGGCCCTCTGGGACAGAATATAAAAAATATATAAATGCACACTTTATAATTAATAGTGCTAGAGCGGGAGGTATGGTACCGGGTGCCAAATAGAGCCACCTAACTTAGCTGCTCCGAAAGCCCCAGTGAGTGTTGACTGAAATGGGGCAGCTCGTGTCCTCTGCGGCACCAAAGACCGCATGAGCAGCTACTTGCTTGCAGTCGGCAGGCAAAGGTGGGGTTAGTTTTATCGGCGAGTAAAGCGGCATATAATAAAAAAAGCTGCCCCCCCCCAGAAGACCGCATGGTGAAACCGGTGGGTCAGTGACAGCCGTGCCGCAGCAAGGGGGGGCACGCACTGCACCTATGGTGAGACGGGGCACCAGGGGATCGGCTCTGCTGCGACAGCTGTCCTATATCTTAGAGGGCACACAGGCAAGTGAAAAATGTAGTATTGAACTTATGACATACACATTATCTCCGAATCCGGAACGCCAGACTTAGCGGGCTGCTCACCTGCGGAGCCAGCGATGCAACCCGTGAGCGCTGCACATGCTGCTCCAATCCCCCGAAGCTAATTCGCAGTAAGCCCCGAGCAAGGAGAGTCAGACTGTGCCTTGGCATGCCGGCAAGTAGCGAGGTGCCCTGCGAGTGCGAGAAACAGTGTGGTACGGCCGGACCCTGGCGGTGCAGTGAACAGCCACACAAGCAAACAAAGTGCCCTTGAGCTCGCACGGAGCGGAGGACGCTGGAAGCAACTCTTCCCCCCCAGCACCCGGCAAGTGAAGCCGATGCAGAAAGCAGCCCGGCATGCCCTCACGAGTGCTTAAGCGGCATGCTCAATTAAACCCTGCTACTACAGAAAGAGTTCCTGGTGATTAGCCATAGTTGAAGTACAGAAGCTGAGCGCGGGGTATAGCACCTCGCACTTGTCTTTGAGTGCACAGTCACAGTCAGCAGAGTAGACTGAACACTGCCCTTGCACCTCATTGAATCCCCTGTGCACAGAACCCGGAGGAACAGCCTGGAGCCTGATGTATAATCAGCATCAAAAACAGCTAAAGGTCAGTGCCACAAGCAGTACGCACAATTCATGGTGAAAACAGGCAAGCCCAGGAGTAATAAGGTCAACTAGAGTGACGTGAGCCTGCCTAAGATCCTGAGAAAGCAGATGTTGCAGCATAGATCTGCATGGCAAGCCAAGCAAAATCCAAGACTAAGCACTTTCTGGTCCACTCCCCAACAGACGGTGACTGTGAGAGAGCCCACAATAGCGAGTGCGGACCAGACACGACCGGAAGAAGCAATGGAGAAAGAGGTACCAGTTTCTGCCAGTGGACTCTCCAACGCAGATCTCATTGACTGTCTACAGAGCCTTAATACAGAGCTGAAGGAGGAGCTGACCCAGTCCATACTGGCGGAAATGAAAAGCAGCGGTGCAGAACTGAAGAAAGCAATTGCAGACCTAGTCCAGGATAAGAAGCAGCTTAATGCACGTGTGGGAGACACTGAAACGGCTCTGCAGTCATTACAGGAGGATGTACTCAACCTTCAGGGAGAACTCACCGGTGCCAAGCAGAACATGTCTCTTCTAGTGACAACCATAGAAGATCTGGTAATTAGACACTGGCATGAGATTCTCTGTATACGACACGCAGCCGAAGGAGTGGAGGGGGGCGATCTTCGAGGCTGGGTGCAGCAAGTCTTCAAAGCAATATTCCCGGAAATAGCTGCAGATGGGATAACATTGGATCAAGTCCACAGAGTTGGCCCACTTTGAAGAGCTCCAAAGGCGTTGCCAAGGGAAATCATAACGAAATTTCACTTGTATCATACTACGGAGGAAATTATGCATGCGCCAAGAAAGATGGGGTCTCCCACATTTTAAGGTCAATCCCTATTGATCTTCCAGGACATTGCACCTCTCACTCTGCAGAAAAGACATGCTTTTCGGCAGATAACAGGAATTCTGCAGAAAGAAGGAATCCGCTACAGGTGGACCTTCCCCTTCGGCTTGCTGTTTTGATGGAAGGGGCACGAAATGAGATGCACGACCCGAGAAGAGGCAGCACAGTTACTGTGCCTACAAGTTGGAAGCGAGCAGGGTGACTCGAATTACAACCATTGGTCCTAAATCCCGCTGCTCAGGCGACCGCACAGCCTCATGGATACCAGAGAGAAGCAAGACTCACAGCCGCAAGAAGCTTGACAAGAGCAACATAATTAAAAGGCAACGTTGGCAGAAGCTGTATTCTCCCGAGGGGGTTTAGAATTGAGGGCTTTAGAGCCACCTAATGAAATGGTGTGAGGAGGTGAGAGGAGAGGTAGGTTTCCTCAATGTATCACCTCATGGGTGGGGGGCTATAGGCGAACAGGTCACAGGATGAGGCGAGCGGTGGTGGGGGGGGTATTATCCACCTCCACAACATATAAAAGCACACACAAAAAAGTGTAGACTGGCAAGCATGGGGAGCATATTCCACTTCACAGTCCTGACATACAATGTAAGGGGTCTCAACACCCCACGAAAGAGGTAGGCTGCTAGAGCTTGCCCAACTGCAAGCTGATACTGCGTGCATACAAGAAACGCACCTGATGAGGAAAGACAAGCATAGGCTCCGCTTGAAACACTTCATACATCAATTCTTCGCTAGCACAAAGAACAAGAGAAAAGGGGCAGGCATTCTGGTGCATAAACGGGTGCAGTTCAACCTGGTGAAGACCAAGTCAGATAAAGACTTGTGGAAGGGTGGTTTAATGGTGCGCTTATCACTATTTCCATAGTCTTTACACCAAACAGTGGCCAAAATGAGTACTGCTTTGCAGTGTTACGAGAGCTGGTCGAATTTGCAGCTGGGGGGTGAGGGGTGCTGCTGGCGGGGGAATCACAACATGGACATCTCCAGGGTTACTGTGGAGAATCCTGTGGATCCCCCACCAAAACTTTGCCCAAAGCCACCTCCCAGGTTGCCAGGAAAGGGCAGACGCTTCCCGATCCCAAACCTGGGGTTGGTGTACTGCGGTAGAATCACCTGGGTGGAGACAAGGCCCAGGGTAGTGGGGAGATTGCGTGGGGTGAGTATTTCTCCACTCGGAAGGATACATTTGACACTGGGTTGAAAGAGGAGTTGGCTTATTGCCACTGAATATATCTCAAACTCCTAGTAAGACTGAAACGGTAAACTCCAAGAGTGTGATCCCACAACATATCAAAGGAGCAGTTCTTTTGTATCCCTAAAATTAAATATCCTCCCTCCATGCCAAAGGTATACCAAATGGAATGATAGAAATGTGGCCTTTCCCATATCATCTGTCTCTAATAAGACTGAAATCTTCTAAAAAACAAGGGAATTAAAACTACCCTTAAAATTTTAAAGAAGTGGAAAAACCTAATTTCCGTTAATTGAACTACGTGTCCCAGAATCCCTCAGGGACTGTGACGAAGAAGAGGGCTGAGGAGGCATGCAGAAGTAAAGGCTAGGCAAGCAGGCCTAACCGTCTTTGCCGGAGTCAGGCAACTAATGCAAGGCCCCCCCCATGAAAGGGCTGGAAACTCTCCAGCAATATAGAAGGGAAGGGACTCAGAAAACAGGGGGTGTCACTAACCCAAATATCAACATGGGAGAAGCATTCATAAAGGAAGACATAGCGGGAGTGATGGCGGAAATAAGAGCCCTACGCACAGACATCAATAGCGGAGCTGAAAGGAAAAGTGGAGAAAATAAAACGGAAGGTTGAAAACCTGGAACATAATCAAATTAACGCCGACCTGGTCAAGATGAAGGTAAATGCCAGGGTGACCAAGAGGAACTTGCGTTGAAAATTGACGATCTAGGAAACAGAGCGGAGGGCCAACCTGTGGATAGTGGGCCTTGAAGAAATTGAGGGGCAGACCCCAGCTCAAGTCGAGTGAAATGTACGGGACATTGGCAATCTTCTCTATCATGCAGAAGTAGGGAAAGCAGTACAAATCGAAAGAGCCCATAGAGGAAGCAGGGCATTCAACGGAGGCCCACACTCAGTGGTGGTTAAATTCCTACACTATAAAGAAAAGACAGACATCCTTCTCGGGGCCAAACGGATGCAAAAGGTGGAATATCAAAACTCCAAGATGAGAATAAATCAAGATTAGGCCTCACACTGGGATACAGAAGAGAACACAGGCCGCTCACTGCATGGCTCACAGAACAGGGAATTAGATATCGATGGGGTTTCCCCTTTGCATTACCAATCGATATACAAAGGGAAGAATACAGAGCCACCACAGCTGCGGAAGCGAAACAAATCCTACAGCATCTGACAGAGTGTGGAGGGGAGAACCCTTACAGGCCCACGTGGGACACACTCCCCAAGAGCAACATGGTCATCCTCACAACCTTTAAGACGCAAAAGAAGCAAAGCCAGCAAAAAATACATTAAGCTCAACTCAGCAAGGAAGCCGCCGTGACCCGGGGAAAGATACAGACCATGCCCACACAAGGGGACAGACCAACCACAACATGACCAAAACAAACAAATGGAACGGAAGAAGAAACCCCTGGCAGAGGGGAATTTGCACTGTGGTGGCCCTCAGTTGAAGGAAAGCGTCTCCATAAAAGGTACCGTGTTACAGGTACTCACATGTTCGTAAACTGTTTAGATTTGTTATGGTTAATTAGGGTATTGGGTTTAGGGACTCGGATGGGTTTGCGATGCACACGAGGGAGAAGCATGGGATGACAAAGGGGGGAGGTGAAAGACAAAAAGGTGAAAGAAAAGCAGTGACCCGAAAATGGAATCAAAACTAGGGGAAGGAAGGGGAGCAACCTCTAAAGGTAGGAACATTAAACGTGAAGGGATTAAACACACCCGTCAAAAGGTCCCTAAAGTGCAAGAATTTGAAAGAGCAGCAATGGATGTCCTCTTTATTCAAGAGACTAGATTTAAGCCGGGGGAGGAGAGGCCCCTGAGAGGAAAAGTTATGGGGCAGACCTACTGGGCATCAGCCACGCAGAAAAGGGGGGAGTGGGCCTGATCTTGCACAAAAAGGTCAGTCTGGCGGAACCTGAAGTTCACTCGCTAATGGAAGGCAGACTGCAAATAATCCAGAGGAAATGGGAAGGGATCGAAATCAACTTAGCGGGAGTATGTCCCCCCCCCCAACCAAGGTCTAGAAACACTTAATGAAGAAGCCATTGCCACCTTATTAACTAGAAACAAAGGGATTCTCATAGTGGGGGGTGACTTCAACACGTGGGCCGACCCACAAGCTGACAGGGGACGAAGCTGGGAAATAGAGGGGTGTCTCAAGGGGCGGGAAGCAATTTCCAAAAGAGCTTAGAAAAGGGAGCCTTCCTAGATGTGTGGAGGACCATCCACCCAGACGCAAAGGGATACACGTTCTTCTTGAATGTCCATGCAACCTTCACCAGAATAGATTACATATTGGTAAAGAGGGAACACAGGCCCAGAATCATACAGAGCACAATCCGAGTAGTGGGCAGGTCTGACCATAATATGGTCACCATGGACTTGGAAGGCATGAATAGGGGCGACTCTAGATGGCGATGTAACGAGCACCTGTGGAAGGGCAAGATCTTTGCCCAGGAGCTCACCAAAGAGATAGAAGAATATTTTCAGAACAATGACAACAGGGAGGTGGAGGGAACTATTCTTTGGGAGGCAGGAAAAACAACATTGAGAGTGGGCCTTAATAAGAGAAGGGGCACGAAAGAAAGGAGAACACAGACTCCAGGAGGAAAAGCTAGGCTGTCATGATGCCTACCCCCAGGCATCCGGACCAAGCCCATCAGCCCCGGGAGCAGGCATCTAGACATTTAATAAAACCTCATCAGCCCCGGCTAGGGGCTATCTGGGTTCAGTCCTGGCGCCTTAGGCGCCAGGCTCATAGTAGGAATAAGTCCTGGCGCCTAAGGCGCCAGGCTCAGTCATTACTTACCTCAGGCAGACCATGCTGCAAATGACTCCAATCCACCATGAAGCCTGAAAGGGACTATTTTTCTACAGGGACTATTTTTTACTCGGGTGTGGTTCTAGGGACTTCTTACCTGGGACTACTTTTGAGGCTATTTAAACCACACCCAACCAGCAACACACGCTTCGCGTTATTCTGCATCCAGCAGCGTAACACTCACCGTGCCTGCAGCCTGCATCCAGTCTTCTGCCACGCCCGCCTCGAATCCGGAGCTCCTAAAACAAAGAGGAAAGAAAGGGACAAGGTTAGAAAACAAACTCATTTCTATTCCACACCTGATTCTGGATCCATCTTGTATCCAGACCGGTAAAGAACATCATTTCTGCACGCGCCACACCTCCAGCTGCAGCGCCGCGCCATACTTAACAATCTTCACAGCATCCTTTGGGTCGGCGCTGCCTCCATCATTTCTTCCCCGAACTTCGGCACCTAGGAGACAAAAGAAAACCACAAGGTGACCCGAGGGAACCAACAAATATAATTCTTACCACCATAGATTTACCCGATTTACCACCAGAGGCATCCTTTTGTGACTCCCCATATTTTCATGTGCCACATCTGTAAAGAGAGACAAAACAACACGTTTTCCTCGTGCAACATTTACCGGACAGCGCAGACTAATGCAGACTCTTACCTGAGCGCCACCAGGTGACACAAGAGCATCTTTTCACAAGCCAGCTGCAAGACAAGAAAGGAAGGGGGGTACAAGAGTGAACATCGGACATATTGAACTCTATGAACTTAATACTTACTGGTCCTCACCAGAGCCAATACTCTCCGGAACTCTCCAGAGCCTTCAAACCAGTGAAGTAACTGGAATCGACGAACCCCTGCAAATCCACGCAGGATGGAGAGCTCATCTTTTAAGAATATAAGGCGAGATTGCTGTGAGGGCATTTCGGAGGTGATTAGTTGGGGAGGACTGTGGGGGTACCATCACTTGAATCCACAAGTGGCTAAATCCATCTCTCCACTTGCAGGAGAATATTTCTACGGGTTAAGCAGACAAGATTAGGAGGGCAGATCCAGTCAGTCATCGCTGCACTACGCATCAAGTGGGTGGAGACCGCAGCTGTCCAGGTCCGACCGACGCCCCTGTGGGAGCCAGGTGAGCGTAACATAGGCAAAGAAATAAAACACTTAAAAAACAAACTACACTCCAAAGGAGCATACCATGCCAGAGCTAAGGGTGCTAAAGCAAAAAAGAGAGTAATTGAAAAAGCTGGGAATTGGGGACACAGTACATGAATTGAAATACCTAAAGCAAAAATTCTATGAGAAAGAACACACGGCAGACCGGATGCTAGCCAACAGGTTAAGGGCTCAAAGAGCAGAGAGATGGGTGGACCAACTACACGGAGAAGGTCATATCGCCTCCTCCCCCGATAACATAGATAACCACTTTTCCCCAATACTATGAGAAGCTCTAGAAGAGCGAACAGATGGGTACGAGGCCAGTGATGCACGAATATATTAAAGGCACAGGGCTGAAGCGCATCTCCCCAGAGGAAAGGCACACCCTAGAGGCCCCATTTACCCTAAAAGAAATAAAAGCAGCAATTACTACCTCCAGGAGGAGCCCCAGGAGAAAATGGCTATACGATGGGATTCTATAAGATGTTCGCAAACACGCTAGCCCCACATATGACTAAATTATTCAACTCCATGTGGGAAACAGGAAAGGCCCCCCTCATTCACCAAAGCACACATAGTAGTCATACTAAAAAACAGGAAGGACCCCAAGTGTAAATCATATCACCCAATATGCCTCTTACATACAGACACGAAGATTTACACAAGATCATTGGCGACTCGGATGGAGGAAATATTGCCCCGCCTGATTCACCGCGGCCTAGTAGATTTTATAAAAAGGTAGGCAAGGTGCAGACGCCACACACAAAACCCTGAACAACAATCGAAAGACAAAGAGGGGGAGCGTGTCTTGCTTAGTTTGGAATTGGACAAAACGTTCGACCAGGTTGAGTGGGAATTTCTTTGGACAACACTGCAAGAAGGGGATTTCGGCAAGCGCTTTTTCACCATAGTGCAAGCAATCTATGAATTGCCCAAAGCAAGGGTGGTAGTTAACGGAAAAGTATCTAAAGAATTCTGACTCACAAGAGGGACCAGGCAGGGCTGCCCGCTCTCCCCACTCCTTTATGCTTTATCCATAGAGCCTTTGGGAAACAAGATTAGAAACAAACCAGGTATAGAGGGAATAAAGATTGGGAAACAAGAATACAAGCTTGGAATGTACACAGATGACATGCTACACTACATCTCCAACCCGAAGACCTCCATACCTAAAGTCCTTCAAACAATAAAAGAATATGGGCAATGGGCAGGTCTTAAAATCAACATAGAAAAATCCATCATCTTTCCATATAATGTCCCCAAGAACGCACTAGAAGAGGGTTTGGCCAGCCTGGGAATACCAATAGCCCCAAAAATGCTGAAATACTGAGGAATCCACATTACGAAAAAATCAAATAACTTCTTCGAGGCCAACCTGCCCCCGTTAATGCTAGAAATAAGCCTGGAATTAACTAGATGGGAGAAACGAACAATCTCTTGGATGGGGAGTCTCAATGCGATTAAGATGACCATTCTGCCAAGGGTTCTTTACCATTACCAAATGCTCCCGATAGAAATCCCCAAGACTCACTTTACTGAACTCAGAATTAAACTCAACAAGTGTCTATGGCAAGAGAAAAACAGAGAATTGCATACAACACCCTAACCTGGACCAAGGAGGGAGGGAGGGAGGAGTGGGGCTGCCAGACTGC
Organism: Ambystoma mexicanum; assembly: GCF_040938575.1. Taxonomy (NCBI): domain Eukaryota; kingdom Metazoa; phylum Chordata; class Amphibia; order Caudata; family Ambystomatidae; genus Ambystoma; species Ambystoma mexicanum. Next base: position 848,419,689 of record NC_090934.1, read on the forward strand.
TACACTTACTACAGAGCAGCCCATTTCAGAGCCTGATTCCACACCTCAGGGGAGATAAAGACAAACAATGGGTGGACTTGGAAAAATACATAATGAGGCCGGTGACACTAGGTGAATGGCTATGGGCCCCTAAATCGGCATTCCCCAACAAGGCGATAAACCACCAAATACTAAGGTGCCCTTCTGAAATTGTGGTGGAACAAAAGCGAAATGGAAGGACACACAACATGGCTGTCCCCAATGAGCCACTTCTGTGCCCTGCCAATCAAAACTAGAATCCTCAACACTGGTTTGAGGCAGGACTAGAAAGAGTGGGCCAGATCATAAAAGGAGAAATATGCCTCCCCTCAGCAACTCGAAGAAGCCCTAAAGCTCCAACCCATCCCAATCTTGCAGTTTCTACAGATAAAGGGGGTACTGATGTCCATGGACTGGAAAGAACGGTTGATGAGAGACCGCCTACCGCTGGAAAAAATAGTCAGCGAGACCACAGCAACCAGGGGCCTTATCTCCCAGTTATACTGAACGCTCCTGGGCAATGCTTGCGACGTTAGTATACCGCTCAAAGACAGATGGGAAAGAGACCTGGGTGGCCCAATCCATAAAGATTTAGGGACAAAGCTATGCTGAAACACCCACAAAACATCCATTGCATGCCAATATAAACTGCATGGACTGAAATTGATGTACAGATGGCATTATGACCCCAACCCCAAGCATCTTTTCAAAATGTTCCCGGGGGCAAGCCCCCTATTTTCGAGAGGATGTAGTGAACAGGCAGACTTTTGGCATATGTGGTGGGCATTCCGAAAAAGCAAGCGCGCTGGAAGGAGGTCTTGGGGTGGCTCAAGGAGGTAGAAGGGGTGATGCGATATTTGGACACCTGGCTGATCTTGTTTGGACTAGAAAAGATACAAGGACAGATGGATGCGGCTCTCACACATGCCGCATTACCGGTTGCTAGCTGCAAGAGTATGCCTGACAATAAGATGGAAAGCAGAGGAGCTCCCACAAAAAAGAATGTGGTCTCAAAAGGCCAATTAAATCTTCCAAATTGAGAATATCACAGGCATCATCCATGACGTACCTACTACCAGAGAAATGGAATGGATGCCCTTCCTTAACATATACAGAGAAACCATTTCAAAAGAGGTCCAGGACTCCTATCCAATGACTTGTTTGCTCCCACTAAGACTCTACTGAATCGAAACCCATCTGGGCATGGGGGGAAGGATAAGGCGTAAGAAGGAACCCTGAGACAAAGGGAAGGACCCAGACCCAATGTGCCAAATGATGGGAAATGCCTTAGTTTATATGTACCCTGGGGGGTAGAGGTTGTTTAAGACCCGCTTGTATGTTTGTGCTTCATGTTTACCTCAAAATGCCTAATAAAAACATTTTTAAAAAAAGAAAATACCAAGTAGCAACAGAAATGTGGTTGTCAATAACATTGTCAGAAAACATCATATTAAAGGTGGTTGAAGCGGTAGTACACTGTGAAGCAAATGAGCCTGCTTTCACAATGCTGGTAGCCAAAGGAAGTTGTCAAGTGAGAAACAACCCCCTTAGAAAAAGCTTCCTGACCAGTTATACCAAAGACGCTGCAGAGGTTACAAAAAGATGGACAGTTGTTGAAACAGAAGTGGTACTTTTGTTTTGAACCGTGTCAAGTCTATCCTGGAAGGAGGTTATCCAGGATTACCACTGGTGCTGTTTTCTTTGTGTAAATTGGAACGGGAACTTTTCAACAAACTGAGAAAGAACTGTTACCAGTGGATTTTTGGTTGAGTGAACTTTGTTTGTTTCTTTTGGAACTTTACTGATTCAAGACTGCCCTTTACTTTGGGAGAGATTGACTTTGGACATTGCTGGGAAAGAGATCTACCCAGGTTAAGTGGACATTTATCCAAGTCACCGGTTATTTGGTAATCATTTATTTATGTTGTTTATGATTTGTTTTGAATGTTTTGTTGTTTAGTGTTAGGGCCAGTTTTCCTGTATGCTAGGAGATGTTCCCTTATAAGCTAGACTAGGTAGGGAATTACCTGATAGAGTAGGCTTAGTTACGTTTTTTTGCATTTTCTTTCATTATAAAATATCAAATATGAGAAAACTACAAGCAGTTGTCTGCATCGCATTACTGACCCCCTCCCCCCCTCACAGCATGCATATGGGTACAACACAAACCTCCAAAACTCTTATTAACGGGTTAGAGGAGGCAAGTATACATGGCAGCACCTAAATCCCGGAGTGCGCAACTTCTCGTTCTACTCGCATGTGCAAAAGTGTACTCCAGGCTGGATTACTTTATGGGACAGGGGTAAAGATAGGCACAATCACCCTCTCAGATCATGCCCCAGTGTCCAACTCATGCGACTTGCAACTGAGGGATAGGTCTTCCTATTGGATGCTAAATTCAACCCTGCTCCATGATCCGATATGCAAGAAAGAGATTGGCGAGGACATTCTAAGATTTTTCAAAGAGAATGCACAGTGGGATCCTAGAGAGGAGATGAATTGCAAGGCTTTAAAGGCCCATATTAGAGGAGTGATACTCTCCAAGGGCGTGGGGCTCTGTAGAACACAAGCTCTGGAGTTAAACGGCCTGCTGCAGCCATAAATATGTATACAGATTTAATGATAAATATTTCTGCCAATTTGTTTTAGGACTGAGGATAGCAGAGAACGGCCATTTAAGGTAGGATGGCTTGATCATGCCTTTCAACCTGCTAAAAGTAATCTACTGGTGTTATTGAAATGACCTTCAACAAACAGAAATTAAATAGTGGCCGTCTACACAGAATATAAAAAGTACTGCAGCTGCTAATATGCTATAGACAATAATGCTTGGGAAGGACTGCTGACTGCAGCGGGTCTAACCAACTCAAGATCTTTCTGGGAGTTGATTTTTCATGGGCCTATGCATTTGTCAAACAAAAACCAAATCATGTCTAATGTACAAGGCTTTGCCTGGATTGATCACTTCTCAAATCTGTACAGAGACATGGTCAGATGTTAGGGTTCTACTGTTTTAAATGTAAATACGCTTGAGATACGATGTACTTTAACCAAAGTTGTGAAAGCATTTCAAATGATGGTATAACTGCGGACGTACTCCGAATCATTGAGGATTTCTGGGGCCGCTTATAAACAAAAAATGTTTAATTTCGTCATTGGCAAAAAAAACAATTTGCTCTACCTATAATAAGGGACCAAGCAATGAACCGGCTTCATACCCACCCATTTCACTCTTGGATTCCCAATTTAAGAACTTCGGAAGAGTATTACTTGGAAAATCTACACAAAAGGGTGGAAAAAGGAAATATATTATCTGACTTCCAACTGATGTTCAGAGAAGGATTAGGTACAAGTGAGCAGGCTTTGAATTTATAGTTAATAATTTCAAATTTGCAATGCCTAAAAATAATATATCCATCTTGCCTTTATGGACTCGAGTACTGCTTTAGACAAGGTTAACGGGAAAAAACTGGGACAGTGTTTCAAGAACATGAACTGCCTGGAAGATATATTACAAATATATGTATTGTGACTATCCTTCAAATGTCGTCACTTCTCCCCAGGGGAGAACCCCTCTCCATGAGGGGAGGGAGGTGAGGCCGCTAACCAATAGTCCCATTAGGGGTGGGCTAATGGAGGAGGATCTCAGAGAGAGACTCATCTCCAGGGGATAGGGGCATGATTGGGAGGCACAGCCCCTTTAAGCCCCAAACCGGTAGGCTGACTATAGTACCTGAACCGTATGGATCTAAACTCATATCCAAAACCATGTGTTATTGTCAAACATTGAACCATCCTGATATGTTAGGTACTGAGATGAAGAAGCAGTCAAGAACAATACAAGCAACCAGGAAAAAAGTACCAGAACAGCTGTTCTGGAATGAATAGAATGGACATTACATCAGGGCGGGCTCCACTATATCAGGGCGTCAGAAACAAATGAAGGCAGAAGGGTATCGAGGAGAGTAACAGGGAAAGTACAGAGGAGAACACTGGAGGGAGTACCAGGGAGAGTACTGGAACTGGAGAGAGAAAACCAGACAGAGAACCGTCAAGGCGGAGGAGGAAATCAAGAACCAAAGAAAGATCCATGGTGAGAGAAAACCCAGAGTTAGGCTCAAGAAGCTCAAGATAGAGAAGTGGAGGTGTGGTTCAAGGGAATGCATGAGAAGGACTTGCAGACTGATGGGGTGTTGTCCATGGAGAGAGCAGAAATGAAGATGTAATGTGTCTCGCATGGAGGCAGAACACCAAATATTTTACAAATGAAACTTTGTGGACAGTGGGTCTGAGTCAAGCCGAGCAAGAGGAGGAGTGGCAGAACACCCTGGTTAACCAGAAGTATATTGTCCATAAGACGCTTAGAAAGTGTTGTACGAGACAGTCCTACGGAGGTACGTAGACTGGGTCATAGTGGCGTGACCTGTAGTGGGCAGACCAGGCGGTCCAACAAATGTGCTGAAACCGCCAACCCTACCAATTTGCACAGCCACCTATGCAGAGCTGAACAGTATCCAGAGAGGTGGTGGCTGGACGATCTGTACAGGGAAGGAAAGTTGAGTATCTGGTCTGCTTCCCTACAGCCAGATGTACAGGGCCCAGTAAGCGTGCCGCAACGAGAGGGCAATAAGGCGACTGAAGCATCACGAAAACCCAAGCCAAACCAGTGAAGACCAAGTACCAGGAAACAGGAATTATTAATAGTCCCAGAGAGGGCCCAGGGAAACTTGAGAGCCTTAGGGGACACCAATAATATCAGGAGGGTGTAAAGAATTGTTAGCTGAACACACACACAAAGACTAAGATCAGTAAAGTAACCAACCTAACCCTCACCTTGGCCTTGGAATTAAAGTCTGTCAGTACAGTTCCAGAAACCAGATTCCCCTTGAAACGTATTCAAGGCGTTACCTTCTGAAGTACAATACGAAGAAACGGATACAGCCAACAGGTCTTCTGCAACATCATTGACGAGAACAGAGTTCTCAGGAGGGCAATCGTTGATAGAGACGCAGAGGTCCTCCTGGGCACGCACCTAGAATCCTCTAGGGCTGGCCCATCGAGACAAGCCCCAATTATGTTCTGTCATCAGTCTGTTAAACATTGTTGATTGGTCTAGACCAGATCCTGCCAAGAGTCCCGTTTTTACACTTTATGGCCTTAACTTTGCCTTCCTCAAAATAAGAAAAAAAAGTTAATGTAATTTTCTTTTCGCTTGAAAAACCAGGAGAATTGAGCATCCTTTGAGACAGAAAAGATCTAAAGAAATAGAGGAAACAAACCAGTTTTGTGATTAAATTCGGAAGTTGTGTATCAACTTCCACAAAAGGGCAGTGCTCGAGTCGAGAGGGACTCCAGGAACTGTTTCATCGTCCCTGTGGAGCGGATCAAAAGATGTGCAAAACCTAGAAATTGTGAAAACCTCCATAAAGGGAACTACAAACCTTATTAAGAACTGTGAAAGACATTAGGGAACCAGCGAGGAGAAGGGAGTCCTTCTTCTAGCCCGGCAAGAACTTAATTTTATTGTTCATTTAGAATGCGTTTAATGCCAACGAGTGGTTACCAAACACAGGATCGGGATTCGAACCCGTGTTGTGCCACGTTTCCTTGCTTCCAAGGTTGGGTCACTGAGAACCCAGAACTTTCATGGAACATTTGGATTTGAACAACCCGAGAGGCGTTTTAACGCGTTGTGTTCAGGAGAAGGGAGTCTTTCTCCTGGATTACAAACAGTAGCTGGACTTGGGACTCCAAATGATCTAAGCGGCTGGAGAGATATTTCGATTTGCTAAGACGTACAAGACCTAGCCATTAGACATGATGTTAAGGGTCTACAACTCTAAAGCCAATGCAATTGGAAAATATGGTGCTAAGATTTAGGGCCTTTCAAATGCATTTGTAACACAAAATCAAGAAAACAATGTTTTACCTCCTACCTTGGCTACAAACTTTGCAGTACAGTATGCCATATATTGCTGTTGAGTTGGTAATTGAACCCCTATCAGTCTGGATCGGATTATTGGCAAATGTTAATGTTAAAGGACATTTGAACCGCGCACTATCACCACCGGAGTGGTCCCCTGGCGCTCTAGCGGCTCTGAAAGAGGACGGGAGGTTGAGTTAGTGGGAGGAAGCAGGAAAAGTGCAAGAGAGCAGTGATGTGCTGTTGGCGGCCTCAGCCCTGTGGGTCCGTTGGCTGGACCTGGGGTGTTTGCGGCCGGTAGTCGTTGTGTACTGTTGTGCAAGGCTATGTGTTTTTGTTTTGTTGTTGCAAGGTAGTGAAGTTTGTGCGGTTTGTTGTGCTGTAGGTTTTGGTCGTCTTTGGTTTGGAGTTTGAGAGGTGTACGCAGAAAGGGAAATTGTTAGTAGGGTTGGTTAGTTTGCGTCTCTATCCTGAATTGATGCGCTTGGATTGCGTAGTCTCCCCTGATGCGACTCTGTCCTGATCTGGGTCCGACTGGCATACAGGTTCCTTACTCCTCTAGCCCCCGCCTCCAACACGCTCTCTCATAGCTCCCCTTATTCTCCATTCATAATCCTGTGGCCAGTGCACCTGCCAATGACAACCTCTCAGGTAGTGGGGTATTTCCGAATATCTCGATAATTCCACACCACTGTGGTACCTGGCGGTAATTAAGGGGCGGGCAAAAGTGTTGGTGGGATTGTCTGGGGTAGTTGACTCAGTTTCCGTGTGTGCCGCCTGTGTTCCAGTCTATCCGGTGTCACCCGTCCAGGTGCCGTGGGAGTTGCTCTCTCGGGTCGAGAATGTCCGTGTCTTTTCGGTTTAGTTATCCTTTTTCCAGTTTCGGTTTCCAGGTTTAGTCTGTGGTGTTTTAGAGCCAGGTTTTTAGTGATTTCCTGAATTTTAGGTGATCTTCAGTGTTTCTTATTTCTTTTGGGATGTTGTTCCAGGTTTTGGCAGCTAAGTGGTAGAAGAAGGTGCCTCCAAGTTTTTTCTTAAGGTATGGTTTGAGTTCCAGGCGGATTTCGTTGCTTGATCGGAGGGGTCTCGTGGGTTTGAAGACTTATTTTCTTTTGTAGGAATTTTGCTCCTTGTCCGCTGATTGCCCTGTGCGTTATGCACATTGTTTTGAAGGTGATGCGATGTTTAAAGGAATGGTTCGGTCAAAATGTTTTGGTGCCCCTACGGGTTGGCCATGTGTTTTTAAGCCTAAGTCGCTCAATTTTAGAAAAATTTCCTATGGACCTTACCAGAGTTTTCGTCCATTAAACGCACGAGAAAACAGGCACCAGGGAGCTGCCATTTTGTGATAATCCAATCATTTCCCCCATCGCCCTGGCTGACCTGCTTTTGCAGCACTAAATCATATCCCCCCGCCCCTGAGCCTGTCATCAGCAGACGCGTACCGCCCATTTCACAACGCCAAAGCACGTCTCGTGTCAACATTCGCTGCGCTTCAGCTAATGGCGTGTCGACATGGAAATGGCAGGACGCCTCTTTCCTCAATAAGTATAAACAGACTGTTTCACAACACACAGCAGCAGATTTTCGATTCCATTCCTCTCTCTGTGTTACTTTGAGTATTCTGTGACTCGTTTCTGTGCTCTGGTCAGCTACCTTCGTTGCTTGTAGCCCGTGTGGACAGATACCAGTACCACCGCTATCAATTATTTTAGTTTGTGCAACACACAATGGATACAATAATGCCCTACATGTACGAGCCCGAGTATACCGAGGAGGAACTACTGGAAAGGGAAACACACGAAAACGATGGGGCTTCGCACAGCAGTTGGCAGGACGAATCAACAGATGAAGACACTGGACCTAGTCGCATGGATGGTGTTTCCACCTGGTGCGCATGCAATCGGTGCGAGCTAATGCCGACCGAGGAGAACTGCTGCTGCTGTGAAAACTCGGGATGCGTGGCCTACATTTCGGAAGGCGAGCCACGACCGCAAAGCATCACCGAGCCGCCAGACTTCACACGGTCCGTGTTGAGGCTAATGATGGTGCTTATGCACGAACTTCGCGCAACTGTTCATCCTCGTAATACGAGTAACGAGTAAGTATACTCTGCTCGTCATGCCACTCCTATTTCATGGTCTTCTACTATATCCAAAATTACATATACATATCATTGTAACGCATGAAAGTCGTTCAATAGTGTGCAGTGTCTAGATAGCATTTGTCCGAGCAGAATGCCATTAATTACAAGAATTGTCATTGACAACAAATGTTTATTAAAATTATCTTGGTCATTTAAAAACAGTGTGTTTCATTCCTTTTCACAGGTGGTACAGGCTGCTGGCCTATCGTTCCTTTACATGGTGGCTTCAGGGGAGGCTTGGACACCGCGTTCGAAGAGCGATACCCGCCTGTGCCGTTCGTGCCATAAGAGAAACATTCCCGAGTGACAGCGGTCAGTACAGGGGATTTTCTCTCGCTGTGCTGCAACCTAAACTGTACAATGTGTAAACTTTTGTATTTTTGTGTCATCAACCAAAATAAGCTACAAAATAAAACACCACATATATTTTAACAACGGTTGTTTCGATTTTTTAAATCAATCAAGTGTGTCTCCATGCAAGGATGGACGTCAGACACCTGTGCTCGGAATGGTTGAAGTTCAGGTCGCTGTGAAGCGGGGTGGTCACTATCTAAGCTAACCAAATACATTATCAATAATGCATGCACTAAATAACACTTGTTCAAAGTCTTTCAGTCAGTTATGTCTCTATAAAAGTCACACATATATCAATACCATCAATGAACATTGGATTATACAGGCCTTAGGTCTAGGGTCTTGACCACTATAATACAGTGTTTGAAGTGTTGGTCTGTGCTCACAAGAATCTCCGATATGTGTCATTTGTTATTGATAGGCAACGATATACTGCAGTAGGGGTCTAATGTTAGTTGGGGATCTGCTAGGTGGCCATCATGGCGTGGTCAGTGGTCTGGCACATGAAGAGAATACCTTGCAGGGACACAGGGTCAGAATGGCAGTTACTTTCCACTGGCGAGGGTGCATGGGCAAGGACCCGTTTGTGGAGATGAACGAGCCATGTGCATGGTTCAAGCTGGTTCACATGCAGGACCGTGATCTCAGAGAGTGATGTGTTACATTTATTAGCTGTTGCAAATACCTCTGGAGTTTTCCAGTCAGAGTGGGAAAGAGGCTGTGGGCCATGTGCTCTGCGCACTGTACTATCGCAGTGAGGCCTGGTCACAAAAATGGAGTGGAAAGGGGGTACAAAAATGGATGCCCCGTGTCCTTTAACATCACATAAGGGCAAGGGACTGGCGCAAACGGCCAAGGTGCCAAACAGCATGTACACTTCAAAAGGTATCCCACGCCCAGGGGCCATCGCTCACATGGCCTCCTCAGACCCCGTGTCTCCAGGCAGGCCTCCCCTGAGGCAGGCTGCCCCCCTGCAATCCACATAAGTGTGTCTCCATTCAGCAGTCTTCCTGTGCCTTATCTGCACGCCCCAGGCCCATCCATCCCACCCCCTCTATCAAAGGCGGTTCGCACCCGGGGATGAGCGCTGGCATGGGGGGCTGTGACAGGCGCAAACGGCCAAGGTGCCAAACAGCATGTACACTTCAAAGGGTATCCCACGCCCAGGGGCCATCCCTCATATGGCCTCCTCAGACCCCGTGTCTCCAGGCAGGCCTCCCCTGAGGCAGGCCGCCCCCCGGCAATAAACATAATACCACGACATACACACGTCATTCATTCACAAACACACCCCTGTTTCTAATACTTTATAAACCACTTGATATGTCTCATGAGAACATCTTAGTGCTTTGCAAGTCAACTCCTGAACCTTCTAACTGAGAAGCACTGAGATCTATGCTAATCTGCTCGTCGCCGTGCTATCTGTGACCGCTTCGAGCAAACTCGTCAGTGTGCTACCTCTGGCCATCTACCTGTTCTCCTGCAACATACTGCTCGGCCTGCTGAATCCAACTGTTTGTTGGTCAAGGTAAGGCCATGTATCCTAGTCATATTTCGGTCATTTTTACATTTCAATCTATTTGCTATTACAGTACCCAATAGAGCTATGGTCATTGGTCTCATTGCTATCGACTTCAGTTTCAATTGTTATGCTATCAATAGATCCATTTATTTTCATCTGTGTCAATTGTCATCGAATTGCATCCTTCGGGGGTCCAGTTTATAATGTAAGCATGGTTCCTTTTCGTGCAAGACAAAACAGAAATTTCTGTAACTTATGCAAATACTAAGCCGCACATGATGAACTGGTATAGTTCCGGCGACCAAAACAAACCTTGCATTGAGCATGGTATGGTTCATTTACTTTTTTATTCATCAAGGTTTTATAATAATCTTCATATTTACTTTTCAGAATTTTCAACAATGCCTGCCTGTTCGATTAGCGGTTGCCCTTCGAAGACCCATGCTAAATCTGAAGGCACTACAATGCATGTATTCCCGAAAACTGTTGATCGAATAAGAGAATGGGTCATACATTGCGGATATCCACTGGATGAGCTGGAAAGTAGAGTCTAGCAAGTCTTTGAGGACAAGAGGGGTGATCGATACCGCATCTGCAGCCGGCACTTTCCCCTCGAACATATACACCACATCTTGGGTAACAAAGAACAACAAACGGCGATCGACACGAAAATTGCTCGCAAACGCTATTCCCACTCTATTCATCCACAATCCGCCACTGGTGAGTCAAGTATCGGTTTTTAGCTTTAGGCCTTGCGGTAGTGTGTAGGTAGCCGAATGGATTCATTGATATTTTAAGTGTTGTTTCCAATTTGTAATACTTTCGACATTGATATGAGTGTATAGCTTTTTGAATAATAACATTTATCAATATATTATTTTTAGATTTCATAACCCACAAACAAAATCTATATATGGGCACAGGGAACTGTGCTATATTGCGCATTACTCAAGTATTCCGTCTCCTTACATGGCAATTTTAAATATTGGCATTTCATTATCAAACAATAATTTACCTTTACAACTTCTTGACTATCCCTTGAATCTGAAGCAAGAACATTCTACTTCCGTCACGTGCTCGCAGTTATCAACCACTTCTAGCGCGTATCAGGTAATCATACTTGGCTATTCCGCTACAGACTTGTTTTATGCATGTCAAGTAATAGTTTGTATGTATCGTGTGATTATTTTACCAATTGTTTGGTTAGTGCTTTCCAATTGATATACATCTTAGTTGTCGTCCCCTGGTGTTTGTTTTCAGTTATAATTAGTGTTATCCATACTAATGCAAGTACTGTCTTTCAGGGAGATGCTGAAGCGTCCACCACATTGACAACAGCCCTAGATGTTCTTCAGCAGCCCGAGGTATGGATACTGACGGCTCCATCGACCGTGATCATCAGGACTGGAACACTTGTCGTTTGATTGTTCTACACCATGTTCCATTTGTGGTTAGCCGTTGATATGTACCTGTGCGGTCGACTCCAAGCGTGTGTTGTGTTTTCAATATTGTAATCCTTACTAATGCAAATACTATGTTTCAGGCTGTTGTTGAATCGTCAACCCCTGCACTTGATGCAGAGCCTGATATTCAAGTAATTCCGGTGGATGCGGGACCATGCGGATACGAATTGGCGCAACAGCTTTCGGAAGTGCGCACTACATTGACAACAGCCCTAGATATTCTTCAGCAGCATGAGGTATGGATACTGACAGCTCCATCGAGCGTGATCATATAACGTGATTCCATTTGCTATACTTTCTTCCCTATTAACGCAAGTACTGTGTTTCAGGGAGATGATGGAGCTTCCACTACAATCACAAGATCACATTTAGATGATGCAGATGTAAAGACATTGGAGAAATAAGTCGATTAAATCTGATCATTTTTAAATATTCCTTGATTCTTTTAGATAATGCAACATTTGTGGTTAACTCTTTATATGTACCTGTGCCGTCGACCCCAAGTGTGTGTTATGTTTACGATATTGAAAACCATACTAACGCAAGTACTGTGTTTCAGAGTTGCTGATGCCTCTTCAATACAATCATTCGTGGCAGTCCATGTAGAGCCAGAGGTATGTATACTGACATCTCCATCGAACTAGGTCATCAGAGCTCGAATACTTGTCGTTTAATGTTTCCACACAAAGTTTAAATCGTGTTTGGCTATTGAGATGTACATGTGTTCGTCCTCACGTGCGTTTTACGCTAACAATATTTTGATACACAGTAGTGAAAATACTATGTTTCAGGGAGTTGATGGAGCCTCATTCCGTGCTGTCTATGCGGATACAGAAAATATAGTCGTTGCAGCGCAAGATGAAGGGGAGACATGCGGATACGTATCAGAGCAACATCATGCAGATGTTGAAGGTCGAGTCAAAAAGTTGTAAAGAAAAGAAACCAAAATAAGGTTAGTTACAAACAGTTCATAACTTTAGACATTTTTTTGTGCTGAGGACTATTTTATGTTTTTTTTCCAGTCAATTGTACTATACTTTATCTTGTGTTTAAACTGAACATCCCTTTTTCCAATCTGTCCTCTAGTTACCCATGGGTCTACGAACTATACATACACAGACAGTGAAGCGAATGAGAGATGTTGCTTGCCAGACCATTTACACTATGGAGGAACTATAAATTCAGACACGGCGTGTTGAGACTCGGGATGCTCATGTCCAATGGCCAGAACATGAAATGAATGTGTCCGGAGAATCCAGCAAAGTTTGATTGGACCATTGCTACAGTACGACCGCACCGCCGCAACAACATGATACAGGAAGTATTGAAGATAGCTCTGAATTAGTCGCAGATCAATTCACACAATCTACACCTGCCAAAAAATTGCCACCAAAAAAGCTGTCGACATTGTTGTGTTCTCCCATCAATGTTGAACTAACAGATGTTGAAATGACAGAGAATGAACCAGCATTCACCGACACATCAGAACTTGATAGCAGCTATATTTCTTTCAACTGTGGTGATATGTCCTCAACGTTACAGGCTGAATCAACTTTGACGCAGGATGACAGTCTAATGAAAGTGGGCAAATACATAGTATTCGACAGTTGTTTGATGGATATTAAAAGTATGCTGAAATGTGGGCATTCCGTCAGAGGGAAAGTATGTGGGAAGCCATTGATTCATGTGACTCGTCAAAAACAAGGCAGTAACGTCCCAACACATGCCGACTGTAGATTACATCATACGTTCTCATGGCCTGCACAACCGATGCTGGGGAAACTGCCAGCAGGCAATCTACTGTGTGCAGCTGCATCACTTTTTAGTGGCTCCAGTTTTAGAAAGTTAGAGTCTTTCTTTCAGTTTGTGGGACTCCATTTCATTTCAAAAACGCTGTACTACAAATACCAACATGATTATCTGTTTCCGGCCATTAGTGATGCTTGGAAAATTGAACAATTGTCTCTAGCAAGTACATCCGAAGGCAAACGATTCAGGCTAGCTGGCGATGGACAGTGCGACAGCCCTGGATTTTCTGCAGAGTACTGCACCTACCACTTTCAGGACATGGATAGTAAGAAAATTGTGAGTTTGGTGGTCGTGCAGGTAACACAATGTACATCCTCAGTGGCCATGGAGAAACTAGGATTTATGAAATCAGTGGAATATCTACAATCGAGGGGAATGCACATCGACCTCATAGCCACGGACAGACACGCTTCAATTGCCAAGACAATGAGAGAGCAGTTTCCTACATATTAAAAATCAATTTAACGTATGGCATCTTGCTAAATCAATCAATAAGAAAATCTCGGCTGCAGGGAAAAAAAAGGTTTGGAAAGTATTTCAGAGTGGTCCCAGTCTATCAGCAACCATCTTTGGTGGAGCTCCAAAACTTGTGAAGGGTCAGTGGAAATACTACTTGAAAAATGGCGGTCACTGATGCACCACTGTACCAACGTGCACCTCTGGTCAGAAAACCTACATTTCCAACAATGTGAACATGGCCATTTATCCCAAGTGGAGGCACGGAAGAAGAAGTGGTTGAATCCATCTTCACCAACACACAAAGCCATTGAGAAGATTGTTTTCGATAAAACTATCAAGAGATTTGAGGGGACTGACAGAATTCTGTCACACAGGAGGTTTGGAGGTGTTCCACAATATGTGCCTAAAGTACAGGCCAAAGCGCTTGCATTTCAGCATACAGGGCATGCGACATAGGACTCTACTTGCCGTCTTGGCCCATAACGAGAATCTCGGCCGTGAACAATCTAGGACTAAGGGTAATGTAAGGATGACTCGCTACACTAAGGCCTTTTCACAAAAGAAGTAAGCAATGGGTGATCAAACCAGTCTATGAGGAAATAGAGTTCGACTTTGTCAAAAGCCTTATTGTTGCTGCATTAGAGAAGCACAGATATGGAATGTTGAACGTTTCTCTGCAGAGCACTGATCCATTGCCACCCAACATTGCCACTGTGCCATATCCACCCAAAGGAGAGCTGGTTGTGAAGTACAAATCCCGGTTCAAATAATTGTAATACGATTGTCTTTTTGTAAATAAATTTTATTGTACAGTGTGCATACAAAGTACGCTAACCCTAACCCCTACCTTCAACATCCTGGGTGCCGAACTACCTGGGTGTCATCTTTGAATTCTCTCTCTATTCACCTCATATTGCTGACTTTGTCTATTTGTGTATGTATATATTTTTGTTTATGTAACTAATTTTCGCAATCTCTTATAAATGCTGGGCACTGTTAACCGAGGGGAGGCTTGCGTATTGCAAATAATAAAACAAACAAACAATAAATCTCACTTTCAAATCAACTGCTCGGGTACTTTATACTTTCACCTGACCTACCCCAAAAAATTAAAAGTCTCAATAGTTATGGTTCTTTGGGGCTTCAAAGCTCGCAGACAACGAGGACAAAATTGGGGCCTTAGAACGCGCCAAGCGAGCCGTTGCAGATGAGAGAGAAGCCAATTCGCATTTGCACATTGAGGCGCACTACATAGATGGATTCGAAACTTCAAGTTCTCACAGATGGCTTTATTACGGGATGTTGCAAAGAAAGAATGTATGCTAATTTCTAGTGAAGGTCATCAGCTTTGATTTTCAGCTCGCGCCCTGAAGAGGCCCACAACTCGCACTGGCAGTATAAGGTTCTATTGTTTTTTGACCTTGAGAGACAGGGACCATGCTGAAAGAACTTCATTTGAAGGGGGGTTTGAGGGGTGCAATAACGTTTGAGACGATAAGGCAGAAAATTCTTAAACTAGACCGAGTTTCATGTTAGTTCAATATACGAAAAATCGTTGTCAAGAGCACAGTGGGATTTATGGACTGCATTACGCAGAGACACAATGGAAATTGCAAATATAATGTAAGTAACTCTTTAGACGCTTTTATACCGGAATGAAGAATTAATGAATGGATGCATGAATAAATGAATGAATGAAGAGCTTTGAAAAGGTTTGTGGGATCGTCCTTGTAGCGGGCACATGGGCATGCAGGTCCACATTCCACACGCATGTAGACAAAAAGATGTTTCTCATTGTGTACCAACCTCGATTTATTTAGTTAGTTTTCGCATTGATTTTAGAGCCGAACATACTCCATTGCACTATACTTGAAAGCAAATGGTTTCAGCTCGGCCATAATAAATAAAATGAATAATATTTATAAAGACCGGCGGCGAGACTAATTATAAATGTTAGGTTTTCAAAATAGGTACATACTTCCGTTTTGCCCCTGCCACCAGTTTCAGACACCGGCAGACGGTTTCTTCAGCCGCCAGCTGCAGCTTAATGTAAACAACTGCACCATTCTGATGATTTTATGGGACGATCGCCAAGGGCCCATATGCCCTTACGCGGTACTAGCGGCTAGAAGCAACATATCAACCTTTACGCTGGCCTAGTGCCTACTTGATGGAACAGCCTTGCGGTTCAACGTGCGACAAAAGTGCCTCTTTGAACGAAAACCAACATTCTGTGTACCATAAAGGAATAGCGCGTGACTCACGATAACATTTTAAGGATTTGCGGATAGAGATAAAAGAAAATAAATGACTTTCGGAGTTCATATGTCAATTGCTGAATATTCTATAAACATTTAATGTCAAATAAATGTACTTTACCAAATTTACTGTGTTGCTGTTTGATTTTAAAGTACAGTTTCATATTCCGATTTGTGGCGCGCTGTGTTGTGAGCTGATCTGTGTTGGTTTCCGGGTTCTGTGTGAAGTCGCGTAGAAGACGACTGGGCGCGTTTGCCTACACAGCACAGTAACGTCACGGAGAGAGGCG
This sequence comes from Ambystoma mexicanum, assembly GCF_040938575.1. Taxonomy (NCBI): domain Eukaryota; kingdom Metazoa; phylum Chordata; class Amphibia; order Caudata; family Ambystomatidae; genus Ambystoma; species Ambystoma mexicanum. Next base: position 848,435,931 of record NC_090934.1, read on the forward strand.
GGGAATATGAATGTTTTGACAATGTCAGGCTCAGGGGCGGGGTGATATGATTTAGTGCCGCAAAAGCAGGTCAGCCAGGGCGAGGGGGGAAATGATTGGATTATCACAAAATGGCAGCTCCCTGGCGCCTGTTTTCGCGTGCGTTTAATGGACGAAAACTCGGGTAAGGGCCATAGGAAATTTTTCTAAAATCGAGCGACTTAGGCTTAAAAACACATGGCCGACCAGTAGGGGCAATAAAAAACTTTGACCGAACCATTCCTTTAACTGGGAGCCAGTGTAGTGTTTTTAGGGCTGGAGTGATGTGGTCTCTTCTGGATAGTTTGAGGAGTAGTCTTGCTGCTGCATTCTGGATCTGTTGCAGTTTCTTCAGGAGTTATTCTGGTATTCTGAGGTAGAGGCTGTTTGCATAGTCAATTTTTGACATGATTAGGGCGACGACAGTGAGCGTTTTGTGCGTGAAGGAGAGGAAAGGTAGAATTCTTGCCGTGTGGAGGAGGAAAACGCATTTCTTCACTGTTGCATTTATTTGTGGTTCAAGCGTTAGGTTGTTGTCCATTACGACTCCCAGATTTTTTACTACCTTCGATGGTGTTGGTGCGTTTCCCATTTCCGTAGGCCATGGGATGGTGGTTTCGTTCTCTTGGTCTTTGGATACAATCAAGATTTCTGTCTTTCCTGGCATCCATCCAGTTGAAGACTTCTTTTAGACAGTCGGTTAGGGTTGAATGGTCGGCATCAGTGTCTTTGATTTTGTAGATGATCTGAGTGTCATCTACGTAGTTGTAACATGTAATGTTGTATTTTTTGAAGATTCTGATGACCGGAGTCTAATAGATGTTGAAATATAGTGGAGATAGTGACGAAATACGAAAGCATCTCTGATTCATTCTATCCTGAGCCATATTCCATCATCAGAGGATAATTATTTATCAATTTGGTGGTTCTCTCTTGCTCAACATCTCATGGTAAAGGTTGATGCAAGATCTCTTTTAAATAAACCCGAGTGTATTCCTGAACAATCTGTTCACTGATTTAAGCAAACATTACAAATATTGTTCTCTGATAGAGAACACCGAAGTTATGAACTTTCTAATTGCACCCATGAGATCATAATGACAAATAATCTTCAACATGATCTAATGTGGTCAAGATTTAAGTCTGATCGTTCTCGGATCACCTGAGCACAATTTAACATCATGCCTTTGGGATAAGTCACAATTGGTTAACCTTCTTACCCTCTGGCATGAACTGTCCAGTGTCTAATTCTCCACTTGAAGACCCTCTAACATTTGTAATCGGTTTGTCCGGCCTATGATACGTTTCTTAAAACTACGTTAATTCCACTGTTGAGGGGTTTTAATTTTACACGCTTCAGACCAACAATGTATTTTATTTTATTGGCTGAAACACAGTAAGTATCCTCGATTCTGCTTTAACGAAGGGTAGCCTAAAAATCTGAAGTAACTTGATAACCTGAGTACCTCACTTGTTATTTAAGCAGTTTCTATTTTGTTTTAATCTTTATTGTACAGTATTTTTGATTTGCATTCAAAAATAAGTTTTCTGACTAACTATAATCCAACCAGTATGGCCAGTTGAAGCTTTAAAATGGTATCACCATTGGTAAAATGGCAGGAAAATCCTTCTAGAAGCAGGGAGCTAAGAGTGCGAGCAAAGCCTTAAGTATCACTGTTAAAAGGGGCTAGACAAATTCAGCCCACCAATCATCAAAGGGGCTAAGGAAGAAGGAACTAGGTAGCCAACCATCCTGGTTAGCCATCTGGATGGCCACTCAGCTCAGACCACCGCCACACAAAATAATAGGGAGAGCACAGGGACTTAGACTGGTGAAAATAAGAACCAATATGAAGTCTGCCGTGTGGGCTCACAGAGAGCTCAAATGATTAGAACAGCCATTGTAGGCCTACCTCGTGTATGCCCTGAACAAAGGAAGCCCTAAAATACTAAACTGCTGAAAGCAGGGCATACAAAAACTAAATTGGTGCCGCAATAATTACCAAGAAGGTACATTGGGCTACCAATGTGGTAAAATGGCTTTCACTACTGGTGAAGCCAAAATAAAAGTACAGCTGCCACCAGCCTACTCCCTAAAACTAATGTATGGTGACAATCACTGTAGAGCAATAATGGGGTGCCTAAGAGGCATCCCTGGGAGCCTTAAAGGAAAAAGGGCTTCAATAGCAGAAAAGCTTAATTAAAGTTCCTCGAGCCACCCAAAATAAGCCTGATCGAAAAAAAGGGGAGGGGGAAAATCCTGTGACCATATAAAGTGACTTTATAATTCTCAAAAATAGGAATGGTCTCTGAACGGTGGGTTTAAAAAAGGACAAGAAAAAAACAAGTGCAAACTAGGTAATTTCATTTAAGAAGCCAGAAACCTTCACATCACCAACTCCTATCCATAGCTAGAAGTCCACCTTCACGAACCACAAAGCAATGCATAATGGATATGTAAATTAAAATTCAATTAAATGCTTGTATGCTTTTTCAATAGATCAGGGTTTTCGTCTTATAGGACCGAAGTATTTTATACATAGCTATATCAGTCCAACACAGACTTAAGAATGCTGCAACCACAGATTCATTTTACCTTCATTGGTAATCATCAGTGAGGTGTAGCTGAAAGCCTTGTGAAAGGAGCACTGAGGCATGTTTTCCCATAAATATCAGCATTATGGTTGGATGAAAAATAAAAGAAACAAATACAATGTAAAATGACAGTAGAACAAGTAATTATATTGAACAATAGACACATCTCACAGTGCCACCTATAAGCACTGTTGGAAGATAAAATCTAGTTCAGCACCACAGTCATGCATTATTGTAGAAGATAGAATAAAGGAAAAGAAGAATGCATGGAGAAGCAGCACCATAATCAATGCAGGTTAGTGTAGTAACACCGACAGAGTGCTCCAAACTTTATGCTTTTAAGGATATCCATGAACGTATCAAGCAGGACAGAATATCTTCGACATTATACTCTATGACAATGGGAATCGATTGAGAAAAAAAAAACCTACTCAAACCTGTGGATGATGGGACCTGGGGGAACAGAGAGGATTCCCAGGTCAATATCCCACTATCCGGGCCACTTGGCACGAGACAGTCCTGTGGCACACGGTCAGCACCATTATCTTGTCAAGAAGGGATGGAACCCCCTCTGAGCCTGGAGCGGGAGATCTACCAAGGAGGAATCCAGAGCAAGCCCTACCCCAGACTGTGGCCATTGGGAGGGCCCCAATTACTATCCCCTCCGCATGTGCCAGTCTATGTGCAGTACCAAATTTCATCACTCCATGCATAGGACCTCAAAATGCTGGTCACGTTTTCTCTTTTCATCCTAGAGAAAGAACAGAGACTGCAGAAGAACACCCACGAGACAGTCACACCCCATCCAAGAACTTGGGCAGTGGAAGAGCACTAACAGGAGAAACAGACATGGTTTACCCAGCAGGAGGTCTTGTGACAAATCCAGATAATGTGTCCCTTTAACCCAAGGGAGAGCCTCCCCCTTTGGGACTAGGGAAGTGAGTCTGCTACACCATATAGTCCCTAGGGGACAGTGCAAGCAGGATTTCACTGGGGGTGACAACCCCTTAGGTTATAACACATCCTCAAGCAGAAATGCTTCAACACCTCCCTATAGTGCCGACTCTTACATCTCTTCCAGATATAGGCAGCAGAACCTTGTCATAAGATGCAGGGCACTTTAATGGGTTTGGCTTGGTTTCTGACTGTTTTGGTGATGCTCTTACCTGAAGCCCAGGGCCAATGATGCCCTTGCTTGCATTCCAAGAAGGAACTGAATAGGCCCTGGGCTGAAGCAGGAGGGGAGAGAGCCAATCCGTGGCTGGAGCAAGGCCGTCTGCGTTGGGACCGCCGAGGAGGGACGATATTCCTCACAGCAACCTGAAGGCAGGACCACAATGGAGGCATGGTGGACGGAGAGCCCGTGGAACACTGCCGAACACAGGGAAGAGGTGGAAAGCTTTGAGCCTCCTGAACAAAGGAGGGAAGAAACACTGCATGTGCTGCTTCCTGAAAAGCAGAAGCTCAAGTCCGCCCGAGGGACAGGAGAAAACTAGGACAGAGACCTGTTAGCGAGGAAGTCGGGGTCACTATTCTGCACTGCCGCAATCAAATAGGTACATGGCTGGAGACTGGAAGCAGTTGAAGGCAGAGGCACAACAAATAAGCCCATAAGGGGCCAATCCAGTGAAGGCCCTGCAAGGGGCTGAAACTTCAAACAGGAAGGGAAAACCCTAGAAAACAAAGGGATCCAGGAGGGGCCAAAAGGGAGAATATTCCACGGGGGAGTAAAAGGAAACAGAGGCCTGCGAAAGGGCAACCACTGAGAATATCCCAGACTGTGGTAAAAATAGCACAAGAGTCCTAAAGAAGAGGCAGAGACGCCTATGTGGAACTGACAGGTCCGCCCCAGGAGGTGAAAGCAAACTGAAAAACCAATGCCATGAAGGTCCAACCAGTTAAAGTCGAACTAGAAGACAAACGTAGCAATGCATTCCAACAGAAGGAAGAAGAGACCTACCTTGAGAAACAAAGCGAGTGACATCTTTTATACCAATCACTTGTAAGTGTAAAATAACTCTTGGAACTGTTGGCACAGTTTACCTGGAGGCATTGAGTAACCTTTTCCAGCAGTAGGAAAAGACCCCAAGAACTGAACTTCTAACATTTTCACCAGGTCAGGGGCAGTGATAAAGAGAAGAACCAAAGAGAATTGGGTGGGGGTCAGAAACAGCCACCTGGAGCCAAAGTGTAGTGAAGCTAATTTACTTAGGCCACTTACATTTTTTAGTTTTAGTGCTACGGCTAGCAAATGACAGAATAGATTTTGGACGGAGGACAAAATATATGTGAGATATGAGCACTTGTTTGTTATTTTTGTTGAAGATAGGGAACCTAATCGTAGACCTAGGGTTAGTTCAGGTTTTCTTCCCTTGAAACATATCTTCTTGTCTGTCTGACTTACCAGAGTCTACGTGAGTGGTGTACAATCAGTGCCACAGGAGTTGTAGCGACAAAGGCAGATAACCTATGCAGCAGTTACCCAAGCCGTGAACTGCACGCCAGCCTCAGTCCGCCCAATGAGGAGACCAGGATGGACCACCAGGGGCATGCAATGAACACCTAACCAATCAATGAACTGTACCTTAGGGATGGCCAGGTCATGACCCCCTTAACAAAAACTGGGACACTGTACAAACTAGGTTGATGGGAACGACAACCTTAGGATCCGTGTGGGCGCTGGTTGGATTTAATAGTCCCAAAATTTACAGTTGAGCCTGTGGTATTTAATCATGGTCGAGTCAAGGAGTTGTTGGTGCAAGCGATTGTTTATTTTAGTTGGTTTCTCAAAACCAAAGCATCATCACTGTGGCAATTATTGCCAGTTTAGTCAACATAAGTGTGTGCAAACAGCCGACGCGTGTTTCGACCCAAGTCTTTTTCAAGGCCAAGTTGAGTGTTGTCGAGGGCTCTAAGGGGAGCTGATGTCTGGTTCGGCGACGAGCCGTGGTTCGCCTGTCAGGGAGCGGGACCCTGACAGACGAACCACGGCTCGTCACCGAACCCGGCTACCGAGCAGGCTAATCAGCCCCTCTGGCACCCGGACCTGAGAGGACCAGACATCAGCTCTCCTTAGAGCCCTCGACAACACTCAACTTGGCCATGAAACGTCTAGTTTAAACGATCTGGTGAATCCATCAATGGACTTTCCATCAAATTACTTTCCATCGAGGGATTTGCATCGAAAAAATATGCATCGAATGCATGTTTTTAAAGGGTAAAGGCTTAATTTTGGGGGGGGGGGGGTTTAAAGGGTAAAAAACAGGGGGTTGGGGGAAACCCCACATAAAAAATAAAAAAAATGAATTCGATGCACATTTTTTCGATGGAAAATAATCGATGCAAAGACCATAAACCATTTAAACTTGTATAATCAAAGGTGTTAGCCAGAAGAACGAGTTACTTACCAACTGGTAACGTTCTTTCGACTGGACGTTCCTCCAACGTATTCCTCATCTTAAATGTATTCCATTCAGCTTTAGCTGCTTTGGAATTTTTTTCTCGGCAGAGGGCGCCATGCGTCGATGTTGTCGAGTCAAAGTCCCTCGAAGGCCTCCGTCGATGTCATCGGGTATACAAGTAGCACATGCAGCGCCCGTTGGCCTCAAATCTGTTTTTCCCCTCTTGCTCTGTTGTATAGATAGAGTAGGTAGCCAGGTGTCAGGAGAGTTGAAGTCGCAATAACCCAGAAAATCTACAGGGGGGTAGGATGGGAGGAATACGTTGGAGGAACATCCAGTCGAAAGAATGTTACCAGTTGGCAAGTAACTTGTTCTTCGAATGGATTGTGTCCTCCAACGTATTCCTCATCTTAGATAGACTCCCAAAGCAGTGTAGAAAGCTCTCTGAAGGTGGGAGTATATTATTATATAGCCGATTATAGCACTGCTTTACCAAAAGCAAGCTCCTTAGACTGGGATGCATCCAGACTATAGAAGTTTGAAAAAGTATGCAGTGATGACCAAGTTGCTGCTTCACAAATAGATTTTATGGAACACCTCTTTGAAGGGCTGTCGAAGAGGCTATGCCTCTGGTAGAATGGGCCCTTAGGCCTTCTGGTGGATCTTTGCCCGCCAATCTGTAGCATTCTGATATGCAAAGCACAATCCAACGTGATATGGTTTGTTCTGACACTGATTGACACAATTTCCTTCCGGTGTAGCCAATGAAAAGTTGATTATCCACTCCAAGCTGGGAAAGCCTAGAAATGTAAAAGCTCAGAGCTCTTCTCGGGTCCAGCCTGTGCAATCTTTCCTCCTCCTTGCTGGAATGAGGTGGAGGAAAGAACGTTGGCAGAATAATGGAAATCAGACACAATTTAGGTAAAAATGAGGGTTTAACCCTCAATACCACACTGTCCCTGTGGAACACAGTATAGGATGGCCCAGAAGACAGTGCCTGCAATTCGCTCACTCTTCGTGCAGATGTTAAAGCAACCAGGAAAGCGGTTTTCAACGTTAGTAATCTTAGTGGACAAGTGTGCAAGGGTTGAAAAGGGGCACGCATTAAAAACTTTAGAACCAGATTAAGGCCCCAAACTGGGACTTGGAAAGGAGGAGGGAACACATTGGTGAGTCCCTTTAAAGGCATGGTCTAGCAAAACATTTTATTTAAAAAATAGATAGGCAACATAAAAAAATACTAGCATTCTCTTTTTTAAAACTTCCTATGTAAACTTTTGAGCTATTCAAGCTCAAAACTCGCAAAAGCAAGCAGCTACAGCTGGCTGGCTTTTCCTTCATTAGTGCTGTATGCGGAGGACGGGGACCGGAGACCAGAGACCAGAGCAGGAAAGCTGCAGCTGAATCTCGGTAAGTGCTATTTATTTTGAAAAAATAATAAGCACTAGCTGCGTTTTTTTTTCTAAGTTTTCCGGGCTGGAGGAACCCGGAAACCTTAGAAATAAAACCACAGCATTAAAAACATTGTATTTATGTTTGCGGTCGCTTTTGAAGCGACCGCAAACATAAATACAACGTTATTGTGTTATTTCTCAGGCTCCTCCTCTGGCTTGGAGGAGCCTGAGAAACTCGGAAAGAAAAACTGCAGCGTTTTCCAACACAACCGCGTTGTGTTTCTGCCTGCGGTGGCTATCACTTTGGGTCTCCGGTGATCCCAGATTTCTGCCTGAATCTGCTTTCCCATTCAGGCAGATTCAGGCAGAAGAACAAGTTACTTTCTTACCTGGTAACGTTCTTTCGATGGGATGGTCCGACGACGTATTCCATATCTAGGACATGTAATCACCACAGCTGTGCTGCTTCGGAAACTTTTTTCGGCGTCTGCGTCCTGCGTTGATGACGTCGATGCGCCGTCGTCGAGGACCTCCTCCGACGTCATCCGATGTGATAAGTAGGACGCACGACGCCCGTAGCCTCAGTTGTAGTTTTTTCCCCCAGAACGTGTGACATTAGTCAACTGCCAGTCAGACACAAAGCCTTGCGGAACGTAAGCTGCAATCGCAAAAGAAATTCTGCAGCGGGGAAGTCAGGGCGGGAGCGATATGGAATACGTCGTCGGACCATCCCATCGAAAGAACGTTACCAGGTAAGAAATTAACTTGTTCTTCGAGGGGATTGGGTCCTCTGACGTATTCCATATCTATGACAGACTCCCAAAGCAGTACCAGAGCAAGGAGGAGGGAAAGAATTTAGAATCAAAATTTAGAATAGCCAATCAAATAGCAGAGCAAAGGACCGCCTTGCCAAAGGCCAGATCCTGTCCTCGGATGGAATCGAGGGAATAGTGACGTACAAATGTATGTACTGAAGCCCAGGTGGCTGCATCACAGATGTTGCGAATAGGAACACCCCTCTGCAGGGCAGTAGATACAGCCACACCCCTGGTAGAATGGGCCCGCAAGCCAGCCGGTGGGTCCTTACCCACCAAGCGGTAACACTCCGAGATGGCTAAAATAATCCAGCGAGACAGTCTGTTTCGTCACAGCTTGCCCCAAACGCTTTCCAGCGTAACCAATAAAAAGTTGATCGTCCACTCTGACCCGGGACATGCGTGAAACATAAAAGCTTAAAGCTCTCCTAGGATCAAGCCTGTGGAGCCTCTCCTCTTCCTTACCAGGATGCGGAGGAGGATAGAATGCCGGAAGAACAACCTTCTGGGCCAAATGAAATTCCGTCACTACCTTCGGAAGAAAAGAAGGACGAACTCTAAGGACAACCCTGTCCTTGTGAAATACAGTGAAGGGTGGCTTAACTGAAAGTGCCTGTAACTCACTCACTCTGCGAGCGGAAGTAACCGCAACTAAAAACACAGTTTGAGGTAACAGCCTCAAAGGGCAAGAATGTAAAGGCTCAAACGGAGCACCCATAAGAAACTTAAGAACAAGGTTCAAATCCCAACCGGGCACCAGGAAAGGTGACGGAGGGAACACATTAGTGAGCCCTTTCAGAAACTGTGAAATAAAGTGATTTTAAAGTAAGAACACTCTTCAGACGAGCGCTTAAAGATGGACAGCGCCGCCAGGTAACCTTTAATGGTACCCACTTGCAAGCCCCTGTGGGCCAAAGAAAGTAAAAAGGACAGAACCATGGGGATGTCACATGCAAAAGGATCCACATTCTGAACTCTGCACCAGTCGCAGAACTTACCCCAACGGCAACGGTACAGAGACTTTGTTGCTGGCCTTCGGGCCGAAAACAAAACCTCCATCACGTCTTCAGGGAGGTCCCAATGCTTATACCTCAACCTTTCAGAAGCCAAGCGTGAAGGTTGAGGGATCTGACCTCTGGATGGAGAACCTGACCCCCCTCCCGTGAGAGCAGATCGTCTCGGTTGGGAAGACGACGCAGAGGGCAGATGGACAAGTCGAGAAGGTCCGGGTACCACGTCCTCCGAGCCCACGCCGGAGCAATGAGGATCATCCGGGAACCGAACTTCCGTAACCTCCTCAGCACTTGCGGGATGACGGGGACTGGAGGAAATGCGTACAGCAGCGGGAATGACCACTCCACCACAAACGCGCCGCCTAAGGCTCCTTTTGGAGGAACTTCCCGCGAGAAAAACCTTTCGCACTTCCGGTTGACACTGGAGGCGAAGAGATCCACTTGAGGGGTCCCCCAAAGGGCAAAGATCTCCAGGAGAATCTCCTGAGCCAACTCCCACTCGTGAGAGATCACGCTCTGCCTGCTCAGAGCGTCCGCCGTCACGTTTTCGTCTCCGGCCAGATGAACTGCCGAGATCGAAACTTCCTGCTGGATGGCCCGGAACTCAATCTGCATCGCTTCCCTGCACAGAGGAAGTGACCCTGCCCCCCCGTTTTGTTGAGGTAGTGCATGGCCACTGTGTTGTCCGTCAGGATCAGGACACTCTTTCCTCGCACAGTCAGCAGAAAAGCCTTCAGGGCTAGCCTGACGGCCCTCAGCTCCAAAAGATTGATATGGAGTCTGGACTCCGACGGAGACCAACGACCGCTGACTGTCAGCCCGTTGGCATGAGCTCCCCATCCCGTGAGGGATGCATCCGTCACGATTGTCACCTCCGGCCAGGGAAGCCAAAATGGAGCCCTCTTCATCAAGTTGCCTTCGACGGCCCACCACAGAAGGTCCCGGGCGACCGAGGGCGGCACCTGAACCGGGTCCGACATCCTGCCGGAGGACTGCGACCATTGCGTCTTGAGTGCCCACTGCAAAGATCTCATCCGCAGGTGAGCCTCTGGCACCAGAAGAATGCAGGATGCCATGAGGCCGAGCAACCTCAAGAACTCGAACGCTGGGAGCGTCTGGGCATGCTGAAACTTGTGCACCATCTGCTGAATGTGAAGAGCCCTCACCTGGGGAGGAAAACACTGCCCCAGGGAAGTGTCGAGCACTGCTCCGATGTACTGGAGCCGCTGTGTTGGCGTCAAATGGGACTTCTTTAAATTGAGGGAGAAGCCCAGCCTGTGAAGGGAGTGGCAGGTGACGGACAGATGATCCAGGACTTGCTCAGGAGAGCTCCCCCTGATCAACCAATCGTCCAGGTAGGGGTAGACGTGAATCCCCCCTTGCCTGAGATGCGCTGCCACCACCACCATGAGCTTGGTGAAAACCCTCGGGGCGGAGGTCAATCCGAACGGCAGGACCCGAAACTTAAAATGCGAGTCGCCAACCGCGAACCTCAGGTACTTCTTGTGCTTGGGATGGATCGGCACATGGAAGTAAGCATCCTTGAGGTCGAGTGACACCAACCAGTCCTGAAGCTGAAGGGCCTGGAGGACTTGAGAGAGAGTAACCATCTTGAACTTGTCCTTCCTGTGGAGTTTGTTCAAACCGCGCAAGTCCATAATGGGTCTCAATCCCCCGTCTTTCTTCAGAATCAAAAAATAAGGGGAATACCAGCCCTTGTTCCTCTCCGCTACAGGCACCAGTTCTATGGCGTCTTTCTCCAGCAGGGCTTGAATTTCCTGCGCAAGGAGCGGATCTGGACTCTGCAAAGAGAGGTTCCCCGGTGGATTGTCGCGAGGCCTGTGCCGAAAGGGAAGACAGTAGCCGTGGGTTATGATCTCCAGGACCCACACATCTGAAGTAATGGCTTGCCACTCTACAAGATGCTGCGCCAGCCTTCCCCCAACCGGCGAACCATGGGACATGGCCTCATGACTGAGTGGGAGCGGCTGCGGCGTTACCTGAGGGCAAAGAGGCAACTGCCCGAGCGGCCTTGGCACCACGGGTACCCTGTCGTCCACCTCTGGTACCCCTGCGTTGGCCTCTTTGACTGCCAGCTCCTCTCGCTTTACTGAAGGACGAGTAATAGCGAAAGGAACCACCCCTCCACTGCTGTCCCCTAGGACGAAAAGGCAGAGGTTGGCGAACTGCAGCGCCCAACGACTTTGCTGCAGCTTTTGAGGTCTGCAACCTCTCAAGGCTCTCGTCAGCCTTGCTGCCAAAAAGGTGTTCACCGTCAAAGGGCATGTTGAGGAGCCGGGACTGCACATCAGGAGCAAACCCCGACTTCCGCAACCACGCAAACCTGCGTATCACGGTGCTCGCTGCCATGGACCTACTGACGCATTCAGCTAAGTCCAAACCCGACTGAACGGACTCACACATGGTATCCTTACCATCCTAGACCATAGCAAGGAAACCATCCCGTTCGTCCCCTTCGGGAATATGTTCAGCCGATAACGCAACACAGTTCCACAGAGTGTGTGTGAAACGAGACAAGGCACAAATGGAGTTGGCCACCTGAAGCGCCATACCACCAGAAGAAAACACTTTCTTCGCCCAGCCATCAAAACGTTTGTCGTCCCTATTAGGAGGGATGGTAGGGTACGACGCCTGCTTTGCCGGGGCCGTGGCCGCCTGCACCACCAAACTCTCCGGAGTGGGGTGCCTGGTCAATTAGCAGGGGTCGCTACTGGCTGGACAGTATTTTCGCGACATGGATCTGCCCACCGCCGGGAGACTCTCCGGAGCAGACCAAGCCGCCGCCACCCTTCTCTGTAAAGCCATATGGAACGGCAGTACCGGGTCAGTTGGGGGACCAACATCAAGGATGTCCGTCAGATCATCCTGCACAAACTCCCCTGGGGGAGCAGACCATCCCAAATACTCAGAAACCCTAGCCATAAGGCGCCGGTACGAGGAATCGGCATGAGAGCCAGGCTCAGGCCTACAAAACTCCACCTCCGGAGAGGTGTCCAGTCCACTGGCATCATGCAGTGACTGCCTCAAATCGTCAAACTGACTATGGTCCGAGACAATTTCATCTGGAACCTGACTAGGAACCAGGCCATCAGAATCCTCATCCGCCTCTGAAATATATTCCAGGTGGCGAAAAGAAGGCACCCGAAAGTGCTTGCTCTTAACCAGAGCCTTCCTAGGGGGTTCCCCCGTGCCACGGGGTACCTCCGACACGAAAGGCGTCGATGGCGTCGAGCGAAACGGCGCCGACGTCGAGAGAACAGGCATCAGCGCCGAGAGGATCGGCGTCTACGTCAGATGCAGCGCCGCCAGCATCGGCGGCGTCGACACAGCCCTCGAAGCCGGAGCCCCGAGCGTGTCCCTCAACGACCTGAGCGTCGACGGCTTCGACGACTTCCTCGGGGCCGGAGCCTCGAGAAAGCCTGTCGACACCATCGACGCCTCAGACGTCGATGTCTTCCTCGAAGACCTCACAGGTGCACACGGTCTCGAACGCGTCGAGGACCGGGACCTGGAATGGGTACGTCGAGAACGAGTCTCCTTGTCCGAACGGGACCTCTCCCGTGACTCGTGCCGACTACTCTTGCGAGTGGCGTCTCTCGACCTCTCACGACCGACCCCACTCTGAGGCGCGGACGGCTTAGTACCCTGCGACTCAAGAATCGCCAGCATTTTCTTCCCGAAGGAAGCCCATTCCTCCGGCGTCGCACAGCTGGTGGGGTAAGCGACGTGCCGGGCAGAGTCCTCCGAAGAGGACCTGGAAGACGACCGGTGTCGGCGCTTCCGAGAATGCCTTGAAGAGGCTGAGGAGTGGCGAGACCGACTCCTAGAAGGAGACCCACGAGACTTCCGACGACGACGCGGAGAGTCACCCCTCGAATCATCTGTCGAAAGCCCCGCAGACTTCGACTTCCGGGGCTTGGACACCCGACCTACCGACAACTTCTTCTTACGTTCGCGTAAGGCTTTGGACGTGAGAGGCTGGCAGTCGATACAGTCATCCGTGTCGTGGGCCTCCCTGAGGCACCAGAGGCAGGCGTCGTGCGAGTCCGTCACCGACATCTTAGACCCACACTCCCCGCACTTCTTGAAACCCGGACGCGGGGTCGAAGACGAAGTAGAAGACATCTTCACACAAAGGATTTTCACAAAACGAACAGGTTCGAAGAACCGAGAAGAACAGAACTCCAAAGAGTCGAGGCGTTAACCGAGATTCACGAAGCAACACGTTCGCGGAAAAAATGGAACTGAGGCTATGGGCGTCGTGCGTCCTACTTATCACATCGGATGACGTCGGAGGAGGTCCTCGACGACCGCGCATCAACGCAGACGCCGAAAAAAGTTTCCGAAGCAGCACAGCTGTGGTGATTACATGTCATAGATATGGAATACGTCGGAGGACCCAATCCCCTCGAAACACAACGCGGTTGTGTTGGAAAACGCTGCGGTTTTTCTTTCCAAGTTTCTCAGGCTCCTCCGAGCCGGAGGAGCCAGAGAAACTTGGAAAGAAAAACCGCAGCGTTTTCTAACACAATAATGTTGTATTTATGTTTGCGGTCGCTTTTGAAGCGACCGCAAACATAAATACGTTTTTAAAGCTGCGGTTTTATTTCTAAGTTTTCCGGGCTCCTCCAGCCCGTAAAACTTAGAAAAAAAAACGCAACTAGTGCTCATTTTTAAAAAAAAATAAATAGCACTTACCGAGATTCAGCTGCAGCTTTCCTGCTCTGGTCTCCGGTCCCCGTCCTCCGCGTACAGCACTAATGAAGGGAAAACCACCCAGCGGTAGCTTTTGTTTACTACAGCTGGCTGGCTTTTCCTTTATTAGTGCCACAAAAGCCAGCACAGGAGGGCATCCATTTCACAAAATGGATGCGCCTATGTGCTTGCTTTTGCGAATTTGGAGCTTGAATAGCTCAACATTTTACATAGGAAGTTTTAAAAAAGAGAATGCTAGTATTTTTTTTTTATGTTGCCTATCTATTTTTTAGATAACATTTTTTACTAGACCATGCCTTTAAGAATTGTATTATCAAAAGAATTTTAAAGTAGGAACATTCTTCCGAAGAGCGCTTGAAAATGGAAAGCAATGCAAGATAACCTTTAATGGTCCCAAAATTGAGGCCTCTATGAGCCAGGGACAAGAGGAAGGACAAAACTTATGGGATAGAACACAGAAAAGTATCAACATTCTTTTCCCTGCACCAGTTGCAAAACTTCTTCCAACGGCAACGGTACAGAGATTTTGTTGCTGGCCTTCTTGCCGAAAGCAACACCTCCATGATGTCATCTGGAAGGTCCCCAATCCTTGTATCTCAGCCTTTCAGATACCAAGCATGAAGGTTGAGAGTCCTGACCTCTGGATAGAGAACCGGGCCCCCCATTTGTGAGAGAAGGTCCTCTCTCTGAGAAAGACGTAACAGAGGGCACATTTCTAGAAGGTCCCCGTACCACGTTCTCCTGGCCCAATCCGGGGCAATTAGGATCATGCGGTTTCCGAACTGTCTCAATCTCCTGATGACTTGAGGAATGACAGGAATCGGAGGGAACGCGCATAGCAGTGGGAAGTTCCACTCCACCACAAACGCATCCCTTAGGGCTCCTCTCGGGGGGAAATTACCTTGAACAATACTTTTCACACTTCCGGCTGATTCCGGTCGCAAACAAGTCTACCTGAGGGGTTCCCCAAAGGGTGAAGATCTCCTGAAGGACTTCCTGAGCCAGTTCTCACTCTTGGGACACTGTACTCTGCCTGCTCAGAGCGTCCGCCGTCATATTCTCCTCTCTGGTTAGATGAACTGCTGTTAAGGAGATTTCTTCTTGAATTGCTCAATACCAGAGCCGCATTGCCTCTCTGCGCAGGGGTACTGACCCTACACCTCCTCTTTTGTTTAGGTAATGCATGACCACTGTGTTGTCCTTCATTATCAGGACATTTTTTCCTCTGACATATAGCAGAAAAGCCTTCAGTGCTAGTCTGATTGCTCTCAGCTCTAAAAGGTTGATGTGTAGTTTGGACTTCGATGGAGACCAACGACCACTGAATGTCAGATCGTTGGCATGAGCTCCCCACCCCATGAGTGAGGTGTCCGTCACTACTGTAATCTCCGGCCATGGTTGCCAAAAATGTTCTCCTTTTAGGATGTTCTCTGTGCAAGTCCACCACAGAAGATCCTGCCGAATCTTGTTCGGAATTTGAAGGAGATCAATCATTTGACCTGAAAACTGGGACCATTGAAGGGACCTCATCCTCAGGCGTGCTTCTGGCACTAGGAAAATACAGGATGCCATGAGGCTGAGCAACCTCAAGAAGTCGTAGGTCTGGAGATTTTGGGCATTTTGGAATTTGAAAACCATCTAAAGAAGGAACAAGTTACTTACCTGTAACTGTTGGTCTCCAGCATGGGTCTGGCATGGATTCACATGCTCATGAATATTCCCTGTCGTCAGGCCGGGAATCCTCGGTAAAGAAAAAAATCAGTATTAGTTTTGTTTCGGCTCTGTCTTTCTTAGTAGTAACCAATCACTGATCTCTGGGTCATACTGCCCCCAGCCAATGACTGCCTTCTACCTAAGCCCCTCCCCTGGCAGCCATCCTCAGATTTGGTAGCACGTAAAGTGGCAGTATGACCAAGTGAAGATCCGCAGAGGGGACGGAGGGAGGGTTCGCATGTGAATCCATGCCAGACCCATGCTGGAGAACAACAGTTACAGGTAAGTAACTTGTTCCTTCTCCAGCATGGGGTCTGGCATGTATTCACATGCTCATGAATATAAGAATACATAGCAGTATACACATGCACAACCACGGGCGGTGGCAACAGGCTCAATATTAAGCAATACAACAACTCAACATTCAGCATCTCTTACCTCCTCACCAGGCTCACCTTAAGCGAACAGGTTGCGCAGCACTGCTTGGCCGACCCTGGACTCCTCCTTGGAGTCCCGATCGACGCAGTAGAATCTTGTGAAGGTGTGCGTCGACCTCCACGTAGCAGCCCTGCAGATGTCCAGCAGGGGCACACCAGACAGGGACGCCGTGGTAGCAGCGATCGCTCTGGTCAAATGGGCTCTCGGACGGCCAGGCAGCGGTCGGTTTGCCAACTGGTAACAGTGCATGATGTAGCCAGATAGCCATCTGGAAATGGAAGCCTTCGAGAGAGCCTTCCCTTGATTCACAGGTCCAAAGTTCACAAACAGCTGTGATGTCTTCCGAAAACTATTTGTGCGGTCCACGTAGAACTTCAGCGCTCTAGCCACATCTGGCGAGTGCAAAGTCCTCTCGGCCAGAGACGAAGGCGACGGGAAGAAAACTGGCAACACCAGGGGCTCGTTGAGATGGACGTCCGACGGCACCTTGGGCATAAAGGAGGGGTGCGTCCTCAGCACCACCCTTGTGTTGTGAAAAATCAAGTATGGAGGCTTGGAAGATAGGGCCTGGATCTCTCCCACTCGTCGTGCGGAGGTGATGGCCACAAGAAATGCATCGGCTCGAATGGGGCAACCATGAGCCTGGTCAGCAACACGTTGAGCTCCCACGCCGGGGCAGAGGCCTTCACCGGCAGGAACGATCGGAATAGTCCCTTCATAAATTCCTTCACCAGGCGATGAGACCACAAGGACGCCCGTCCTGTAGTTCTGGTGTATCGGGAGATGGCAGCCAGATGTATCTTGATGGAGGCGTGAGCCAGTCCAGCTTTGGCCAGCGACAGTAGGTACGGCAATACTTGAGGGGCCGTAATCCGCAGAGGGTTAATCTTCTGTGCACGGCACCAGACAGAGAACCTCTTCCACTTATGTCCATAGGATTTGAGAGTTGAGGACGCCCTGGCTTTTGCAAGAACCTCTCTGCAGTCAGCCGGGATATCGTATCCTCCAAACTCTAGTGCTTCAGGAGCCAAGCCTGCAAGTTCAGCGACTCCGGGTCGTGATGGAGAATGGCACCTCCTTCTCTGGAGAGAACATCCGCGTCTGTCGCCAGCTTGATAGGGGGGACACTGACAGGTCCAGGAACCAGATCGGTCTCGGCCACGCCGGTGCGACTAGGATCATCCTGCACCTGGACCTCTTGAGCTGGTTGATGAGACGGAGCAGCAATGGCAACGGAGGGAACGGGTACAGGAACAGGCTGTCCCAAGGGAACGAGAAAGCATCGCCCATGCTCCTCGGTTGTGCGAACCTGCTGGCGAACCTCTGGCACTTGGAGTTCATCGGCGTCGCGAACAGGTCGTTCTGGGGTTTGCCCCACCATTGAAAGAGCCGATCCACCTGGTCCTGGCGTAGTTCCCACTCGTAGCACGAGCGCAGCTCCCTGCTGAGTGAGTCAGCGATGGTGTTTTTTTATTCCTGCCAGGTGGGAGGGAACCAGAAACATCCCCTGGGCGACGGCCCAGTGCCACAGATCCTGGGCCTCCTTGGATAGGGCTGGGGATCTTCTGCCTCCCTGCTTGCGGATGTAGAACATCGTGGTGGTGTTGTCGGTGAAGATCCTCACCACTTTGTCCTTGAGGGACGGAAGGAACGATTTGAGCACCCAGAACACGGCTCGTAGCTCCAGGATGTTGAGAGACCTCTCCTCCGGGAGCCAGAGGCCTCTTGCGTGGAGATCTCCGGTGTGGGCCCCCCATCCCTTCAGGGAGGCGTCCGTCGTTACTGTCTCCTGATAAGCCGGGGCCTAAAAGTCCATGCCTGCCGCGAGGTGCGCACGGGCACCCCACCATAGAATCGCCCGACGGAACTCCTTGTCGAGCGGGATCCTGTCTTCGAAGCTGCCCGCCGCTTGAATCCATCGCGCGTCGAGGAACTCTTGTAGCGGACGCATCTGAAGTCTGTAAAGGGGCACAAGGTAGATGCATGAGGACATCATCCCGAGGAGGGACTTGATGGACCTCACTCTGGCCACATCCGTGGCTAACAGGCGTTGCACCTTGCCCAAAATGGCCTTCGTCCTTTCTTCCGACGGAGATGCCAATCGCTTCACTGTATCGAGCTTCGGTCCCAGAAACAGTGCCACCTGCGACGGGACCAGATGGGATTTGGGGTAGTTGATGGTGAATCCCAGCTCAGTGAGCAGGCGGATGGTCCTCGCTGTGTGTTCGATGGCGAGTTCTCTTGACCTTGCACGGATTAGCCAGTCGTTCAGGTAGGGGTAGACGTGCATCCCTTGCAGGCGCAGCAGCGCCGCCACAGGTGCGAGGCACTTGGTGAACACCCTGGGTGCCGACTTTAATCTGAACGGCAGGGCTCTGAATTGGTAGTGACGCCCCTGGACTACGAATCTGAGGAACTTTGTGTCCTTTTAGAATGGGGATGTGGAAGTAAGCATCCTCCAGGTCCAGTGACGATAGGCAGTCGCCCTCCTCCAGCTGTCCCAGCACGTGCTGGAGGGTGACCATCCTGAATTTCTGTGCCTTGATGTACTTGTTCAACCGACGCAGGTCCAGGATGGGGCACCAACTGCCTGTCTTCTTTCTGACGAGGAAGTATCTTGAGTATACTCCGGAGCCCCGGAGCCTCTTGGGGACGAGCTCGATGGCACCCTTCTTGAGCATCAACCTTACCTCCAACAGCAGTTGAGGGACGTGATTCTCCTTCATGGCCACGGGAGGAATGCGAATTTTGAAATTCTAGCGAGTGTCCGCGGGCCAGGTGTCCAGCACCCAACGGTCGGTGGAGATGGACTCCCACACACTGATGAACTTCGTCAGCCGGCCTCCCACCGGGGTGCTTCGGTGGGGGCCCGACGCTACGGCCGGTTCAGTCCTGCTTGGAAGAGGCCTTGCCGCCTTGGCCTCCTTGCCGACGGCGGCAAGACCCTCCTTGCTTGCCGCGGCCTCTGTATGCCTCCTGGGACGAGGAGTGGGCCGCCTGGCGGCAAGTAGAAGAGCCACCGCTGGATCCCTTGGAGGCTCCCTGTCTACCTCCAGAGCTCCGAAATGGCTGCCGTTGCTGAGGACTCCTAGGGCTCGGGCAGTTACTGTGTCTGTCTTGATGGCCTGGAGGGACTCATCCACGGTCTTTCCAAACAGGTTGTTGCCGTCGAACGGCATGTCCAACACTCTCGTCTGGACGTCCTGGTGAAAGTCAGTCGCCTTGAGCCATCCTCGTGGTCGGAGGCAAACCCCGTTGCCCAGGTGGCGAAATCCGGTATCGGCAATGTCCGTTGCCACCGTTATGGTGTGATCCGACGCCACCTCACCTTCATGCAGAATCTGTAGGGCCTCCGCCCTCTTGTCGTCCGGTAGGAAGTCTAGAAGAGGAGCCATCTTGAACCAAAGCTCCCTGTCGTAATGGGCCAACAATCGCTAAGGCATTGGCCGCCTTAATCGTCGCCGCCGACGAGATGACTCGTCCCATGGAGTCCAACTTCTTGCCCTCGCTGTCTGGCGGGCAAGTGGAAGTTGAAGTTGAAGCCGCCGCACCCGCTGCTTTCTTCTTGGCCGCTGCCGAGATGACCGAGTCCGGGGTGGGCTGGGCCCTGAGGCACAACGGGGTGGCATCGGGGACCCGGTACTTCTTCTCGTACCTGTCCCTCTTGGCGGGTGTCATGGAAGGGTTCTTGAGGATAGCCAGCCCCTCGTCCCAGATGTCGTCGAGCAAGGGCACAGCAAGGACCGTCTTTCTCTTGGCCTCTCGTTGTTGATAAAGAAAACCTTCCTTTTTCTGTTCCTCAGGGCAGAGCTGGAAGAGCTCGGATGCCCTGGCTACCATGGCGTGAAAAGAGCCAATTTTGTCGGGAGGAGAGGCCCGAGGGGGGATGATGACGGGATGTCTGTTGTGTCATCGCCGCCGCCGTCGTCGTCCGTCCCCGTCGCTGTATCCGTCACCGTATCCTCCCGAGGGTCCGGCGAGGGGGTTGAGGGGTCCACAGGCCTCGCGTGCACGAAGGGTGGAGCGGGGTGGACTCTCCTCCGCTTGTTCGGAGGGCTTCCCGACGGGCCTGGTTCTGGATCCTCTGTTGTGGTCCGTGGTAATCTCGTCCTTATCTCAGTACATAAGGATTGGATTACCAACAAAATGGCCGCCAAGCTATCCTGGGGCTCGGGTAATGGCTGCGACGGACGGGATGGCTGCTCCACTGGGCCCTCGTCGTCGCCATCGTCGCTATCTTCGATCATATCAGTGGAACCTTCCCCTGGGATCGAACCTTCTCGAACCTCTCATTGAGGCCTATGAACCTCTTGTTGAGGCCTTTCACGGTTTCCACCGGATCCTCCTCAGAGGCTGAATCAGAGTCCGTAATGGCCAGTGGCCCCCGCCCTCCCTCTTTTTCCGCCGGGGTCTTCACGATGGTCTGGAAAGAGGATTCCCTCCGCGGTGGCAGGGAAACTCTGGGCCCCGAGGCCGCCTCCACTGGCGTAGCCCCTGCCTGCTTCGCCAGGGCCGCTGCGACAACCTCGATAGAGGCCTTTGCCGGGTCGATCAAGGCCCTCACCACCTTAGGTGCGTCCTGGGCCTTCGGGGAGGGTCATCGCCTCACTCCCCCTCGGCTCCCTTCGAGATCGACGGGGGCCTCTCCAGAAGCTTACCCGGGTTCTCGGACTTACTCTTCCCCGAACCAGAGCGCTGGCTCGTGGTTGATCGTGCCAGGGAAGTCGCACCCTGCCTGGCAGCCAAGGAGCCCGACCTTTCGGCGCTCCTGGTGCCCGCGGTGCTTGGCCTTCTGTTGGGCCTCCGTCGCCATGGCGCCCTCACAGGACTTAGAAGACCGCTCAGACTTTTTCTACGCCTTCTCACCTGCTGCACCCTTCTCCAGCCAGGCGGGAACGACGATCTTGCTTGGTCCGTTCCGACAGGTTCTTGCAGAACGCACAGTCCTTCTCCACGTGCGTCTTGTCCTCATGAAGGCAGTAGAGACATCTCGAATGCTCGTCCTCCTTGAAAACATTTTGCAATCCGCATCCTGGGCAGCTCCTGAAGAGCTTGGATCCGGCCGTCGAGCTTCCCTTGTCCTGGGCCATGTCCGTTGAAGTAGGCCACAGATCTTCTGGAATCCTCCAAGAAGCATAACTCGACGAAAACTTCACCCTTGAGGGGCATAGAAGAATTCCGAAACGGGTCCCCGTTATCGGAAGTAGAAACGGTGGAGCTTGAGGCTCGATTAACCAAAAAAAGAGAAAAATCTGAAAAAGCGTGAAAACGCAGTAAAAGCTTGAGGGCTAAAACACGAGGACTCCCAACGTGCGGTAAAAAATTGAGGATGGCTGCCAGGGGAGGGGCTTAGGTAGAGGACAGTCATTGGCTGGGGGCAGAATGACCCAGAGATCAGTGATTGGTTACTACTAAGAAAGACAGATCAGAAACGAAACTGATACTGATTTTTTCTTTACCGAGGATTCCCAGCCTGACGGGGAATATTCATGAGCATGTGAATCCATGCCAGACCCCATGCTGGAGAACGTCTTGAGCCCTCGACTTGGGAGGCGAGCTCTTTCCCAAAGATGTGTCTAATACAGCCCCTGTGTACTGGAGCTGTGCTTTTGCCTTTCGCGTCGAGGAGATTTCTCTTCACGGGACCTCGACTCAACGCTACAGGCTTTTCGGTCGGGTTTTCAACCTACCTGCAGATTTCCCTTCCTCTCTCGCAAGGCCTTCCCCGTCATTGCCTGACACTTCGTACAGGCCTCCATGTCGTGGCCTTCACCGAGGCACCACAGACATTCTCGATGCGGATCCGTGGTGGACATTTCAAACCCCAGGATTTACACTTTTTGAACCCTGAACGCGGGGTAGTCTGGGTCGACGACGAGGACATGCTCGAATATCGCTTCATAATAACTGCGTCACAGAACTAAAGCAACACGAACCGAAGCAACACGTACTGTGGAAAAACAGAACTGAGGCCAATGGGTGCCGCGCGTGGTACTTGTACACCCGATGACGTCACCCTCAACGGAGGCCTTCGGGGACTTCGACTCAACGACATTGACGCACGCAACCCTCTGCCGAGAAAAAATCTCCGAAGCAGCTAAAGCTGGATGGAATACATCTAAGATGAAGAATACTTTGGAGGACACAATCCATTCGAAAGAAGAAACTCTGCAACTTGCGTCTGACTATGATGGTGGAAAAAACCAATATCAGAGACCTTGACGCATGAAGGACCATGGGGACAGTGGAAGCCACACTGGGGATAGTATTACTGACACGCCCAGTCGACGACCCTTTTTTTCGAGTTTCTAAAACAAATAATGTAATACTCCGTAACTACCACTAGATGTCGGCCTATGCATAGCATGTGATCTAAGCAGATCCACAAGCCTCAGAAATATATATATTTGTGTAAGTGTGTTTGTATGTTCAGGGTTGGCACTAGCCCCATAACAGTTGGTGGGTCGACATTTTGGCACATGGTCAGCAAACCAGTCTGGGGTGTACTAGCTATAGTTACATTTCATCCAACTGACCCCATTGGTCCTGCACAAGGCAGGGTCGAGCCCTGTGCTATCACTATAGCTGATTTCGGGAGACTGACGATTTTGCGATTGTTGGCTCCAGCCCCACAACAGTTGGTGGGCTGAAATGTTGTCCCGAGGTCGGCATACCAGTCTTGGGTGTATTGGCAATAGTGAAATCTGACCAACCCCACCCATCCGACCTGCACTATTAGCATAGGTGATTCTCGGAGATGGCTGATTTTGCGATTTTTCAATAACAGGAAGTTATGACACAATATAACATACACAAGGCTATGACAGACCCCCACGTGCATGTCAGCTACAGACCCGGGCAACGCCGGGGAGGTATGGCTAGTTGCCAATAATGTCACTTTTGCATGCTGCAGCCCCACTGGTTGTAGAGACGCGAAAGGAGGACACCACTGTGTTACAGATCCTGCATTGGCGGCCACCAAAAGCAAGTATTTACTTTAAAATATGTTTCCTTATTTAAAAGTGAAGATTATGTAATGTTTTAAAATTCCATGTTTAGGAAGGCAAAAAACATGAAAACCGGCTTTTTAAATGTAGAATTCAAGAGCATGCGTGGAACGCTCTGTTTGCCCTCTGCTTAGCGCCATCGATGATGCAGTGAAGAAGAGTACTGAAGACTTCCTATTCCCCTACCTGCTCTCAGGGCCCCCCCATGGCTCCCCTCTCCCTCCTCCATACTCGCGGCTATCTGCTCTATGAAAGTCTCCTCCAAATAGGTGCTCCTCAGCTCCACCATCACAATCAAAGACAAAATGTCGACTCTCGTGCCTGCCCTGGCTGATATCTGCAACCACTCCTTCACCATCCCTCTAGCACTGCCTCGTGCGCCTTCTCCTAAAAAAATTAATTAAAAAAAAACATCAGCCAACCCCTCCTGCCCAGCTAACTACCGCTCTATCTCCACTACCCCCTTCCTGGGCAAACTCTTCGAGAAGTTGTTCATCTCCCAACTGACCCACCATACTGAATCTGTTGGCTTTCTCCATGTCTTCCAGTCTGGTTTGCGAGCATCCAGAGACATGAAACTGCTCTCCTGAACACCTGTGAAGACCTGCTCTCAAACCTTGATTCCAACTCTCCTTCTGTTCTCACCCTCCTTGATTTGTCCTCTGCCTTTGACACAGTCAATCATGCCATCCTCATTAAGCTGCTCTGTGATTCTCTTGGCATCACGGACCTGGCACTGGATTGGTTGACCTCCTTCCTTTCTAACCGGCCTTCCCAAGTGCAACTGGGCCCTTTCCTCTCGTCCACATAAATCTTATTTATTTATAAATGTATAAAGCGTAACTAAGGCACGAGTTCGTCTAGGTGCTAACAAAGGCAGTACAACGGAAAGAGCAGCCCTACATAGAATTTGCACCCCGACTAGTTAGAACAAGTGGGTTGTTAAGTGCCCTGCGAAAAGGGAAAAACTCCTCAAGGGCTCTAAGAGAATGGGAGCAAATTCCATAGTAAAGGAGCCGTTACCAAAAAATAGCGGCCTCCCAACCGGGCAGGCGGATGCCTAGGTATTTTGAGAAGTAGCTGGGAGGAGGAATGCAGTTGCCTAACTGGATGGTAATGTTCTATCTTTTCCTTTAGATAGGGTGGGCCTATGCCTTACAGAGCCTGGTGAGTGACGGAGGATATTAAACTTAATCCAAGCCGCAAAAGGAAGCCAATGAAGCTGGTGCAACAGAGGGGGTAAGACTAGGTGCGGTAAGCACCAGTCTAGCTACCGCATTCTGAAGTGCCTGCATACGTTGTATCTGATATTTGGGCTACCCAAATAGATCCCATTGCAGCAGTCCAGCGATCCCATTATGGTCGAAGTAACCATCATAGTTAGATTGTCTGCAAGTAACAGAGGCAGGATATTCCTCAAAACCTTAAGTTTCCCAAACCCTGCATTTCAGACAGCCGAAATATGTGCTTCCCGTGAGCCACTAGGTAAAAGCCTCACCCTAGAGCTTTTTACAGATTCACGTACTGATGGGTACGGGCCAAGTGTGTCAGGCCAAAATTGGGAATTCCAAAGACCACTAGCAGTTTGGGGACCAAACACCAGAACCTCCGTTTTCGCTCTGTTCAGCTTTAGCCAATTGCCAGAAATTCACTTGCCTATGCTATCCAGGCACTTTCAGAATTTACTAAAGGGTTCAGTTAGTGGGGAGTCTAGCCGAAACACTGAGTGTCATCCGCATAGGTGTAAAAAAAGACTCTGGACTCAGCAATCGGGTCTGCCAATAGGCGTACATACAAGTTAAAAAAGAGGGGGGACCGAGCTGATCCCTGAGGGACCCCACAAGACACTCTACAGATCGGAGCCTGACAAGCCTGGAAAGGAATGGTTTGGGTTCGTTCTGCAAGAAACAACCCAAACCATGCCAATTAAGACCCGGTGAGACAACTGCCTGCTCAAGACGAGCCAACAGAATGCCATGATCCACAGTATCAAATGCTGCTGAGAAGTCCAGGAGAATTAATATTCCCATTTCTCCATGTTCCTGGAGGAGGGCTAGGTCATCAAGGAGTGAAATCATTACAGATTCTGTGCCCATTGATGGACGGAAGCCATATTGAAATGGATGTAGGCAGTTACTTTTTTCCAATAATTGTGAGAACTGAGGTGTGATTACTGCCTCCATAAGCTTCATTATGGCCGAAGGTAACGATATGGGCCTGTAATTATCCACCACCAAAGGGTCCAGATTTGATTTATTCAAAATGGGGGGAGGGTTTGGGGGGGCGGGAGTACTGCATGTTTCAAAGTGGCTGGAATTCTCCCCACTGTAAAGGAATCGTGAAGGACCTCGGCAAACAAACACTGTCCTCAGAGGAAGGGCCTTTAAAACATGCAGTGGCACAGCATCAAAGGGTGAGGCAGTTTTCAGACCATCCAAAAACCTTTGCGTCACAGCATCATCCAAAGGCTTCAAAACCAAATGTGTCTGCCAGAATAGGCAAATTGCATCCCTCCAAGGAGGGACCTGTAAATCCTCAACCTAAGAGGCCATTCACCCCTTTGCAATAACTTGATGAATAGCTCTAATTTTGTCAGAGAAAAACATATTAATTGCATTGCATTGAAGTTGTGCATCTGGCAGATTTATCCTGTCTTTTCAAAGAACATGCAGTCAGCTCCTTAGCCACTTCGAACAATTCCCTAGAGGAACATGCTGCTTCCGATATCCTATTCACATAGAATTTTGATTTTTCTTCCACAAACATCTCAAGATAGCGAGCAACTGCTTGTTTATAAGTAATATGTGCTTCCAAGCCATAGCTTAGTCGCCACTTCCTCTCAAGACGTCAGCAGGCCTGCTTTTGGGACAGCAAGGCGGCAGTGAAACAAGCCGCCATAGGCTTAATTCTCCCAAAATGAGACATGATGAGGGCCAGATATTCTGCAACGTTAGTCAGAGATTTAAGGAGAGACGTACAGAGATCATCTTCTCCTCCCATATACTCGGAATTTGCCTCAATCAACTGATCTGCAAAAAGGGCTAGGTCCATAATCTGCGTGCCTGCAGGCCATGAGAGAGCAACGGCGCACAGTATGGTACCATAATAATAAAAGGGCACCAATAAATGATCAAACCAGGTAACCGGAACCGGAGCAAAGCTTGCTGTCAAACTCCCTTCAGAGAAAATGAGGTCAAGCAAATTGCCATTGTTGTGGGTGGGGAGAGGATTACAAAGGTTTAGAGATAAATCTGCTAGGCTAGTCAGCATATTACTGGAACTCTCTGCATGTGGCATCCCTCAGTGCTCGATCCTATTGCTGTGGCTCTTCAACATCTTGCCCCTCTGGCCCACTTGATCTCCTCCTTCTCCTCATTTTCAGTGTTAAGCTTATGACACACAGCTCTCCTTCAATATTCCCTCCAATACCATCTCTTCTTCCTCTCTCATTCCTGACTGTTATCAGGCATGGTGCACAGCTAATGATCTCTGTCTTAACGCCAGTAAGACAGAGATCCTTCTCACTGGGACCTCTGCTCCCGGCTTCCCTCCCACTCTCTAGCCGCTCTCCTTGGGTTCCCTCCCCTCACAATCTTGTGGGGCTAAAGACCTTGGTGTCATCTTTGACTCCTCTCGCTCTCCTTCTCCCCTCTCATCACAGACTTTACCAAGAAGGCCCCCTTTCAGCTTTACCTCCTCCAGAGCTCTGTTTCTCTCTAGGTTGGACTACTGCAACAGCCTCTTCCTCAGTCTGCCTCTTTCCTCTCTTCGCATCCTTCAACTAATCCAGAATAGGACTGCAAGACCTCTCCTTGGCCTCAAGCCCAGGGACTGCATTTCTCCTACCCCAAAATCTCCCCACTGGCTTCCGGTGGCTGTACGGATCTAATCAAAGACCCTCTGCATCATCCACAAGGGTTTCTGGGGTCTGGGACCCCACCCCATCCAACTCTCTTTCCCTAAATACCTCCCTGCTAGAACTGTTCGGTCCTCTAGCTTCAACTCTCTGCAGATCAGACTTTTTTCCAAGCAGAGAGTGGGGGGTGGATCTCGCTCTTCGGCAGGTGCCTCCCTCTGGAATGGCCTTCCTGCCTCTCAGACTTCAGCCGGACCGCCTTAGGTTCTGGAAGCTTCTAAAGACCCTGCTCTTATCTACGTAGTTCCCTCTCAACCTCCCTTGCTAATGCCCCCATCCGCCACTGCGACTGGTAACCTGGGCACTGCCCTTCCAGTCCCCCTTCCCTGACTAGCCTGGTGGGTTGGGCATCCTCCCGGGTATGGTCCATCGCACTTAGACGGTTAGTCTCCCCCAGGCATCCCCTGGCACTTGGTCCAGGAGGCTGAGCATGGGCCTAATGTAGATGTTAAATAGTGCTGGGGCGATGTAGGAATCCTGTGGGACATCACAGTTCATGGCTGCTGGGGAGGAGCTGGCATGATCTCTTGCCACTCTAGCCGTCCGGAGCCCCAGGAAGGAAGGAATCCATTGAGCTGCCAGACTGGAACAGGAGGCCTGGTGCTTTAATCTGGTCACCAACAGAGAGTGGTCAACCAGATCAAAAGCCGGCGAGACATCCAGGAGCATAAGTAAAGCTGTTTGGCCTCCGTCCACAATGCTGGCGAGGTTGGACTTGAGAGCCCGCATTGGTGGTTTCAGTGCCGTGCCTTGATCCAAAGCCCGACTGATGTGAACCCAGGATGTCATTGTTTTCGATAAGTTCCTGGAACTGTGTCTATGCCACACGATCCAGGATTTTTAACAGGAAAAGCACATTTGCTATTGGTCAATAGCTTTTGGCGACTGATTTTTGGTGTTCCTTTTTTCACTAATTGAATGATCCATGCTTCCTTTAATGAGAGCGGGACCTTGCCTTTGCTGAATATGAGACTGACTAGTTTAGTGGTCCATGGGACTAGTACGTCAAAGCAGCTTTTGAAGATGCTGGCAGTGCTTCAGTTTTGGTGCACTGTTTAAACTCTAATTTGGGAGACACATTCTCATCATGAAGGATGCTAGGACTGGAAGGCGGATGTCAGGGCTCCCCTGTGTTTATTAGAATCCCTTGTCGAGCAAGGATGGCCTGCTGATGTCCTGTGATTTTAGAAGAGAATTCATTGTGTATCTCCTGACACCAGGCTGAGTTTCTGTTAAATGCTCGATTCCCTGTGGATTTGCCTTCAAATTCCTTCAGAATTTTTAAGAGTTATTCGGAGCTGGATTTTTCTATAGATATCCTATTGTTGTAGCTAGTTGATTTAGCCTTGACAATAGCTTTCTTTAATTCTTTTACAGATTGCTTATAGAGTAAGGTTTTCAGGAGATGGATATTTCCACCATTCCCTTGCAGATGCTCTTTTTGTATGATGGTATCATTGTACCAGGAGCTCTTACGGATTTAGGTTTTTATCTTCTTAGCCCTTACTGGGGCAAGAGTCTCGATGGCAGAATCCATGATGGATGTTAGGTGAGTCAGAAGGTCGGTGGAGTTGTTAAAGGAGTCCAGGGAGGATAACCTGGCCGTGAGCAAAGTAGACAATTTCAGGGGTGTTCTATTTTTCAGATTTCTGGTTTTCTTGAGATTTTTAGGTTGTGCGTCCACTCTCAATGGTGGTGCTGGAGGGTAGACTAGAGATTTCACAATGTAATGATCGGACCAGGCACAGGGGAGAACAGCAATGTTTGTAGTGTGCAGACGGTGCGTCGGAACCCAGTCCAGTGCGTGTCCGCCTTCGTGGGTTGGCAGTTTGACCCTTTGAGTAAAACCGATGGTCTCTAGGGTGGCGAGGAGAGAGTAGGCTTGCTTGTCTTGCTGATCATCAGCCCATAGGTTGAGGTCACCTATTACATTAACTTCATTATTCAGAAAACCAAGGAATTGTTCTTCAAATTGTGGCATGTCTGTAGGCGGTCTGCAGATCGCGAGGATGTTCAAGGTTATATTGTCATTAACTTTCATTTTTACCAGGAGACTTACCTTCTGGAGTTGCAGGAGTGATTGTGGGGCAGTTTAAATTTGTTTTAATCAATCGGGCTATCCCTCTGCCTCTCTTGGCTAAGCGGTCGGCGTGAAAGATTTGGTGGTCTGAGGGGATGGCCAGAGTGGTGTCTGTGGGTGTTGATTGATTGAGCAAAGTCTCTGCGACTGCGAGGAGATCGGGGGATGTGCCTGTCAGGGGGTCTTCTATTTCCACCTCGTGCTGCATAAGAGAGTGAGTGTTTAATAGGTATAAGTTTAGCGGCAAGCTCAGAGAGATTGAACTGCCTAAGGTGTCTGGCGTCGCCAGAGGAGGATCGGATGTAGTGCTGCGGCTAAACGAGTTAGCAATAGGAGGAAACCCTTCAGCATCCTACACCAAGTTGTTCAGGTCAGATTTTGGTGAATTAGGTTTGTGACATGAATTTAAGATTTTACCGGTGGCCTGGCAGTACTTGTAGGGAGCACAGGTGTCGTAGTACATCGGTGTAATAAAGTTATTTCCATGAGGGAGGGGTTCGATGGCCGTGCATGATGTCTTGTCAAACCGTGCGCCCTCGTCCTCAGGAGTTGGTGAAGTAACGGTCACCTGCGTGAGGAAAGGACCAGAGGTGGGGCATCCCAGAGTGCAAGACGGCACCGCGGGCCTGCTAAACCTTGCCAGGATGTCAACATGTCTTAGGCGGTAGGACACGAGGGTATGTTGCGGAGTCCAGGGTGTTAGAACAGAGCCCCTCAATGATATGATAAACGCTAGGCATGATGGCCAACGCTGCAGTGTGCACAATACCTGGACTAAGCAGGGAGCAAAGCGAGGAGAATGGTGCAGCAAGTGGCTCTCATCAGACGCAAACCAGTGATAACCGGCCTGGCAAATGCGCTGGCGCAAACGCACGGGCATGGTGGCACCATGGGCTCAGCTTTCTTACCAATTAGAAGCACAACAATATTAATTGTATTCCATGCTTTTTGCCACAAAGTGTGACTCGCCTATTTTCAAGAGCTACTCTGCCTCCACTTGGAAAAGTTGGGCTTCCTGTAACAAACATTTTTGTTTTTGTGTACCTAATCTAGGACTACCCTCATATAGTTACTTCATTTGTTAACATTCCAAAACAACAGTTTGACATCTGTAAGAACTACTTCATCATCATTACTAGTAGCACCCAATATCACCTTCCATTGCTTGCTACCAAGCTATTGGTGAGACTAGCCATATCGCCACCTGTTACAGTCTTTGCTAGTACTGCTTTGGCGTTTCAATTTGTAAATTTTCCAGATATTTTTATTTTTTTATTTTTATTTGTATATATACAAGAAACCTTTACAAACAAACATTTTACAGAAATTACAT
Organism: Ambystoma mexicanum; assembly: GCF_040938575.1. Lineage (NCBI taxonomy): Eukaryota > Metazoa > Chordata > Amphibia > Caudata > Ambystomatidae > Ambystoma > Ambystoma mexicanum. Next base: position 848,466,391 of record NC_090934.1, read on the forward strand.
GTAGTTCACAAAACAATATAAAAATGCTTCTAAGCATCACTGACCATAAGATGTTAAAGAAAAGAATTTCACGATACATAAAACATCTTCCTCTTTAAAATATCGATCGATACCCTACATCACTCTTGTCCTGTTAAACAGCACATTGTTTCGTCAAGACAAAACGGATGATCTTGGGTTAAGTAAGCATGTATCGTCTAGATACATTTACCATTGCATTATTCATTTCAAATAAAAACAAACCTTTGTCATCAGCAATATAGTACATAATCGTTTCGCATTTATACATGAAATTGGTACCAACAAACCTAAATAGAAATAGACAACCTCATAAGAACCATTAGGCTAAATGCAACCAATTAGGTTGGTTGAAGGGTTTAGGGGCAAATGCGAAAGTAGTTGAAATCACAAACTCCAAAACCAAGGTAAAGGGAAAAAATGCCTTATGGAGGTTAGTCAGATCTTCCACTGGAATTCATTACAGTGGACTATCGTACAACTAGAAATGTATTGTCATCAACACTTCTTCAAACTTAAACAAAAATCTATTGAGTGCCAATTGGAAGGATGCGCTTTCTCCTCTCCATCATCTTTCCCAAATGTACTGACGCGCAAGGAGTAAAAGCACCCAACAAGATATTACGATCTTGTTCAAAGTGCGTCCAGTAAACCACCAAATGTTTCATGTTTTGTTAAAGATAGGCAAAGTCGACAAGTTAGCTTAGTGTGCAACGTAGGAGCGTATCTATAATGAGTCTGCTCCAAAGTAGAGAATTGGTTTAATTTAAACTGCATATAACTCCGCCTTGCCTTTGCACAAGGAAATTTCAGAATATACATACAGCGCACAAGTCTTTTTCTTTCAAAAAGTGCATACTCAATGTAAGTCTTCTAAGTGTGATTGGCCTCGATGGTCCCAATCCAATCCGGATCACACAATTTTTGGTTTACATTGGGCAGGCCTGCCACTAGATCTTCGACAGTAGCGAAGAGGTCTTTCAGATCTTGAAACAAGGAATTCCTTGGAGGGATAAGCCTTTTAGCATAGAGTATAAGCTTACGCCATGCATATCTTGATGCAAGTGACAAAAGCCCCAATTCGTGCAGAATTATGGAGTTGGGTATGGCCAATGCCAACCCTAAGGTACTTTTCCATATCTGGCCTTGTAATGAATTTAAGACTTCGTCTAAATTCACAAGACATATGTCCAGGCCAAATAATAAAGTTGGCCCCACTTTCAATAAGTAAAAATCAATTGGAGGTACCAAAGAAAATGTACCGTACTTGTTAAATATTATTCTCATTGGGAAAGCAATGGGTGCGCCTTTACCTTTAAACCAGCAGTCTAAGATTTCAACAAGTTGCAATCCAAGATGGCATAGCCCAGATAGCGTAGAGTTGACCCGTTGAATATTTTATCCAGCAATATTCCATCGGTATGCTTTGACACGCTTTCTATTAGAAAAAATGATGATGTTGGACTTTGAGGGATTTGCTTGGAGATTGTGTGTAGTGGCAAAGTTTGAAAATGCAGTAAGCTTCAACTGCAGACCAAATGGTGTCCTATCCAGCAGGAGAATATCGTCAGCAAAACATATCCAATGCAGATTCAAATTTCGCAATCTCGCTGGATACATTGCCTGATCTGTCCACAGTGCATCAATATCACACATGTAGAGGTTAAACAATGTAGCAGCGAGATTGCAGCCTTGCTTTACCCCTGTTACCGTAGGAATAACAGGAGTAAGAGCAACATGTTGGTTTATCCACACTTGAAAATACATGTTCGTTTGGAGCAATGCCACCAACTGCACAAGTCTGCGAGGAAAGCCTAATAGCAACATCTTAGACCATAGTAATTCCCGAACCACTGAATCAAAGGCTGATGTCAAGACCGACGCTGCCATATAAAGTGGGCCTAAGTTAGCAGATTTGGACATCGAGAACAGATGAGCTACAACCGTCGTATTAAGCGACGTGCCCATCTGCTTACGAAATCCAACTTGGAATTTAGAATAAACATGGTTCAATAATAAAGGTCTCAAGGTGTCTAAGGAGCAAAATTGCAAACACCTTAGCAGCCGAGTACATAAGGACAATTGGTCTAAAGTTGGCCGGATCGTGAATATCTCCCTTCTTATGTATTGGAATAATAGCATACCGCCAAGAAGATGGAATATGACTAGAACGTAAAATGTAATCAAATTTGGTGAACAAAATTGCTGCCCAAAAGTGCAGATCTGATTTTAACAGACAGGGAGTAGTTTTTAAACGTCCGATGGCCCAAAGGATGTCATCTGTTGAGAAAGACAAGTCATCAGTGTACATGGCATGGAGTATCCCAGAATCATATTCTTTAAATAACGGCGGTAATTGGAATTTTGCATCGAATAAGATTGCCATACATTAACCGAGATGGAGGAGCATAGATTATAGCTTTTGTTCTTTGCAGTATCTCTTAAGATAGACCATATATTGCACACATCTCTCTCACAAAATAAGGTCATCATTTTTTGGTTTTCATCTCAATGGATCTGGTGTTTCATTATTTTCAAATGAATTCTGTAAAATTGACAGATTAGATGTTTGCACGCGATGTAATTCGAGTAAGCCAGGTTCAACTTAAGTAGAGCTCTTAAAGCATTGTTTCTGGAGCTTTATGTTGAGCAATTTTGACGTGATAAGGATGAATATGATCCATATATGCATTCTTATGATCATGCATCAACTCATGGAGGTGTGATTTAATTATGAGAGTATTCCAACCCTCTCCATGGTGCGAATGAATGGATAAGCGATGGTGGTCATAAACTTGCCATCCGTCCCTATTTACTAAATAGGTAAATTGTCTACAAAGCCCAGGATGCCAGTGGACTGAATGTCGCGTTCGGTCAATCTGGATAAGCGCCAAAGTTGCATCAGAGGAGAGAAGTTCCATTTCCAAATCAATTTGTAATGTAATTGGGAAGTGGTCACTTAACACAGTTGTAGAAATAACAGGCTTTACCAGTGCGAGCAAATCCGCAGAGACAATCCTAGATTTTTCCCTCCGGAACTAATCATTTTTAAATTGTAATTTCATGTACAATATGGAATATACATCACAAAAATATTACTAAAACTCAAACTGTAGCCTGCGCCTCTACTTCACATTCTGTTTGGATTTCCATCAATCCCCCCCACTAGCCACCTCTTAGGGAACCCATTTCCGTCCCTGTTGCACCTAATGATGCTTTATGGATTTCAGTTGGTGTAGGTCCTTTTAAAACATTAATCAAAGCTATTTAAACAATGCCTAGCATGTACATTAAAAAGGCACACTCTCTCCAATTCATCAGTGAAAAACAGTCAAATAGAAATCCATAAAAGAAATTTGACACACTACCAGAGACATAACTGCCAACCCCAGTGATTCCCGTTAATCAGTCTCGCCCCATTAATACCCACTTACCATCAGCACAATATGCCCAGATAAGATTTCATGCAATCCCACCTTTATTTGCACACCCAAACTCCTAGCATTGCTCTGATGCTCAATCCATTGCGCCAACCCATCTCTCTACTGGTGTTGGCCAGAATATTGCACTGATGGTTGGTCTATGCGTAACCTGACCCCAACCACCACCCACCATGCATGTTTGTTTACATAATAAGTGAATACTCCCACACTCACCTCTCTTTGCATAATTCTAGGATTTTGTGTGACCTGATGGTCTCTTTCACAATTGCACGCACACTCAGCCCACGTATTGCTTTAGTGTTTGGCTTTCTAAAGCCCACCTCCATTCCTGCCCTCACTCAATTCAAACTAAACTTATCACCCTCTCCTTACTTTCTCTTCCTCCCCTTATATCTTGTCACTTCCACTCATTCCACTACTAAATTGCTTGGCCTCATCCCTTCTACTACCAATCCTTCTGATCCCCCCCCACAGTTCTGGTGTGTTGCTATACTCGGATCGCTTTCTCCTCATCCTCAGTCATAACATTCAGATACTTAATCTTTTGTACACCCCAAAAGCAGGTGCTTGTTATTCAGATCCTCCACCTACCCAGGCTTTAAAATGTACCATAAAGCTTACCCTGATTTTTTATCTCAGCTTTCAACAGCTTCTCCATGGCATTCTCGTGAGCTACATCTAGCGGCAGCTCCCCCTCACTGTTGACCGATGCAATGTTTGCGCCATGCTTCAGCAGATACCTTGCAGGAATCATAAAGGAGTGGTTAGTCTTTGGAGACTTGGAAGAGCTGAAGCACATATCTGTTTATTTTTCACAGGTGTAATCCTCACATTATAAACACTTATTATATCTAGTAACAAAACATTTATCCAGGAAGGAAATTCTTCAAACTTGCAATGAATACACACAATCCAAAAAAAAGCATAATTAATATAAAATTCATTAAAATCAGAGTAAATCATTTTTACATTCTGTCTCCATCCAACTTATAATCACTATATAAAATCAAGCAAAAGCATATCAATTGATAAATTCATTACACTCAGATGGTAAACATTAAACAATCATTTTAGCAATCTGTCCCTAGTTCTCATAGCAAATCTTAAGTATCCCATCAGTGACCATCCTATAGCAGGGCTACCTGTCTTTAGTAGGAAGTAAAGAGCTGGTTTGCATTGCCTAAAATGTAAAAGTTTCAGTAATGGGATAAGAAAATTATGGTGAGCTGCCGGACAAAAGAACAGATGTAACAGACCTTCCTTAGGAGCATTACAGATCTGACAATGGTGATTCAGTGTCGAACTGTCCCTCTATTTTGCCTTAATCCCATTTATCCATATGGTATTAAACTGTGCTCTCTCAATAAGTAGACAATGGAATATTACCTTGGCCCAATATAAATAGCCAGGAAGCTGGGCATCAAGCAATATTGTATGGTTTCGGTTTGCCGGTTTCAAGATTTCAAAAGATTCCCTTTCCAAATGACGTTGAATATGCAGGTCGGAGACAATTCTGCTTGCCAATGATTTCGATATGCCACCCCCGGCCCCGGAGGGACTGCTTCATAAAGGCAAGCCAAGGTATTGGAAAGCATTCCTTTCAGTCCCCATGATACAATGCATGATCTCTTTGGGTAACACTGCATTATCATTTGTCGACACCATAACTTGACCAGCTGCATCCTTATGTCATCCTTACTATATCTAACATTTTTCCAGAGACGGTTGCATGGCTTACTATAACTTGCTAATGTCTATGGTCTTTAGAATTTGTACTAAACCCATAACATCAACTTGAAAGGTTTGTCACTGAAGGTCACAGGATTGTATTAAACTGTGAGTGGAGTGGCAAGGTGGCGGGGAGTTGAGTGGGGTATTTTTTCAAGACATGCTACCTTTGCGTCGCTTTAAGAAAAGGGTAATGACGCCCAAAGTAGACCTGCAAATGTAATCTGGTAAACAGACGCTACACCCCCGTTTTGTCCTAAGATTTTGATACGGCCATGCTTCAACAGGGCAAGGTAATTGAGGCCCAGATAGAAGAGATTACCTTATCCTGGATTATGCAGGATTAATTCCCAGAGTAGCCCCGCTTGAGCTTAAGAGTAGTGCAGCCGCACATACTGCAATAACCATCCCATGAAGTTACCAGCATGCCTCAAGACCTTCCAGAAGGCCAGTCCATGGTTGCTCGAGGTCTAGGAGAGTAAGATTTTCTGTGCTCTCCTGTTTTTCCTGGTTTCAACATGGCCAGCTTCACAATGACGCCCATGTAATATGGAAGGGCTAAAATCCTTACCATAAATTGGGGTACCCTGCCTGTAATAATCTGGTTGTGATAATAAAAATGTAAATAGTTCACATGCTGTTGGACTGGATAGGACCTGTAACGCCCTGTTCAAAGTGAATCCTGTCCGGGAACTTCATGAATTATTTGCATGTATTTGTGTGACTCAGATATTGCCGGCATCATGGAGGGAGAGCAATATAATCCCTGTACATAAGAAAGGCAATATAAGCTCTCCTAGTAAATTCCATCTTTTAGCCAAATTTTCTCTTGAGTGCTATAGGAAGAACGAAATGGACAAACAGCAATACTATTATCCCCCAGTAACAGACTGGATTACAAAGGGATCTAGTACCCTGTGCTTTAATTACTCTTGAAACTCTGATTGAATACACCTGGGCAAAGCAGCAACTGCCTGTGTACACTGTTTATATAGATTTTAGCACTGCTTTTGATACCATCCTTAGAGAACAATTATGGTTTGAACTGGATAGATTGGGAATACCAAAAGGGCTATTATCAATGATTATAAAGCTGCATACAAACGTTAGAATTAGAATGGATGGAGAATGACGAATAATGGACAGGGTTGTATTTTAGCTCATGCCCCGTTTAACTGATCTGCAAGCCATATTCGATATGCCTTGAGCTAATCCCATAAAATATGGTGGAAGCAATACAAATTGGCTGGGCTATGCAGATGATATAGTTATTCTTGACTATACCCAAAATGGATTACAGGCTAAAATGGAAGGTGATGGGAAACTATGCCAGAGTTCATGGTCTAAAGATTAACATGGAGAAAACAAAAATCATGGAATTCATGCGCCATCAAAATTTAAAACAAAGGAAAGCTTATAGCTAGACTATAGATGAGCGAAAGATTGAAATTCTGTCGACATAAATATCTGGGTTTGATATTTGATGACAGATTGAATTGGTGGTCCCAGTAGGAATATGTTGAGGAGAAGATTGATCAAGAAGTAGGTGCAATATGTAAATTGTCAAGAAAGAAAGGTGGATTCACATTAGAATCCTTATTAATTGTATATCTGTCTAGGATCTGCACCTATATGTTATATGGTACATAAGTATGGGGTGGTAAATATATCAATGCTCTGAAATAATGGAAGGAAGGGTACTGAAAAAATGATTAAGAATTCCAAGAACAATCTCGATTTTGTATATACGCCCTGAATGTGATATAGTTGGCATTGAAAGTCTTATAAAGATTAGGCTGCTGTTGTTGCATAGGACATTTATGGAGATGAATTGTAATGTGCTTATACATCAATTGGCCTTAAGCTATAAAAATATGAACTCCCCTATTAAGAACAGCTGTATAGAATGGATATGCATTTTTTTTTACGCATTGGACCCCCATGATTGGTGTCTCCGATATACAATATCCGATATCTAGATACAAAACTCTGGTTAATGAGGTTATGAACTCTATTGATGGAGAACAAACTCTGGTGGATTTAGCTGCCTAAGTGAATAGCCCTAATTTCATCAAATATGGGATGGATATCAGGGCTAAACCCAAGTACATTTATGCCTTTCCAGATTGCCATACTGTCAGACAATATAGGTTAATGAAATTGAATGCAGTATTGACCTATGAAATTATTGGTACAAGATGGGGGATTCCTCAAAGTGAACGGTTTTGCAGACTATGTGGAGTATCGAAAAGAAACTATTAGACAACTTCTAGTTGACTGCGAAAGCCAGACAACCTTGAGCCAACAAAATTTGATCAAATATAGGAATTATGTAACTTAATTTATTATGGTGTACAATTATGATCTTACTTCCGATTGGGACTGATCGAGGCAACTGGAAGTTAGATGATGATCCCTTTATGTGCAATTTGTGTTTTTTACACTATACGATTCCTTTACTCGCTTCACTACACCGCAACAGAACAAACCACACATCGCCTCGCACAAAAGCACATGAAGGCTACCAACCGAAAAACACACCTAAGCTCAGCAAATAGAGTAAACAGAATTGAAGCTGCCATCTGCACATCACAGCTCTCTTGCTCTTTTCTCCTGCTCATTTCTACTTACACCCTCACCCTCGTGCCTTACAGATCCACCAGAGCACCAAGGGACCATGCAGGTGGTGACAGTGCAGGGAATAAGAAACTTTAACATTACATAGCATGTTTATTATTGACTACGAATTTTAGGTGTAACTAGGGGATTTTAAGGCTTATTTAATTGGTTGTTTCTATTGCAAATCTGTATATGTATGTGTTACAATCATATTTCACCAATAATATTGTGTACAAAATCATGAATTGACTAAATATATGCTTGAAAAATGTTTTTAAAAATGACCACTGCGGAGTCAAAGCTTGTGCTCAGTGTCACATTTTGAACAAAATGACAAGTCTAGGTGCTCCGAGACTTCTGCGGTAGCCAGTGCTCCAGATAAAATTTTGAAGTGGGAATATTTTACTCCCTATGTTTTAAAGTTGGAAGTAAAATTATTTTTCGGGGAGTATAAATGTAAGTCCATTTCCCAATGGGAGTATTTTATAAGCGAGTAAAATTGTGTTAAGAGGAAAACGGAAATGTTTCTGTAATCATTTCTTTGCACCTAGTTATTCATGTACATTAAAAAGATGCACGTTTACTTCTTCCCATCAGGTTGCAAAAATAGTAATTTCTTCTTCTTGTACTACATGCACAACTAGTTGAATCAAATTCATGGAGCGGTTTGGGTAAAAGCAGGGGCACAAGGTCCTACCTGTCTCCGTTTTTTTTGTTGGGAGCATTTTTACTCCCCATTTTAATTTATGGGGAGTATTGGCTTATTTTTTGGGAGTAAAAGTGCTGATACACCCCTTATCTATAGTGCTGGCTGTGGCGATTGAGCGCCTGGAGACTGCCCCTGGGTGGTAGCAGTGCACGGTATAAAGCAACATAAAATATGGCGCAGTATAAAAGCAGTATGAAAATATGTTACAAAGGGGGAATATTGACATTTTTTATTCATTTTTTAAGGCAGTTGCAAATGGGGTAAATTGTCATTTCTGACAAGCAACTCCTCTCAAATGTTGTTAAGAGTTGCCAGGTGTGTACAATCTGTACACATTGAAATTTCGAATGCTTATGAATCTGATTAGGAGAACTTCCACCACTGTCTGGCACCCATTCTCCCCACTTTGGCTTGCTAGCTGAGGGGTCCCTCCGTGTTCATCTGTGGGCGCACTGGTGTTCTCATTGCTGCTTTCCAACCACAAAGGTTCCCCCTCCCTGGCCCTCATTCCTGTGAGGTGGCCTTACTGTTGCGTAAAGCGCTGTACAAGCAACAAATCATGTCACAGCCTTATATTAACAGTCAAAGATAAGCAAGCTAAGAGAAGGGTGCCAGCGTTTTACAGCATCTGGCTCGTCTCTCCCTACCTTGTTTGTAGCACACCCACCTGTGCCTTTCACACATGCAATTGAGCACAGATTGCATAGGGCTCTCAGGCTATAATTTCTCAATATAGGTGTGCACATATAAATATGCTCAGTTATCCTACTCCCGCCTCTCTTGCTGTTAACTAAAATAAAGTCTAGCATGACATGACATGGAACAAACTCCTAATAATAGCCTTTTTGATATCCAGGTGTCAGGCCTTTTCAATTTTATTGTACTTATTTCACCACTACATTCCCTTGCAGTCTGTTAACATTCACATGTATGCACAGTCTTTTCTTGGCTTTGAAGCTTGACAGTCACAGAATTAACATTGTGGACGTTCATCTGGGGGCACACTTAACAGAGCTGTCTGGGCAGAAAAGCCACAAACCTTCCAGTATTGACCAAATACACACTAAAGCACATCCAACATTACAGTGCGCATTAACTTACAAGTCTCCAAATAGGCCTTGGAAACAACTCTTTTACCACAGCACTTTAGGAAATATCCTCTTGCCTATTGCAGAACTACGGTCCATCAAAAAGGTCTGATGTGCACCCATGTTACTGCAAAACATGGTTTCCCCCGCTGCATCCCACCCTCCTGGTTTTCACAACAATTATTTCCCACTTTGCCATCCTCTTGTCCACTCACTAATTTCCTTTCCCTCCAGCACACCAAGGTCGCATCCTCTGGCAAGTGCACAGTACGCCACACCATGCACAAGACTATGTGCCCAGAAACTACCACAGTGGTGAATTGGCACAGTAAAAAAGCATATTAGCATAACATAACATCCTTTAACACAGTTTTCTCAGTGAATGTTATAGATTTGTATTGACCAGATGTCCCCTTTAACAATGTTTTTGTTACCAAATTACACAGGTTTTTATTAAAAGAACTTAACAATTATGTCCCCTTAACAAATATACAAAGAAGGTCTGGACTCGTACGTGAAAGCATGAATCCAGCCGTAGAAAGGTGCACAAACAAATTCAGAGGGCAACAAGGTTCCCCTGTGGGCGGCAGCCTCCAGGAATACAGAGCTAAAAGGGGCCCAAAACCAGGCGCCACTGGTTGCCGCATACAATCCAGAGTCATGAGCCTCCAAAATTATTTCTGCAACAAGACGAATGGCTGCAAGAGGTTTACCCGGAAATGCCCCTCTTTACTTTCCAACAACCAGCCAATCTCAGAGAAATTATATTACAACAGAAGCCACGTTCCAAAAACAGGGAAAATTGAACAAGTCCAGACAAAAACTAAAAGACGTTTAACATGTCCACATATTTGCAGTTCAAATACATTAAAGATACCCCACACAGGGCCAGAATACAGAATGATGGCGAGTTTAACATGTGTATCGAATAATGTTGTGTCCATGAATATGTTTAAGTAATTACTCAGGGCAAGGTACTGTGTAGGATAAACTGGTCAACATCTACATAGGCACATGAATCTCAGCCGTAGAAGCACTGGGAGATGCATGAAAGTCAGCCCCGGAGGTGAGCACATTTTGAAACCAAATCATGCTCTTGAGGGTGCTAAAATTACTGTGCTCAAAGTTCATTTCAGGACAGAAAAAGCAAGGATGGCATATGAATACAAATGCATGCTGATATACTCAAGTGGCTTGAACTGTTACTGTAGATTTCTTCGAATACCATTTCACCGAAATGCCCTATAAGTCCTTTAAAAAAAGGTCCAGCACCAAAGGCCCAAGTGCCCCCGTCTCATATCCAGCTATGCTCTTTCCTCATGGGGAGTGGAGAAACACAATCGCAATGTGGCGTCAGACCCCAGCCTTGCCAAACCAACCTTCACAGGTCAAAGGCGCAACATATGATTGATTGATTCCCTCTCCTTAATGTCCTCCTAAAGGAATAAGCTCAATATGCGGATACAATCCTGAAAAGGGATCAACCTGTCTAAATGGCTCTGTCCCAACCAGACCGGCCCCTTACAGGTATGACTGGAAATGTGACCAAACGCCTTGTTGGCTTTTCAAATGCAATTTGTCTCACATGTGACAGCATGTGCTTATGGTTCCTAGATAAACATAAATGAGGACATACAACTGACTGTGCTTCTGACCTACCGGTTGTTAAAAGGAATTTACCAACCATCATTTCATGCTTTCTGAGAGCAGCCTAGAAGTGCCTCTTTCTCTTGGCTGGCCTCCAATAGTGGATGTTATGTTGTCTTTATTTATAAAGCGCATGTATGCCGAAGCATCTTGGCGCAATAAGGAGTAAAATAGGATTTTTAGGCCAATATCGTGATGTTATAACAAATAGGTCTTTAGAGTGTTGCGAAAGGCAAGATGATTACCTGTGGCACTGAGGGTGGACAAGATGGAATTCCATCATTTGGCTGCTGCCACTGAGAAGGATCGACCACCAACCCCCTCAAAACAATAGCGAGGTAACGGAAGGAAGCAAGCGTCCTTAGCACACAGGAAGGTTGGTAGGGGCAGAATTTTTCCTGCAGATATTCTGCTCCTCGGCCATAAAAGGTCAGCTGAACCATGGAAAGTGACTTAAACTGCACCTGTTGCAGTACAGGGAGCCAGTTAAGTGAGCGGAGAGCCAGTGGGATATGAGAACCATATGGAGTACTGTGCAAATCTGCAAGGTTCTGAAGTATCTGTAGTCTGTGAAATAGAGGGGCTGAGCAAGAAGAACAAGTTACTTCTTACCTTGTAACGTTCTTTTAATGGGATGTTCCTCCGACGTATTCCTTATCTTAGATATCTCTTTCCAGCTTTGCTGGCCTCGGAAATGTTCTCTCTCTAGAGGGTGCTGCGCGTCGACGTCCGCCGAGTCGATGTCCCTCGACAGCTGCCGTATCAACGTCGTCATCATCTTGCCTATAAAGGCTGCGCGCAGCGTCCGTTGCTCAGTTCTGTTTTGTAGCCCACAATAATTCTTTCTGGACTAGACTAATCACCCTGAAGGAGCGTAAACTGCAACAACAAGGGAAGTAGTACTGCGGGGATGGATGGGAGGGTCGATAAGGAATACGTCGGAGGAACATCCCATCGAAAGAACGTTACAAGGTAAGAAGTAACTTGTTCTTCGAAGGGATTGTGTCCTCCGACGTATTCCCTATCTTAGATAGGCTCCCATAGCAGTATTCTGTTATTGGAGGTGTACTGACTTCATGCTTCCTCTTATTGATGAATAGAGTGCAATACTGCCCTTCCAAACCTAGTTTCCTGACTGGAGGAGGAATCCAAGTTGTAAAACCATGTAAAGGTATGGACGGACGACCATGTGGCAGCCGCACATATGTCTCGAACCGGCACTCCTCTTTTGAGGGCCGATGAAGCTGCAATACCTCTGGTCGAATGAGCCCTAAGATTTTGAGGGGGCTCTTTTCCTGCCACTTTATAACATTCCAAAATGGCTAAAATAATCCATCTGGAAATGGTCTGCTTAGTTATCGGTAGCCCCAGCTTGTGACCTGCGTAGCCTAAAAACAGCTGGTCTGCTGGTCTTATCCTAGCCTAATGTAAAAACTTAAAGCCCTTCTTGGGTCCAGCCTGTGTAACCTCTCTTCCTCTTTCCCCGGATGGGGAGGAGGATAGAAAGATGGAAGGGTAATCTTCTGTGTGATATGAAATTCAGAAACCACCTTTGGGAGGAAATTAGGCTTCACTTGCAGAACAACTTTGTCTTTGTGAAAGATTGTATGAGGGGGTTTACAAGAAAGAGCTTGTAACTCGCTCACCCTTCTAGCAGATGTAAGTGCTACTAATAAAACAGTCTTAAGGGTAAGAAACCTTAACGAACAAGAGTGGAGTGGTTCGAAAGGTGTGCCCATCAGGAAAGTTCGGACTAAATTTAAATCCCCATAGGGGAACCTGGAATGGTCTTTGGGGATAAACGTTAGTTAACCCCTTTAGAAACTGTATTACCAAGGGTAACTTGAAATAGGATGGTTCTTCCGTAGTGCGCTTAAAGATGGATAGCGCTGCGAGATAGCCCTTGATAGTGCCAACTTGAAGGCCTGAATTTGCCAAGTAGAGTAGAAAGGATAACACCGTTGGTGTACCACATGAAAAGGGGTCGATATTCTCTTCTCTACACCAGCTGCAAAATCTGTTCCAACGGCAGCGGTATAAAGATTTTGTTGCTGGCCTTCTTGCCGAAAGCAACACCTCCATAACGTCATCAGGGAGGTCCCAATCCTTGTACCTCAGCATTTCAGAAGCCAAGCGTGAAGGTTGAGGGTTTTGATGTCTGGATGAAGAACCTGACCTCCCTTCTGTGAGAGCAGATTCTCTCTGAGTGGAAGTCGAATTGGAAGGCAGGGACTGGTGGAAACGCGTAAAGGAGTGGAAACTCCCAGTCCACTATGATCGCGTCTCCCAGAGCTCCTCTCGGGGGAAATTCCCTTGAACAGAACAGATCGCACTTCCTGTTGACACTGGTGGCGAACAGATCCAACTGAGGGGTTCCCCAAAGGGCGAAGATCTCTTGAAGGACTTCCTGAGCTAGTTCCCACTCGTGGGAGACTGTGCTCTGCCTGCTCAGAGCGTCCGCTGTCAAGTTCTTCTCTCCGGCTAGGTCAACTGCCGATAGAGAGATTCCTTCTTGGATTGCCCAAAACCAGAGCTGCATCGCCTCTCTGCACAGTGGTAGTGATCCTACGCCTCCTCTTTTGTTGAGTTAATGTATGGCCACTGTGTTGTCCGTCATTATCAGGACATTCTTTCCTTGTACAGATGGCAGAAAAGCCTTCAGCGCAAGTCTGATGGCCCTCAGCTCTAACAGGTTGATATGTAGTCTGGACTCCGATGGAGACCAACGACCGCTGATCGTCAAGTCGTTGGCGTGGGCTCCCCACCCCGTAAGAGAGGCATCCGTGACTACTGTAATCTCCGGCCAAGGTTGCCAAAACTGCTCTCCTTTCAGAATGTTCTCCTGACAGGCCCACCTCTGAAGGTCTCGAGCCACCCTGTCGGGAACCTGAAGAAGATCTGTCATTCTCCCTGAGAATTGTGACCACTGAGTTCTCAGTGCCCACTGGAGAGATCTCATTCTCAGGCGAGCCTCTGGCACTAGGAAAATGCAGGATGCCATGAGGCCTAGCAACCTCAAAAAGTCGAAGGCTGGGAGAAGGTGGGCATTTTGAAACTTGGTAACCATCTGTAGAATATCTTGAGCCCTCACCTCTGGTTGCGAGGCTTTTCCCAGGGAAGTGTCCAGGATCGCTCCGATGAACTGGAGTCTCTGCGATGGTATAATTTGTGACTTCTTTAAATTGAGGGAGAAGCCCAGTCTGTGAAGGGAGTGGCAAACATGATCTAGCTGGATCTGAGCTTGTTCCGAAGATACAGCTCTGATCAACCAATCGTCCAGGTAGGGGTAGACGTGAATCCCTTCCCTCCTTAGACTTGCAGCCACTACCGACATTAACTTGGTGAAGACCCTCGCGGCGGTGGTCAGCCCAAATGGCAGAACTCGAAATTGATAATGAGAGTTGCCAATTGCGAACCTCAGGTATTTCCTGTGTTTGAGATGGATTGGCACATGGAAATAAGCGTCCTGAAGGTCCAGAGATACCAACCAGTCCTGGAACTGAAGGGCCTGAAGGATCTGAGAGAGAGTTACCATCTTGAATTTGTCTTTCCTGAGGAATTTGTTCAATTCCCGCAAGTCCAAGATGGGTCTCAGTCCTCCGTCTTTCTTTGGTATGAGAAAGTAAGGGGAGTACCAGCCCTTGTTCCTCTCCGCTACAGGTACCGGTTCTATGGCACGTTTCTCTAGCAGGTCTAAAATTTCCTGCAAGAGGAGCAGATCTGGAACTTTTTGAGAGCTGATCGCCGGTGGATGACTCTGAGGTATGCGTAGGAGAGGCAGGCAGTAACCTTGTGCAACTGTCTCCAATGCCCAAGCATCTGACGTGATAGCCTGCTATTCCGCAAGATGTTGAGTTAACCTGCCTCCTACAGGTGTCTTGTGAGGGAAGTCCTCAGAGTGAGTGGTTTAAGGGGCGGCTGATGCAGATGCCGATGGTAAAGAGGCAGCTGCTGTTGCTGCGGCTTTTGAATATCTACCCCATCCACCTCGGGTAGTTCTTCTTTGTCCCCTTTGAGCCGGTCGTCCTCTACCTCTTCCGAATGCGGAGTAGAAGCGAAAAGACTTGCCTCTCGCAGAGGTTCCTGTGGGACGAAAAGGTGTCTGACGGATTGCAGCGCCTAGGGATTTTGCTGCTGCCTTTGATGTTTGCAGTTTTTCTAAACTGTCATCCGCCTTTTTCCCAAACAAAGAAGAGCCATCAAATGGCATGTTCAAGAGCCTGGCTTGCACATCTGGGGCAAAACCAGACTTCCTCAACCAAGCAAATCTCCTGGTTGTTGTACTTGCCGCCATTGCTCTGCTGATACTGTCAGCCGAGTCAATGCCCGTCTGGAGGGATTAGCACATAGCGTCTTTACCGTCCCTTATGATATTTAGGAACGCCTCCATTTCTTCTCCCTCCGGGATGCAGTCAGCCGCTGTAGAAGCACACTCCCAAAGTGTATGGCTAAATCTAGCAAGGGTGCAAGTAGCATTAATAGATTTTAACGCCATGCTACATGCCGAAAAGACTTTCTTAGCCATAGCATCGTATTTCTTATCGTCCCTGTCCTGTGGGACGGTAGGGTAAGCAGTCTTGATGTCAGTAGAAGATGCTGCCTGTACCACCAGACTTTCTGGGGATGGGTGTTTGGACAAAAACTCCGGGTCTGCAGAAGATACCCTGTATTTAGCAGACAGTTTTTTATTTACTGCCGGGACGACATCTGGGGTTTCCCAGTTCGTCATCATTTTTCTTTGAAGAGCTTTATGAAAAGGTACTACAGGATCCTCCTGTGGACCTTTATCAAGAATATCCGTGAGGTCATCCTGTTGGTAAGCCGGTGAAGGTGTTGACCACCTCATAAATTCTGTAATCCTGGCCATTAAGGCTCTATAAGGGGTTTCAGCATGCTCCCCCGGGTCTGGCCTAGCGAACTCCACCTCTGGGGAATTGTCTAAACCACTTGCCTCATGTAAGGAATCATGGAGTTCCTTTAATCTGCGTTCCTTTGAGGATAACTCCTCTTGAACTGGGGTTGCAGATCCCTGCAACTCAAATGGCTCTTCTTGATCAGACAGTTCTCCCTCTTCCATAATTGAAGGCATTGTTCTCAATTGGTCTGAGCTCACAAAGGGTGTGAAACCCATCTCCAAGGCAGAGGGTGCCAAACTTGTCGTAATCGGCCTCGAAAATGTCGATGTCGTCAACGCCGACGTCGAAGGCTTCGAAAGTGGCGTCGAAAACAAAGGTGGAGGCCTCGAGGTCTTCGATAGAATCGGAATTCTGCTCGAGGATATCGACAATCTCGACGACATCGAAGACCTGGGAATAGCCACTGGGTGCGCCGCAACTGTGACTTTCCTTGGCGTCGACGCCGGTGTTGAGGATGGCGTCGAGTCGACAGACCCGTGTGTCGAAGGTCCCTTTGACAACGGCGTCGAAGACACCGACCTCGGCGTCGACGGAACCTTCGGCGACGGAACCTTCGAAGAAGGATCCGAGGTCTTTGCTTTACTCGAGGGTTCATGACGCGCTCGAGAAGCTTCCTTCGCCGGGTGCTGCGACTCGCGGCATTTTGGACCTTCGGGTCTTTCGACCAGAGCATCGCTCTCGGCAGTCTTCGAGGGGGTCGAGGCCGCTTTCTCGAAGACGCTCATATTTTTTCGGAATTCCTCCCATTCAGCCCGGGAACTATGCTTCGTGGGGCAAGGGATTCTCTTAGGTGAAACAGAGGACGAGAAGGACGAAGAAGGGGATCTTCGGCGTCTCCTTTTCGAGTGCTTCGATCTCGAAGAGTGATGGGACCCGCTTCGAGATCTGGAGCGCGAATGGTGACGAGGAGACGAATGTCTCGACTTCGTCGAGGAAGAAGAAGCTTTAGAAGTCTCACCTTTTTCTAGCTTCCCCCTACGCTCCTTCAGGGCTTTAGCTGTCATGGACATACAGTCCTCACACTCCGAACAATGGTGTTCAGCTCCCAAACACCACAGACAGACCCTGTGAGGGTCCGTTAGCGACATCTTTTTTCCACAGTCTCTGCATTTTTTAAAGCCGGACCAAGGGGTCGTCTGTTCAAACGAGGAAGCCATCGAGTATGGAGCGAATATCTCGAGGAAAATGGAATAATATATCTATTCCGAGGCACTGAGTAAGCGCGGAAAATCGGAACTGAGCAACGGACGCTGTGCGCAGCCTTTATAGGCCGGATGACGTCGATACGGCGGCTGTCGAGGGACATCGACTCGGCAGACGTCGACGCGCAGCGCCCTCTAGAGAGAAAAAATTTCCGAGGACAGCAAAGCTGGAAAGAGATATCCAAGATAACGAATACGTCGGAGGACACAATCCCTTCGAAATAGAGCGTTACAATAGTCTGGCTGGCTGAGGACCAGGGAAGCGGTCACCACAGGACGAACGTTAGCCAGAAGTAATGGTAAGACTTTACGCAGGATTCTGAGTTGAAACAACCCAGCCTTACAATAGCACATACTTGGGCGCAGGTGGATAGAGAAAAGGAGAATTTGAATCCCAAATTCCTTACCTTGTACAGGTGTAGGGCAGAGACCAAGCTCAGGGGGCCAAAAAGCTGAAGACCAGGCTGAGACAGAAGATGAAAGTACTCTAGGGAGGGTGGGTGCAGCACCAGGACCTGTGCATTATC
This sequence comes from Ambystoma mexicanum, assembly GCF_040938575.1. Classification (NCBI taxonomy): domain Eukaryota; kingdom Metazoa; phylum Chordata; class Amphibia; order Caudata; family Ambystomatidae; genus Ambystoma; species Ambystoma mexicanum. Next base: position 848,484,288 of record NC_090934.1, read on the forward strand.
CCCGTTGAGTTTCAGCCAGTTGTCACCCATCCACCACTGCCAGGCAGCTCCTAAACTGCGACGCTATGTCCGGCTGGGCGGAGTCCAGCCAGACGATGATTGAGTGTCATCAGCATAGGAGTAACACCTGAGGCCGTGGGAGCAGATGAGCAAAACAAAAGGCTGAATGAGGATATTAAACAATGCTGGGGACAAGGCAGAACCCTGTGCAACCCCACAGTGTAAAGAGGAAGGCGCAAAAGAAAAGTATGAGTGTGTTAGTGCCTGCCTTCATTCTGTCAGAAAGGAGGCGAACCAGGAGAGGACTTGTCCCTAGAGACCGGCCAGCGCGAGGCGATCCAACTAAACTAGTCTATGTCGAATGCCGCAGAGAGATCTAACGCAATCAGGTCACCCACTGCCCCCCGGTCAGCCAATCTGACCAGGTCATCAAATGACAGAGACCAGCACACACTCCAAGCCCCAGCCAGGGTGGAAAACGGATTGAAAAGGATTAAGAAATAGATAGTGTTCTAGAAAAGAGGTAAGAAGAGGGGAAACCAAGGATTCCAGCAGCTTCATGAAATAAAATGGGGTAAAAATTGGCGGGTACCAAGGGGTCAAGAGATGGCTTTTCCAAGTGGAATGACTACTGATTGCTTGAGTTCAATGGAAATAGTGCCTGAAAGGCAGGAATTGTTAACTGCTTGTGTGATCCAAACTAAAATGTGGGGCATCATTTCCTTTAGAATTCTCAGAGGAATTGCATCAGAAAGTGATGCAGACTTAAGTCGTCTGGTGGCTGTGTCAACATCTTCAGTAGAGAAGACAGGAAAAGTGGCCCATTGTTGTTCAGACGAAGGGATAGGATTAACGGCACCTATAATATCAGTGCAGGTGCCAGACAAACCTATCTGGTCACGTATGGTGCTGACTTTGGTTGCAAAGAAGCTGGCTTAGCCTGAGAGTGAGTAACATGAGATGTTGTGTCCGGCCTAGAAGATAGTGTTCGTACCGGAGAGAATTGCTCCCTTGGGCGATTGACGGCTTCTACCACCCTCTGAGTGTAGCAGGCACATTTAGCCAGATGAATAGCTTGATGGTAAGATTTGGACGCCTGCAAAAAACCTATTTTATCATGGGAAAAATATGAGCCCTGCCACTTCCGCTCAGCTTGGCGTTTTGAAAGTCATAAGACTTTCAATTTGTCGGTGGCTCAGGGCTGGGAAGGACGACCTACCAGTTTACATAATTTAAGCAGAGCCAGTATGTCAGCCACCAAATTGAAGACTTGTGTCACAGTGGAAAGTCCATAGTATCAGAGCACGACACTGAGCCTGGATGTTCGCGACAATGTCTGCATTCAAGGGTTTGACCCAGCTGCGTTGCAGCGGGTATTTAAAATCAGGATTAACATCGGGAGCACGAGCATGCATCAAGAAAGGAACAACCATGTGGTCAGACCACAGAATAAGAAAAGGCATGAATGTGGATACCATAACATTACTTGCAAATACCAAGTCCAGCGTGTTTCCGAGCGAGTAGGTAGGGTCATTACTGAATTATTCCAAGCCCAAGTCACTCATTGCTTCAAAGAATTGCTTTACAGAAAGGGTAGATGAAGAGTTACATTTAAGATTTAAGTCACCTACAATTATTAGATTCAAAAATTTCAATTCTAGATCTGCGTCGAATTCCAAGAATTGACCACAAAAAAAAGGCATCGGCTCCAGGAGACTGTACACCATAAAGGTGTGGAGGCTGGATGAGACAGAAGAACAAGTTACTTACCAACTGTAACGTTCTTTCGACTGGATGTTCCTCCCACGTATTCCTCATCTTATGATAAATCGTTATCTCCAGCTTTGCTGCTTTGGAAAAAAGATATTTCGGCAGAGGGCTCTGTGCTCTAGGTTGCAGCGTCGACTGTCCCTCGACGGGCTCTGTACTCTGTCGACGTCACTGATGGTATAAATAGCTCGAGCCGCGCCCGTTGCTTCAGTTCTGTTTTTTTCAATGAAACTATAACACCCAGGCGTGCCTCATGACTGATGCACTCTTCGTGAGAAGAAAGTGTAAGAAAACGTAAAATGTACTGCGGGGTAGGATGGAAGGGTCGATGAGGAATATGTGGGAGGAACATCCAGTCGAAAGAACGTTACAGTTGGTAAGTAAGTTGTTCTTCGAATGGATTGTGTCCTCCCACATATTCCTCATTTTATGATAGACTCCCATAGCAGTGTCAATTTTGGAGGTGGGAGTACTAAATACTGTTTTCATGGACTGAGTGAAGTACCGCCTTGGCAAACAGCCCCTTATTGGAGGAAGCAGTATCTAAACAGTAATGCTTGATGAAAGTATGCATTGATTTCCAAGTTACAGCTGAACAAATGTCTGCTGCAGGAACTCCCCTATTTAGAGCCGCAGGAGTAGCCATTCCCCTTGTAGAATGGGCTCGAAGCCCATCTGGTGGGTCTTTTGCCGCTAATTTGTAGCATTCCCGTATAGCTAAAATGATCCAGCGGGATATGGTCTGTTTTGTCACTGATAAACCCAGTTTATGACCAGTATAACCCACAAAAAGCTGGTCATCTTGGCGTAACTTTGGCATTCTTGAAATATAGAAACTAAGAGCCCTCTTGGGGTCTAGTCTATGTATACTCTCCTCTTCTTTGCCCAAATGAGGAGGAGGATAGAAAGTTGGTAATATTATTTTTTGTGACAAATGAAAGTCGGAAACCGCTTTTGGTAAAAAGGAAGGTTTAACTTTGAGAACTACCTTGTCCTTATCAAAAAATAGTGTATGGAGGTTTGCATGAGAGAGCCTGAAGTTCACAAACCCTGCGGGCTGATAAGGCCACAAGAAGAACAGTCTTTAATGTTAGAAGTCTCAATGGACAGGAGTGTAGAGGCTCAAAAGGTATACAAGTCAGAAACTTAAGTACCAAATTTAAATCCCAAGCTGGGACATGAAAAGGTACTGGAGGGTATATGTTAGTAAGTCCTTTTATGAATTGTATTATTAATGGATTTTTGAAGTATGAAACTGGACAGCGCAGCAAGCTATCCTTTAATTGTTCCTATCTGGAACCCCAGATTGGCTAAAAGCAATAGAAAAGAAAGCACCATTGGGGTGCCACATTGAAAAGGGTCCACATCCTTATCCTTGCACCAGTTACTGAACTTATTCCAGCGACATCGGTACAAAGACTTTGTTGCTGGCCTTCTGGCCGAAAGCAAGATCTCCATTACATCATCCGGAAGATCCCAATCCTTGTATCTCAACCTCTCAGAAACCATGCGTGAAGGTTGAGTGTCTTGACCTCTGGATGGAGAACCCGACCTTCCCCTTGCGAGAGAAGATCCTCTCTTTGCGGAAGACGTATTGGAGGGCAGATGGACATGTCTAGAATGTCCGGGTACCACGTCCTCCTGGCCCAATCCGGGGCAATTAGGATCATGGATTTCCTGAACTTTCTCAACCTCCTGATTACTTGAGGAATCACAGGGACTGGAGGAAACGCATACAGCAGTGGAAACTTCCACTCCACTACAAATGCGTCTCCCAGAGCTCGTCTTTGAGGAAATTCCCTTAAGCAGTGCTGATCGCACTTCCGGTTGATCGCAGTGGCGAACAGATCCACTTGAGGGTTTCCCCAAAGGGTGAAGATCTCCAGAAGGACTTCCTGAGCTAGCTCCCACTCGTGGGAGGTTGTGCTCTGCCTGCTCAGAGCATCTGTCGCCATGTTCTGCTCTCCGGCTAGGTGAATTGCCGATAGAGAGATTCCTTCTCGTATTGCCCAGGACCAGAGCTGCATTGCCTCTCTGCACAGTGGTAGTGACCCTACACCTCCTCTCTTGTTGACATAATACATGGCCACTGTGTTGTCCGTCATTATCAGAACATTATTTCCCTGTACAGAGGGCAGAAAGGCTTTCAGCGCTAGTCTGATTGCCCTCAGCTCCAATAGGTTGATGTGTAGTTTGGACTCCGATGGAGATCAACGACTGCCGATTGTCAGATCGTTGGCGTATGCTCCCCACCCTGTGAGTGAGGCGTCCGTCACTACCGTTATCTCCGGCCATGGTTGCCAAAAAGACTCTCCCTTGAGAATGTTGTCGCTGCAAGCCCACCATAGAAGATCCTGAGCAACTGCGCTCGGGACTTGCAGAAGATCCGACATATTCCCTGAGAACTGGGACCACTGAGTTCTGAGTGCCCACTGAAGGGATCTCATTCTCAACCTGGCCTCTGGTACTAGAAAAATGCAGGATGCCATGAGGCCGAGCAACCTGAGAAAATCGAAGGCCGTTGGGCATTCTGGAATTTTGTTACCATCCGCAGAATGTGGAGAGCTCTCACCCCGGGAGGCGAGGCTTTTCCAGAGGAAGTATCCAAGACTGCTCCGATAAACTGGAGCTTTTGGGATGGTATCATGTGGGACTTCTTGAAATTGAGGGAGAAACCCAATTTGTGAAGGAAGTGGCAGGTGATCGAAAGATGTTCCTGAGCTTGTGCTCTGATCAACCAGTCGTCCAGGTAGGGGTAGACATGAATCCCCCCTCTCCCGAGACTCGCTGCCACTACCGCCATCAGCTTGGTGAAAACCCTTGGGGCGGAGGTCAACCCGAATGGCAGAACTCGAAACTGATAATGAGAGTTGCCAATCGCGAACCTCAGGTACTTTCTGTGCTTGGGATTGATTGGCACATGAAAGTAAGCATTCTGAAGGTCCAATGATACCAACCAGTCTTGGAGTTGTAGAGCCTGAAGGATCTAAGAAAGGGTCTTCATCTTGAACTTGTCCTTCCTGAGGAACTTGATCAAGTTTCTTAAGTCCAAGATGGGTCTAAATCCTCTGTCCTTTTTTGGGATGTGAAAATATGGGGAGTACCAACCGCTGTTCCTCTCCGCTAAAGGTACCTGTTCTATAGCACCTTTCTCTAGCAGGGTTAAAATTTCCTGCAACAGGAGCGGGTCTGCAATTTTGACGGAGTTGGCTCCCGGTGGATGATTCTGAGGCCTTTTTCGGAAGGGGAGACAGCAACCTTGAGCTACTGTTTCCAGTGTCCAAGCATCTGAGGTAATGCCCCGCCATTCCTTAAGATGCTGAGAGATCCTGCCTCCCACTGGGGTTTTGTGCAACAAGGTCTCAGAGTGATTTGGAGGCGGCTGCAGGAGCGGCTGAGGGCAAAGATGCCACTCCTGAGGCTGGTTTCGCACCTCTTCCTCGTGCTCCACGGAGGGACATTTCTTTTGCCTCTTTGAAAAGCCTGTCCTCTCCCTCTACCAAAAGAGGAGTAGTATCGAAAAGAACGACCCCTCCAGGAAGATGAGCCGGAATAGGGTTTCTGAGGCTGGCGCATGGAGGCACTAAGATTTAGCTGCCGCTTTTGAGGTCTGGAGTTTTTCTAGGCTTTCATCAGCCTTACTGCCAAACAGCCTCGAGCCATCAAAGGGCATGTTGAGAAGTCTGGCCTGCACATCTGGTGCAAACCCCGACTTCCTCAACCACGCAAATCTGCATAGAACCATGCTTGCAGCCATGGACCTGCTGATACTATCAACCGTATCCAGTCCAGACTGGAGACATTCCCCCATTGCCTCCTCCCCATCTTTCACTATATTCAGGAAGCCTTCCCTTTCCTCGCCTTCTGGAATATGATCAGCCGCCGCCGAAATACAGTCCCACAGGGTATGAGTGAACCTGGCCAGGGTACAGGGGACATTGGTTGATTTAAGGGCCATGCTGCCTGAAGTGAAACCTTTACGGGCCCAAGCATCAATTTCTTTATCCTCTCTATCCGGAGGGATAGTGGGATATGCTGTTTGTTTTGATGTAGATGCTGCCTGAACAACTAGACTTTCTGGAGTCGGATGCCTGTTTAAGTATTCAGGATCAGAACCAGCTGGTCTATATTTCCTGGGAAAATTACTGTTTGCAGCAGCAATACTTTCCGGATTTTCCCCGTTTTTTTCCACTGTCCTCTGAAGAGCCCTATGGAAAGGGAGAACTGGATCTTTTTGAGGACCTCTGACAATTATATCTGTCATATCATCCTGTTCGAAAACGGGTGAAGTGTTACTACCCCAACCCATATATTCAATTACTCTAGTCATAGGACTCCTGTACCCTGAGTTTGCTTGTTCTGCAGGATTAGATCTGGCAAATTCTAATTCTGGTGACGTTTCAATGCCACTGGCAGTATGCAAAGTATCCCTCAGGTCTCTCATTTTAGACTCTGGATCTATAAGTTCCTCTGCGCCATATTGAACTTCCAAAAGGAGAGATTTCCTCATCCTCTGAGGCAGATTCCTCATAAATTGAGGACAGGGACTTAAAAAAGTCAGATCTGGGTAAAGGAGTAAATCTCCTCTCTTCCCCCACAATACTGGTCGAAGGAATAGAAAAATCCTTCGAAGTTGTCGAAGGAATCTTCGATGACTTCGATGAAGACTTCGACACGGCATCGAAGATGCTTTTAGCTTCGATGCCGAAGCGATCGACGCCGATGGCGTCGACGAAGTCGTGGAATCCTTCGACGACTTATGTTTTTTATGTGGCACCGGAGGGGTACTCTACTCTCGAAGAGTCTCGACGCCTTGGCGTCGACTCGAGTTTTTCGAGTATCCTCGACACTACTGGCTTTAACCATAGTAGTTTTCGACTTCCCTTTGTCTTCCAATGGAGCGACTTTAGGGGTATGGCTCTTCTGAGGTTTATTGGAGGGGGTTGGGGCCGCATTCTCGAATACCTCCATCATCTTTTTTCGAAATTCTTCCCATTTTCTGGGGGAATCCGATTCGATTTTGTCAGACATCTAATTTCTTCGGTCGATGACTCGGAAGATGATGAAGGATACCCATGTTCTCCTCTTCAGTTTTTTAGACGAGGAAGATGACGAGCGTCTCGACCTGCTATGAGATCGAGATCTCTTGGAATGTTTACGGCGATCCGACTCCTTCGAATCGGTCGATTTTTTATGTTTTTTGGACACAGCCTTAGCTTTAGAAGCTTGCCTCCCCACCAACAGTTTACCTCTCCTCTCACGAAGGGCCTTCTCCGTCACAGACTGACAGGAGCCACAGTCGTCGGTTCGATGACTTGAACCGAAGCACCAGAGACAAACTCTGTGAGGATCCGTAATCGACATTTTCGATCCACAATCGATGCACTTCTTAAACCCAGTCTTGGGTGTCGAAGGTGTAGAAGACGACTACATTTTTCTCGCAGTAAAACTTGAAGCGCGCCGTTCTCGATAGTGAAGCGATCGGAAAAACGTAACTGAAGCAACAGGCGCGGCTCGAGCTATTTATACCATCAGTGACGTTGACAGAGTACTGAGCCCGTCGAGAGACAGTCGACGCCGCAACCTCGAGAACAGCGCCCTCTGCCGAGAAACATTTTTGCAGACTCGGCGAAGCTGGAAATAACGATTTATCATAAGATGAGGAATACGTGGGAGGACACAATCCATTCGAAGTAGGAACTGTAATTAGAAGAGTTTCCAACTTAATAGTATGGAGAACTTTACACTAACGACACCAAGTATGGTTTTAAAAATGGCGGCAATACCTCCGACCGGGATTGACTGACAATCTGTCCAAGCGGATAATGTTATACGATTCAGGTAAGAGCTGAGCCACAGACGGGCCCGAAGAGTCTCTCAACCAGACTTCAGTAATGCAAATTACATCAGGGACTAAGTCTATGAGGAGATTGTGGCAGGACAATGCATGTGAAATCAAAGAGCGAGCGTTTAGGAGTAACACCTTCAATCTATCAGAAGCTACCTGTTTTGGTGACGGGCGGCCAATGTTTGGCAGGGCCATATTAGGAGGTGCTAGCGCTTAAAGGTCTCACCAGGTCCAGGTAATCGTAGTATCTTCACGAAGGGCCCAGGGCACAGACAAGCACAGATGGGCTTAGTTTAGGAGCAACTTTGGCACGCAGCATCTCTGCTGCACCCGTCTGCTGTGCTCCCTCCGCCCTAGCGACGTGCAAGGAAATCAAAATGAAAGTTGAAATAATTAACTAAAATAATAATAGTGCAAACAATGCTGCCGGCGTCCAGTCAACCACCACAGCCCGGTCACATGAACTCAGAGAGAAATTTGGAAACATGCACTGAATCTGCAATAATTTTTCTATTGCTATAAATACAAAAATGATTGCCGATTCAGTGGTGCGTTTACTATGGAAGCCAGATTGAAGTGGATCTTAAAGTCCATTATCCTCAAGGTTCATAGTGATCAGATTAAAGACCACCCGTTCAAGGATCTTGGAATGATGGGGAAGGAGGGAAATTGGGTGATAATTTACCAGGACATTTGTGCGCATACATTGATTCTTCGTAAGGGGTAGGACAGTTGAATATTGTAAAGAGGCAGGGAAGAGTTCCACTGAGACACAGAGGTCAAAGAGTTCAGAGAGATACAGGCAAGTGATTGAGAATACTTTTTTGACAATTTGAGGAACACTTGGGGAAACAGGAGAACAGGATGGCTTGGTGCTGTGAAGGATGGGTGCTAATTTGGTTGGAGTGATAAGGGAGAAGAAGATGAGAGTACTAGAGGGAGAGGTGTTGTATAGAGGGAGGAAGGTGGGGGAGTGTACGAGAGTAGTGTGAGAGAGGAGGGATGTGAGAGTCACAACATTTAGAGGAAACATAGTAAGCAAACGTAATACCAGAGAGATTGCAAGGGATATCATCTTGGGAGGTGTGAGCAAAGCTTGGAGGGTAGCTGAAAGTTTGAGAGGGTGAGTTAGAGAAGGGAGGACATTAGTTTGTGAAGTAGCAGGATTTGGCATTTTATATGAGAGAGGTGAATATTAGGAGTAGGGTTGGTGTGTGCTTTGCTCCAGCATCATAGGTCACGAAGCCCATTTAGATTGAGGGTCTGGATCTATGAGGTGATGCAGTGTGCGAGGACAAGGATTGGAAGGTGTGAATATGCGTGCAGGGTAGTGCTGGTCAAAGGGAGCCATAGGTTTGTAGTGAAAGTAAAAAAAAGCACAGTCAATGACAGAGACATGAATAAGGGAGAGAAACAGAGGAGAGGTTGTCACATAATCATGATAAAAGGCAAGAGAGTCCTGCTTGAATTTCCTTTTGGTCACTGAAGAGGAGTCATAGGGGGTCGAAGATCGTGAAGTGAAATATGGAGTGATCAGAGGGAGCGTGGTAAATGTACAAGTCGGTGGAGGAGATCGAAGTAGAGAGAAAGACATGGTTAAAAGAGTACCCCATCAAGGGGGGTAGGCTGGTCATGAAGGGAGTAGAAGGAGCGGTCAGATAGGAGGGAGTTAGGTTCAATACAGGTGGCTGTAGAGGGCTTGGGAAGATTTAAGTCTTAAAACATGACGATGGAGATGTTGGGAAAGGACTCAAGGAGAAGGGTCATGGAAGAAGGAGTTGTTGAGAGTATCAGGGGGTCGAAAGAAAGCGAAAACAGTGAGAGAAGGAGGGAGGAGATCAATAGTGCAACACTAAAATGGATGCTAGTGTGGCATTCAAGCATACACCCACTTATAATTACATCTACCTGTGTCAAGTTCCATTCTCAGTGCATAAAAGGTATTAACTAGAGCGGCATTCAAAATCCTGCGCTTAACACCTACTTTCTTAATTAAAGCTAAAACAAGCAGTGACGACAAATATATTTCAAGCAGTATTGCTACCGTCTGCAGAAAACTGGAAAGCTGCAATAGCTTTTCATATAATCCCTTTGTGTGTTGCAGCCAACTATAAAGTGATGGTCTTTTTAGTTCAATTCCATGCAGTAACATAGGGGATACTTTTTGAGAGTAAGCCAGGCTTCGCTGCAATAAGGAACAAGTTACTTACCTGTAACTGTTGTTCTCCAGCATGGGTCTGGCATGGATTCACATGCTCATGAATATTCCCCGTCGTCAGGCTGGGAATCCTCGGTAAAGAAAAAACCAGTATCAGTTTCGTTTCTGATCTGTCTTTCGTAGTAATAACCAATCACTGGTCTCTGCGTCATACTGACCACAGTCAATGACTGCCCTCACTCTAAGCACCGCCTCTGGCAGCCATCTTCAGATTTGGAAGCACGTGAAGTGGCAGTATGACCAAGTGAAGAGCCGCAGAGGGGTAGGCGGGAGGGTTCGCATGTGAATCCATGCCAGACCCATGCTGGAGAACAACAGTTACAGGTAAGTAACTTGTTCCTTCTCCAGCATGGGGTCTGGCATGGATTCACATGCTCATGAATAAAGAATACATAGCAGTACACACATGCACAACCACGGGAGGTGGCAAAGGCTCAACATTAAGCATTACATCAAACCCAACATTAAGCATCTTACCTCCTCACCAGGCTCACCTCAGGCGAACAGGTTGCGCAGCACTGCTTGGCCGACCCTGGACTCCTCCCTGGAATCCCGATCGACGCAGTAGAATTTCGTGAAGGTGTGCGTCGACCTCCACGTAGCAGCCCTGCATATGTCCAGCAGGGGCACACCAGAAAGGAACGCCGTGGTGGCTGCGATCGCTCTGGTGGAATGGGCTCTCGGACGGCCAGGCAGCGGTCAGTTTGCCAACCGATGACAGTACATGATACAGCCGGAGAGCCATCTGGAAATGGAAGCCTTCGAGAGAGCCTTCCCCTGATTGACAGGTCCAAAATTCACAAAGAGTTGTGACGTCTTCCGAAAACACTTCGTGCGGTCCACGTAGAACTTCAGCGCTCTAGCCACATCCAGCGAGTGCAAAGTCCTCTCAGCCGGCGACGGGAAGAACACAGGCAACACCAAGGGTTCGTTGAGATGGAAGTCCGACGGTACCTTGGGCATGAAGGTGGGGTGCGTCCTGAGCACTACCCTCGTGTCGTGAAAAGTCAAGTACGGGGCCTTGCAGGAAAGGGCCTGGATCTCTCCCACCCGTCGTGCGGAGGTGATGGCCACAAGAAACGCTGTTTTCCACGACAGAAACTTCAACGGGGCCGAGTGCAGAGGCTCGAACGGAGGTCCCATGAGCTTGGTCAGCACCACGTTGAGCTCCCACGCCGGGGCCGGAGCCTTCACCGGCGGGAACGATCTGAACAGTCCCTTCATGAACTCTTTCACCAGACGATGAGACCACAAGGACGTCCGCCCCGTGGTTCTGGTGTATCGGGAGATCGCAGCAAGATGAATCTTGATGGACGCGTGTGCCAGTCCAGCTTTGGCCAGCGTCAGCAGGTACGGCAGTACCTGGGGAGCCGTAATCCGTAGAGGGTTAATCTTCTGTGCGTGGCACCAGACAGAGAACCTCTTCCATTTGTGTCCGTAGCATTTAAGAGTCGAGGACGCCCTGGCCTTTGCAAGAACCTCTCTGCAGTCGGCCGGTATGTCGCATCCTCCAAACTCTAGCGCTGCAGGAGCCAGGCCTGCAAGTTCAGCGAATTCGGGTCGTGGTGGAGGATGGCGCCTCCTTCCCTGGAGAGTAGATCCGCGTCCACCGGCAGCCTGATTGGCGGGGACGCTGATAAGTCCAGAAGGTCCGGGAACCATATCTGCCTCGGCCACGCAGGTGCGACGAGGATCATCCTGCACCGTGACCTCTTGAGCTGGTTGACGAGCCGGATTAGCAGTGGCAAAGGAGGGAACGCGTAGAGGAACAGGCCCTCCCAGGGGAACGAGAAAGCATCGCCCATGCTCCTCGCCTGGGGAAACCTGCTGGCGAACCTCCGGCACTTGGAGTTCGTCGCCGTCGCGAACAGGTCGATCTGGGGTGTGCCCCACCGTCGGAAGAGGCAATCCACTAGATCCTGGCGTAGTTCCCACTCGTGGCACGAGCGCAGCTCCCTGCTGAGTGAGTCGGCGATGGTGTTTTTTATCCCTGCCAGATGAAACGGCACCAGAAACATCCTTTGGGCGACGGCCCAATGCCACAGGTCCTGCGCCTCCTTGGACAGTGCTGGGGACCTGGTTCCGCCCTGTTTCCTGATGTAAAACATGGTGGTGGTGTTGTCGGTGAAGATCCTCACCACCTTGCCCTTGAGGGACGGAAGGAAGGACCTGAGGGCCCAGAACACTGCACGGAGCTCCAGGACGTTGATATGGAGGGACTTCTCCATCGGGAGCCACAGGCCTCTCGCGTGCAGATTTTCGGTGTGCGCTCCCCACCCTTCCAGGGAGGCATCCGTGGTCACTGTCTCCTGGTGGTCTGGGGTCTGGAAGTCCATGCCCGCCGTCAGATGCGCGCTGGTGCCCCACCACCGGACCGCTCGGCGGAAACTCTCGTCGAGTGTGATCCTCTCCTCGAAGCCGCCCGTCGTTTGGGTCCAGCACGCGTCCAGGAACTCCTGCAAGGGGCGCATCCGGAGCCTGCACATGGGAATGAGGTAGATGCAAGAAGACATCATTCCGAGGAGGGACTTGATGGACCTCACCTTGGCCGCGTCGGAAACCAACATCCGCTGTACCTTGCCCAGGATGGACCTGGTCCTTTCCTCTGACAGGGAGGCCAGAAGGGACACTGTGTCGAGCTTCGCTCCCAGAAACAGTGCGTTTTGCGCGGGTACCAGGTGGGACTTGGCGTAGTTCACGGAGAATCCCAGGTCCGTGAGAAGTTGGACGGTCCTTGCCGTGTGCTCCACGGCGAGCTCCCTCGTCTTGGCTCGGATGAGCCAGTCGTCCAGGTAGGGGTAGACGTGGATCCCCTCGCGGCGCAGCTGCGCCGCCACCGGTGCAAGGCACTTGGTAAATACCCTGGGTGCCGACCGTAGTCCGAAGGGGAGGGCTTTGAACTGGTAGTGACGCCCTTGGACCACAAACCTGAGGAATTTTCGGTGCCCCTTTAGGATGGGAATATGAAAGTAGGCATCCTCCAAATCCAACGACGACAGGAAGTCTCCTTCCTCCAGCTGACCCAGGACGTGCTGGAGGGTGACCATCCGGAACTTCTGCGCCTTGATGAACTTGTTCAGACGTCGCAGGTCTAGGATGGGGCGCCATCCTCCCGTCTTCTTCTTCACGTGGAAGTATCTCGAGTAAACTCTGGAGCCCCGAAGCCTCTTTGGGACGAGTTCGATGGCGCCCTTCCTGAGCAACGCCTTTACCTCCAGGAGAAGCTGAGGGACGTGAAGCTCTTTCCTGGCCACGGGGGGGACGCGCGGGCACCTTCTTTGAAACTCGAGCGCGTGGCCCCGGGCTAAGGCGTCCAGCACCCAACGGTCGGTGGAGATGGACTCCCACACGCTGACGAAGCTCGCCAGCCGGCCTCCCACTGGGGTGCTTCAGTGGGGGCCCGACCCTACGGCCGGTTCAATCCTGTTTCGATGAGGCTTTGCCGCCTTGACCTCCTTGGCGACGACGGCGGGGTCCGCCAGACTTGCCTCGTCCTCTGTAGGCCTCCTGAGACGACGAGCGGGCCGCTTGACGGTAGGTAGAGAAACCGCCGCCGGAACCTTTGGAGGCGCCCTTGCCTCCGCTGCTCCGAAAGGGCGTCCGTCGTTGCTGTAGAACCCCAAGGGCCCGGGCCATCTCAGTGTCCGCTTTAATGGCCTGAAGGGAATCGGCCACTGTTTTCCCAAACAGGTTGTTCCCATCGAACGGCATGTCCAGGACTCTGGTCTGTACGTCTTGACGGAAGTCCGTAGCCTTGAGCCATCCACGCCGCCTAAGGCACACGCCGTTGCCCAACTGGCGAAACCCAGTGTCGGCGATGTCCGTCGCAATAGTGATGGCGTGGTCCGACGCCACCTCACCTTCCTGTAGGATCTCCAGGGCATCCGCCCTCTTGTCGTCCGGTAGGAAGTCCAGCAGGGGAGCCAGTTTGTACCATAGCTCCCTGTCGTAGCGGGCCACGATAGCCAAGGCGTTGGCCGCTTTAATCGTCGTCGCTGCAGACGAGATGATCCTGCGTCCCATAGCGTCCAATTTCTTTCCCTCGCCGTCCGGTGGGGAAGTCGATGTGGAGGCCGCACCCCCCCCGCTTTCTTCCTGGCCGCCGCGGAGACGACGGAGTCCGGGGTAGGCTGCGCCCGGAGGCACAGGGGGGCCGCGTCCGGGACCCGGTACTTCTTCTCGTACCGGTCTCTTCTAGCTGGCGTCGTGGAAGGGTTCTTGAGGAGCGCGAGGCCCTCATCCCAAATGTCGTCCAGTAGAGGCACCGCGAGGACCGTCTTCCTCTTGGCCTCGCGCCGTTGATAAAGGAATCCTTCCTTTTTCTTCTCCTCAGGGCAGAGTTGGAAAAGCTCGGATGCCCTGGCGATCATGGAGTGGAACGATCCAATCTCGTCGGGCGGAGAAGCCCTGGTGGGAGGTGACGACGGTAGATCCTCGTCGTATACCTCGTCGTCCGTACCCGTCGCTGCCGTGTCAGTCCCCGTATCATCCCCTCGGGTGGATGGGGAGGAGGGCTGGACGGGTCGCGACGGCTGAAAAGGAGGTGGAGGGTGAATCCTTCTTTTCTTGGGTGGGGGAACACCAGAAGGTCCCGGTTCAGGATCCCCCGACGGGAGAGGTTCCTCCGTCGGCAACGGTAGTCTCGTCCTTATCTCTGAGCATAAGGACTGTATAGCCAACAAAATGGCCGCCGAGTTGTCTTGCGGCGCTGGCAGAGGGAAATCCGACGGGCGATCAGGGGCCCCGTCAGCACCCTCGACGCTGTCGTCGTCACCTGCGTCGTGATCCATCCCGACGGGCCGGTCTTCATCCACGCCAAGGCCGTGGCTTAAGACCTCGATCAGCTCTTCCTCTGAAGCCGAATCTACGACGACACCCTGCCCCCCCTTTTTCTTCCCCGCCGGGGATTTCACGGGGGTCCTATCGATGGGCACAAAAGAGGACTCCCTCCGAGGTGGCAGGGAGACTCTGAGCCCCGAGGTCGCCACCACTGGTGTAGCCTCCACAGGCTGAGCCAGGGCCGCCGCGACAGTATCGATAGAGGGCTTGGCCGGATGGATTAAGGCCTTCACCACCTTAGGTGCGCTCACCGCCTTATCCTTGAGGGGGGGGACACTGCCTCGCTCCCCCTCCGATGGGGCCTTCGAGCTCGACCGGGGCCTCTCCAGGAGCTTCGCCGGGTGCTCGCCCTTCCTCTTACCCGACCCAGAGCGTTGGCTCGTGGCTGAAGGTGCCGGGGAGGGTGCGCCCTGCCTGGCGCCCGTAGAGCCCGACCGTTCGGCGCTCCCGGTGCCAGCGGACTCGCGGTGCTTGGCCTTGTGTTGGACCCCCGTCGCCGGGGCGTGCTCAAAGGTCTTAGAAGATCGCTCGGATTTCTTCCTCTTCTTCTCGCCTGACGGGCTCTTCCCTTCCAGCCAGTTGGCGAGGCGTTGGTGGCGGTCCTTCATGGTCCGCTCCGACATATTGCCGCAAAACGCACAGTCCTTCTCCACGTGCGTCTTGTCCTCATGTAAGCAGTAGAGACAAAAGGAGTGTTCGTCCTCCTTAAAGACGTTCTGCAGCTGGCATCCAGGGCAGACCCTGAACAGCTTTCTGGGCGTCGAGCTTCCCTTCTCCTGGGCCATGTCCGGGCCTGAGAAGCTTCTGGAGTCCTCCAAAACGTAGCTCGACGAAATCTTCACCCTTGAGGGGCGCAGACGAATCCGACACGGGTCCCCGTTGATCGGATGGAGAGTCGGTGGAGCTTGAGGCTCTTTTGACCGGAAAAAACGAAGTTTTGAGAAAAAAACGTGAAAAAATAGCACTAACGCTCGAGAGCAATAGCACGAGGATCCCAACACATGAACGTGCGGTAAAAATCTGAAGATGGCTGCCAGAGGCGGTGCTTAGGTAGAGGGCAGTCATTGGCTGTGGTCAGTATGACGCAGAGACCAGTGATTGGTTATTACTACGAAAGACAGATCAGAAACAAAACTGATACTGGTTTTTTCTTTACCGAGGATTCCCAGCCTGACGACGGGGAATATTCATGAGCATGTGAATCCATGCCAGACCCCATGCTGGAGAACAATTCACCATACTGCATGTCAAAATGTCTTACACCGCTGGCATAACATTTTTCGAAAACCTGTTGAGTCCTCTTCTCAGAAATAATTAGTTATCGTAAAATCCAATTAACCAAACTTTTTTCCTACCTACACAGGTCGACCTTCCAAGTCCCAATTATATTTTAACGCTCGTTTTACATTCTTTATGCACATTATTATGATTTCAGCTTGTTTAATGTCCAAATCGTTTTTGTGCATAATAGTGGAGTACTTGAAGTCTATGTTGCAAATCCACAAAAATCCACCACAAGATGAAAGAGCGAAATATAAATGCTCTCAGGTGGGCACTGCATGACACGATTAGCAGAAACATATGGCAAAAAACAAAGGGGCTACTGCGGTCACTGAAAAAGCTTTATTACATAAAGCAAAGGAGCACCGTTTCACTGTATACCACAGCTTAGTCGTGGTGAAAAAACAAAATACGACTGACATTTAAATACAATTTTGTAAAACTACATTACCCAAAACTGGAGTGAAACCATGTAGTTCTTCCAAAAGAAAGACTGTTTGTCAAAAAAGGTGGCGGTGCAAATATCAGAATTAAGTGACTAGTGCGATTAAAGTGCAGTCGTAGCAGCAGCAACATAATTGTAAAAGACATTGTAGAAAAAGACATTCATAAATGTGGACTCTTAATTATCAATTTAGATTTAAAAAAATCATACCTTAGTGGTAAATAATAAGGTTACTCACTGTAGTGACCACCTTACTCCTAGTCCATAGTCCCCTTTCCTCCATACTTATGGGACATTCCTCGGAGGACGGGACCGGAGCACTTGTAAAAAGCATCGAACTTTTCAAAAATGTGTCCTTCCCCTCTTTTTACGCAGGGTACTGCGCGCAACCGTAACCCCACCCTCCTTATCTCCGCCCAGCGCATCGCCCATCACTCCTTTTCTATCACCTTTAAGCAATAACAGAGGAATCTTAGTAGAGGGGACGGCGGGCGGGCGTATGGAGGAAAGGGGACTATGGACTAGGATTAAGGTGGTCACTACGGTGAGTAACCTTTTATACTATTACGTCCCATCCCCTTTCCTCCATACTTATGGAAGATTCCCAAGCACTCCTCACAGGAATTACGGGTGGATGGAAAACTCTTTACTGGAAAAGGTTTTTAAGCACAGCCTGGCCAAACTGAGCATCAGACCTGGAGCTCAGATCCAAACAGTAGTGTTTACAAAAAGCCGATGGGGAGGCCCAGGTAGCGGCTTTCGTGATGGTCTCCCAGGGGACATACATTTGAAAGGCAACAACAGCTGCCTTGCCCCGTACCAGGTGTGCGTGAACCCCCTTTGGAGGATGAAGACCCTGAACAGTGTAAGACTCCATAATACAAGCAGCAATCCATCTGGAGATAGTCGCTTTAGAGGCCGGTTTACCCTGTGGATTACCTGAAGGTCACCAGGAGCTGAGAAGAACTCCTAAATTCAGATGTTCTGTCCAGATAGAACTTAAGCGCTCTTCTAACATCCAGACAATGCAAAACCCTCTCAGCCTCTGAGGCTGGGTTTGGAAAGAAGAACCTGAAGGTCACCAGGAGCTGAGAAGAACTCCTAAATTCAGATGTTCTGCCAGATAGAACTTAAGCGCTCTTCTAACATCCAGACAATGCAAAACCCTCTCAGCCTCTGAGGCTGGGTTTGGAAAGAAGACAGGCAAGGAGATTGACGGATTCCAATCCAAATGAGAGACCACTTTTGGAAGAAAAGAAGGATTCGTCCTCAGGACAACTTTATCCCTATGAAAAACCAGAAAGGGATGGTCTACCAACAAGGCCTGGAGCTCACTCACACGTCTTGCCGAAGTCACAGCGACCAAGGAGGACACTTTCCACGAAAGGTGCTTAAGGTCTACAGTAGCCATTGGCTCAAAGGGCTTATGGCACAAGGCCGTAAGGACCTCGTTCAGATCCCACGTCGGATGCGGTTTGCAAACAGGAGGGTAAAGACGCAGGAGACCCACAAAGTACCACTTGGTTTGACAGCGAAAAAGAGCACTGATCCGTGGATAGGTATGCGGCAACAGCCTAAAGATAAGTCCTGCATGTCAAGACATGGATGCTCGACTCTGCTAGATGAGAGACAACGGACAGCACTGTGTCGATCGTAGCCCCCCCTGAGGTCCAGCTGTCTGGCTAAGCACCAGTGGCAGAACAAAAGCCATTTGCTCCTGTATTGAGATCTCGTTGAGTGCTTCCTGGCTGCCTGAATAATACGCATTTTATCAGCGGACAAATTGAGGCGTTCTAAAGATCTGAACTCAGGCACCATGCCGCCAAGCTGAACGACTGTGGGGAGGGGTGCCACAGGTGACGATCTCACTGGTGAAGCAGGTCGGGAACCAACGGAAGCCTGATCGGTGCACACACCGACAGATGCTGAAGCTCTGAAAACCAAAACCTGGCCAGCCACCACAGTGCTATGAGCAGAAGAGAACAGTTTACCATGCTCCTCAGCGTGCACAGCGTCTGATGAATCCGAGGCAGAAGCGGGAAAGCATAGGCCCTCATGTTGTGCCAGGGAATTTTGAGGGCATCCTCCAGAGAGGAGGCAACCCAGCCCATTCCTGGAGGCATACAGGGGAAGTTTCCTGTTTGACACCGTTGCGGAGAGGTCCACTTCTGGAGTGCCCCAACACTGGAAGATTTGCAAGAGGACCTCAGAGTTCAGTTCCCACTCGTAGCTGACCATTGTACGCCGGCTGAGGACATCCGCAGTAACATTCAGGTGACCCGGGATGTGCACTGTCACCAGACAGATGCCATGCTGGACCACCCATTCCCATATCTGAATGGTAAGATCCACAAGAGGAGGGGACTTGGTACCCCCTTGCTTGTTGATATAAAACATGGACACCAGATTGTCCATGCGGATCCGGACTACTTTGTTGACAATGACAGGCTGAAACGATTTGAGCGCCAGTAAGATCACCAGGAGCTCCAAGTGATTTATATGAAGGAGTTCTTCCTGCGGTGACCAGAGATCGGAAACCTGAATAAGGTCCAACGTCACACCCCACCACAGAAGGGAAGAGTCTGTCGTGATTTTCACAAGGGGGCCGGGATCCTGAAAGGGCACGCCCACCTACAGATTGCTGAGAGACTACCACCACACAAGGTCCGCTCTCATGAAAGATGGAACAGAAATCATTTTGGAGTCTCGGTCCACTGCTTGGCGCCAACAACTCAGAAGAGCCATCTGTGTTCGCCTCATCTTGAGACGAGCAAGAAGAGCCAGCGCACACGAGGCCATGAGGACCAGAAGCCTCTGGAACCACCAGGCCGACATGCTCTCCGACTGTGCAAACACCTGACACGTGGCCAACAGATCCACCATTCTGTCCCCGGTCAGATACACTCTGCAGTCGATCCTGTTCCACCGAAAACCCAGGAAATTCAGGTCCTGAGAGACCGTCATGGAGGATTTCCGCCAGTTCACCGACAGCCCAAGAGGGAACAGGAGCTGGAGGAGAGACTGAAGGTTGCTCCAGGCTGATTGAGGACAAGGACTGCACAGCAGCCAATCGTTCAAATACAGATACACATGAATACCCTGAAGCCGAAGATGAGCTGCGATAACCGACATGATCTTTGGAAAGACACGCGGTCCCGAGCTGAGGCCAAACAGGAGCACTCGGAACTGGAAATACTCCTCTCCCACAGAAAAACGTAGGTATTTCCGATGTGGACACTCCAAATCAGAATATGCATATAAGCATCCTGAAGTTCCACCACGCTGAGTCAATCGCCCTTCTGTAAAGAGGACTTTATCTGACAGGGTGTGATCATCTTGAATTTCTCTTGGGGTAGAGAGAGATTGACCTGGGAAAGGTCTAGGATGGTGCGCAGGCCAGCCTGGTTGGGTTTGGGCACCGTAAACAGCCGGGACTAGAAGCCCTCCCCTCGCTCCCCTAAGGGAACGGATTCCATCGCTCTGAGATCCAGCAACTTCTGTATCTCGGCTCCGAGGGAGGGTGACCCCAACTGCTGGAAGGGGGGGAATGAAGGGCAGGGAAGGGGCAAGCAGAAGCCCATCCGAGCGACTGACAAGACCCACTGGTCCTCGGTGATGGCCAGCCACGCCTGCTAGTGAGGCGCAATGTGCCCTCCCACCGGGGTCTCGTGCGAGCGCAGAGAAACTTCATTTAGTTGGTTTATTGGTGGCGGCACCACCTGAACCTGAAGAGGAGGCAGACGTACGGGAGAAAAACCGGCCCTGTTGTTGCCGTCGGCGGGAATTTCCTGATGGAGTAGTGACCCTATGGGACTTCTGATCCAGAAATCCCCTAAAACCAGAGGAAGACCGAGGCTGCAAAGACGTTCTCTGTGCCCTGAAAGGCAGTTTCACCTAAACAGACAAGGACTTGGCGGTCTGGGTGCTGTCCTTAGTCTTAGTCAGTTCAACATCTGTCGGTGAATGAAAAAGCTCCTTGCCCTCAAAAGGCAGGTCCAGAACTTTATCCTGCACCTCTTTATCCCTTTAAGTGCCATGGGCATTTCCCCCCAGAGCCAATTCCTTTTTTGGTGATTTTTGTATGTGGCCATTCAATGCCTTTTAACTTTTTTGCTACATGAGATATCTCGGCCAAATTTTGACCCTTTTTTTCCCCAAATGAAGGCGGTCGTAACGCCACCCAGGAATCCTAGGTTGCTGTAGGGGGGGTGAGAGACAATAACCAAAAAGGGTGAAATTGTTGTGTTTTTTCAAATAATGCGAATAAAATGATGTACAAAGAAGCCTGTGGTTTTTTCCTTGTAGGAGCTAGAAACAAATGGTTTGCTGTGTTGAATTCCCCAATCTCCTGGCTTTCAGGAACAGGTTGAGTGAAAACGAAAAAAAATATTTTGATGCGGTTATCAACAGTTTTGTGTGAGGTAGGGGATTTTGGCCATTTTTGCCAATTGAACATGCATGGACGGAATGGAAGAAAAGGGTAGGGAAGCCGAATTGGAGGACAGAAAGGCATACATTTCTGAAAAGTAGGCAAAATTCCAAGTTTAGGAAGGGGCGATTTGCGCAGGTCGGGCAACAACTAGGTAGGGGAAAATGCCATAGATTGGGGGAAAAAGCAAGAAAATTACCGAAAAAAAAGGTAAGTGGTGGAAATGTTGTTATTTGTAATTGGGGTTTTGTTCTGGGTGCAGCTACTTATGCCAACGACCTGAATAATACACTTAGTCTGGTGTCGCCCTGGTGTGTTTTAATAGAGAAGGACCAATCCCCTCCTTCCCTTGGTTACGATATTGACATTGTTGATACACACTTTGACTGCGCCACCCAAAATTAGTGTTTGCAAAAATGTATTTGTCCACTCCTGTTTTAGTAATGTTGGAGCAAGTTTATTATTGGTTTGCTCCCTTTGCCCAATGAATATTGTTGACACGTGTTTCAGCCTCGCAAGGGCCTTTTTCAAAACAAAAACTTCTTTAAGGGCAAAATATTTGCTAAATAATATTTTATATCGGGATTCCATCTCGCAAAAAGTCATGGGTAAATCCCTTTGTTCTCGGCGTGCTGCCAGTATCTCTCGCGTCGGAATGTTAGGGAAAAAAAGCTTTTTTTGCCCTTAAAGAAGTTTTTGTTTTGAAAAAGGCCCTTGCGAGGCTGAAACACGTGTTAACAATATTCATTGGGCAAAGGGAGCAAACCAATAATAAACTTGTTCCAACATTACTAAAACAGGAGTGGACAAATGCATTTTTGCAAACACTAATTTTGGGTGGCAGTCAAAGTGTGTATCAACAATGTCAATGTGATGGACATGGTTGGCTTGGTACGGCAATGGCTTCTATGAATTTTGAGAAAAGCAATGCTCCGCTACATTCAGTTAGGAAAGCACACATTTTTTGTAGTGTTTCACAAAACAAGCAATACCACAAGCCAAACACTGAGCCATGGTACACAGGAGTTTTATGCTTACGGCCTGAACAGATGTAATTAGTATGTGTAAATTAGGAAAACCAATGTGGTGAGGAACGGCAAGCATACATTTTTTGAAAGAGCACAGGCAGACCTTTTCAAGTGTAGGTGACTTGTGCAGGTTACAAAAGTGTATGGTGTCTAAAGCAGCGACTAAATGTAGGGCACATTTGGGAAATGAAAGGGTTGTGTGACAAAGGGCACCAGCAAATGGGTCAAAACGTTATGAAAACCACACAAACACAACAAATGTCATACCTTCCCGCGTTCCCACACGTGTCCCGATGAAAACGGTACCTCACATGTGTGGGTGCACCTACCTGGGCGCCCAGGGGAAAGCCGAATACACCCCTAACCCCAAGTCTTTTCCGACATCTGAATTTCACGATTTTTCCAGACGGGCACACCATACAGATATGGACCTAGGGTGTCCAAGCCACCAAGGAAAACAGGGAACCCCATGCATTTCCGAAAAGAGGACACCCGCTCGAATCCGCAGAGGTCTGACTCGCGGAAATCGGTCCATTTTGTTTTCATTTTGCCCCCTTCCCTAGGGGCAGATGATCAGCCATGCAGGCCCCATCCTTTGGGGAGACTGGACACTTAATCTGCCCCCAGGGAGGGCTACAAGGGGTTCCCCCTTTCCACTTGATGTGGGAGGGGGAGGGCCACCACCCTTTCAAGGGGGGGAAAGAAATCCCCCCCATGCCCCATCCCAGTTTTTTTTAATATATTTTTTTATTTTTCCCCCTTCCCTGGGGGCAGATCAGCCATCTGCCCCCAGGGTTTATCAGATCTGTGCCCCCATGCTTTGGGGGCAGTGGGGGGGGGGGAGGGCTGCTTACTGTAAGCATCCCCCACTCCCCCCCGCATTCGAAGACATCCCTGGTGTCTAGTGGGCATTGCTGCCCGCAGATCGAGCACCATGCCCCCGATCCATGAGCAGCAATGCTGTCACAAAGGGTGTCGTTGGAAAGGGGAGAATCTCCCCTTTCCAACGACACCTCCCTAGATCTCCGGCTTGAAATACAGCTGGCCATTGAGGGGGAGAAAGGTGAATACTCACCTTTTATTTTTACGCGACGTGAAATTGAATGTAATCTAGCCACCTGGCAGTGAGGGTGGGACCTCCCCCTGACATAGCCCAGGGGTTAGATTACTCTTTTGAGCGATCCCTGCTTTAGAGGGATCGCTCAAAACGGAGTGCCAAAAAGGACGAGATAGCTCGTCCTTGCCACTGAAGGGGTTAAAGAACTTGGTAGCGTGCAGCCAAGCCCGATGAGGTGTCCACGCCAAGCATAAGGCCCTGGGCAGAGGTGTCGACATGATGCGCCGCGGCCTCCAGCATATCCTGCACCAGGACCCTGGCATCTGACAATCCTGCTTTCAAATCCGCTAGTTTATTAGCGGGAATTAATTCCTCAAACTCTGACAGACCTTTCCACATTTTCATATTCGCACCCGCTAATACCAGTTCCCCGTTAGCTTGACGTAACTGCAGGGCTGAATTAGCGAAAATCTTCCTCCACAAAGAGTCAAGAAGCTTGTCCTCTTTGGCCAGAACCTGCATTGCCGCTGTAGAAGACGATTAAGCGGGTCTGGATTGTAACGTAGCAGCAGCCACCACTGTGGAGGAAGGGGGCGGACACACCGCCAAAGGCCACTTCTTTCAAAGAATGGAGCCTATAACAAGTGTCAATCTTTTTGTTAACAAACAGTCCAGAGTGTGGTTTCTCCCAGACATTACGGACCTCGGCTAAAATGCCCTTCTGCAAGAACAAGCCAGTGCGCTCCAAAGGAGACAAGGTGAACGCCCCCGAAAGCACCCCTTCCGGCGGAACGGGTGTCTCGGGTACTGGAACATCCAAAAGACACATGTACAGCACCTGGTGGTAAAAAGCTCTAACAGAGCGGGGCTGGTCCTCGCTGTCCTGATCGCCCTGTGCATTGTCCAACACATCCGGATCAAGCTGTGCCACATCTGGCACTGCTGAAGATGTGTCCACTGGAGACAATGGAGGCAAGGGAGGGAAGGGAGGGAGGGCCGGTGGAGGCCCGGCCGGTAGAGGTGGCACTGGCGGAATCACCAGTGCCACAACTGGGACCGACATGCACTGTGCATTGGCTTTTGAAATTTACCAAAAAAAGCGTCCTCCGCTGACGATTTAGGGGCGACTGGAGGAGGCCTCTCATGAGCGGAGTAACTCCATGGACGTAAGGGAGAGGGTTGCCAAGAGGGCCCTTCTCTGCTGTTATCAAAATAGATCAAGGGCGAAAATGCCACAAGGAGCGAGACGTGCGGTAGGGGCATCCAAGCGTTCCAGTCAAAAACTGGACGAAAAGGGATGTGCACAAGGAAAACGATGTTCACCTGAAATGCCACTCCCAGCGCCGATGGCATTGATGTAAGGGAGGTATCCAAAATGGCCACCGTAGTCTTGGCAGGAGCAGCTCCCATTTTGTCAGCACCCGAGGAGAACTGACACGTGTGAAAGTGAGAGGGGTCTCCACAGGTGGGTCATCTTTGCCTTGACACAAGGAACCTCGGCCGAACCGGTACTGCGTGGCCTAGAATGTTTTTGAGACATGCTGTCAGCCAAAATAGCCTTCAACAGAAGGACCTCAGCAACGCCGTTAACAGAGGAATTCCGGTCAGAGACCTCACTCCGTGCCCCCTCAACAGAACTGGCGTCACCGCTTGAGCGGGAATGATGAGGAGTACACCTCACCGACTTAACAGGCCTCTCGGAAATGTCGGTCACCTTAGCCTCCAAACAAAAGACCTCAGGCCCGAGCCTGGTAAAAGCCCCCTCGAACTTTAGTTCAGTACAGAAACCCTCAGAGGCCTAAGGGCATACCCCGGTGTCTTTACAGGGCAACTCCAGTCAAGGAGACCTCGAAGCAAGCTCCGGTACCCGCCGCCTCAGTATAACTGGGCCCACAAACAGCCCCCACAGGAGGTGCCTCGGATTGTAATCCGGTGTTAGACCCCTTACGGAGGCCCTCTGAGAAAACTTTGGTACACTTTTTAAGCCTAGAAGGCACCTCAGGGCAAGCCCCGGTAACAGAGCTTTTGATGCTCCTCCCGGACAGGGAAGACCCCGGGAAGACCCCGGGAAGGAGTCCCCCGGCATGGGTGCCCTAAAAAGTAAAGAACTCACTGGGCATTTCTTCTTTTCGATGATGAAAGTTTGAAAGTGCATAGGGGGAGTGCAGCGCCCAGACCGAAAGGTAATCGCAGTAAAAGCACGAGTCCCACTGGTGGTCCGGACCCAAACACTCTAAACAAAGAGGATGGGGATCCGCCCTAGCAGAGCGTCACTCACAGGAAGAACAAATAGGAAAATCTAACTGAAACGACATAGACCGACTGCAACACGACCGCTAAGCCGGAGCAGGAGAGGACGACACTGGAAGGAAAAAATCTTCCTAAGATGCAAGTGCGTCCAGTTCCGATCGAGCGGAGAAAGGACTGATGGGCGATGTGCTGGGTGGAGCCAAGGAGGGCGGGGTTAAGGCCGCGTGCGGTACCCCGCGTAAAAAGAGAGGAAGGACACATTTTTGAAAAATGTGATGCTTTTTACAAAGTGCTACGGTCCCGTCACACAGGACAGAGGAATGTCCCATAAGTATGGAGGTAAGGGGACGGGACGTAGGAGTATTCCTAAACACGTCCTGCATTTAAATTGTTCAGGCATAGTCACAGTCAAGGAAAGAGCAATACAATTGATGCCCTAGTATTCAATTTTGCACTTTATCACACTTTTCACTAAGCACCAAAAGTCATAATTGAAAAGTGGATACACTGAATACATTCCATTGCAATCAAGGAAAAGAGGACGCAAGACGAAAAACAAATTTAAAATGATATATACAGAAAAAGCAAGAAACAAAAAACAGCCTGCTGATTGGAATATAGTACGAGATTTCATGACATGACTATGGAAACACATGACAACCCTCACTTGTATTCAGGCCATTTGGAATTTTACTGTTAAACCTTAAGATTAACTTTGTTTCTATTCTACGGAGGATCAATTCTCGGTTACCCTTACGTGGGAGGGGTTTGATTAATGCAAACACTATCCATTTCAAGAGATTTATCTTGAAGATGGAACACTGCAAAATGGACAGCCACAGGGTAATTATCATCTCTACTGTTGATAGCGCATGTGTGTTCCAAAACCCGAATTTTTATTTTTATTTTCATGCTACCAATGTAGACATTTTTACATTGACAAAGTAGACCATAAGCAACCTATTCAGAATTGAAATCAATATGGTTAGTAATGTGATGTGTCCAATTGTTACCTTTTACTTCAAACCAAGTGTTGTAGATCCACTTGAGTTTAACTAGAGTTGCCCGTTTTTAGTGTTTATTTCTTTTTAATTATGGTTGTGTTTATGTAGTGTTTAAAAAAATAAACTATCAATGTTGTCCCATTTTTACTGTCCAAAAAAATTGACAACTGTGTTTTTCCAGAGTATACATTTTTTATTTTATTTCTACACCTCTGACATGTTGTAGCAGAGTGAATTTGGCTGGAAAATATGCACTTGAAATGTTAGTACAGTGAAAGTACAAGAAATGAAAGGCAAAGAAAAACGTTAGAGGCAGCCTTTCCTGCAGATAAGCTGAACTGTGCGCCTGCATTCGGTGCACATTATCAATCAGGGCATGATGCCCACAGGCTCTTTTCAGTGCCACTGCTGATCGACTGCGTGGCCAAATATATGGAAAGAGTTTATGGAGCTCAAGACACCAAAACAAATATCTATGGATACATTACTCACCGTAATCGTATTTCTGATGCTTGTATCTGCTTAGATTCACATGCTATGCATAGGCCGACATCTAGTGGAAGCTGAAGAGTATTACAGTTGTTTTCGAAACTCGAAAAGATACGTCGACAGGGCGTGCCAGTAAACCTATCCCTAGTGTGACGTCTACTGTATATATGGTGCTTCACACATCGAGGTCCCTCAGATTGTTTTGTTTCTGACATGAGATTGCATGAAGTGTAGTGTGAGTACAGGTGTAGTAAAGCAGATTATACATCAGATAAAGTCCATAAAACATCTTTGTACCTTCTAGCATCAGAAATACGATTACAGTGATTAATGTATCCCTTGTGAAGCTTGTGGAATCTGCTTAGATCACATGCTATGCATGGATTAGCGAGTAGTGTTTGGAGAAGGTGGTGGGTTGTAGGAAGGTACAGCAGCAAATAGATGTTTTAGCACCGCTTGTCCCACCTGTGAATTAACTTTAGAGTGATTGTCGATGCAGTAGTACTGAGTAAAAGTGTGGATAGAACTCCATGTAGCTGCTTTGCAAATGGCGTCCAGCGGGACGTTTGCATTAAAGGCCAAGGTAGCTCCTGTATCCCTGGTGGAGGGAGCTCTTGGTGTGAAGGGCAGTTCTTTTTATTTGGCAGAGTAGCAGAACTGTATGCATCTGACTATACACCTGGAGATGGCGTTCTTGGAAATGTGGTCTCCTTACCTGCCTGCAGATATGGAGACAAGCAGTTCCTTAGCGGTCTGGTCTTGTTTACATAGTATAAAGGACTGGCCTCCGTAAATCTAGTGTATGGAGGTTTTTCCTCAGCTGAGCCTGATGGATTTTGGAAGAAAGCTGAAAGTTCGATGGCCTGATTGACATGGGACTTTGATATGAGCATAGGTGAAAACCTAGGGTGCGTTCTTAATACCAATTTGTCTTTGTGGATAACAAAGAAAGGGTCTTGCACTGACAAAGCTTGCAATTCGCGACTCTCCTTATGGAGGTGAAAGCCACCAGACAAGCCGTTTTATAAGTGAGGTATTTAAGGATGGACTTATGCATAGGCTCCAGGGATGTCCCATCATTTTTGCAAGTACTACATTTAGGTCCCACCCTGGCGGCGGGTTTGAAATGGGGTAGTTGAGTCTCTTTACTCCCTCCATGAATGCCTTAATGACTGCGATTTTCCACCAGGAAACCTTACTCTGAGAAGTGGTGTAAGCAGATAGAGCCGCTAGGTGAACTTTGAGTTAAATACTAGCCCTGAGTCTAGTAGGTGAAGCATGTGATGAAGAATGTGAGATGGAGTACATTCTATTGGGCTTGTTTGTTTTGTCTGGCACCACAAAACAAATATTTTCCACTTGCTAAAGTAACAGTGTCTAGTGTTTGGTTTACGTGCCTCCTTGAGGATTTCCATACACCTTTGATGTAGATTTAAATGGTTAAACTCTATGACTTCAGGAGCCAAGTTGCCAAGTTCATAGACCGAGGTTGAGGGTGCAATGTTGTCCCCCTGTGCTGTGTGAGCATGTTGAAGGGGCACAAGAGTTTGATCAGGTTGCACATCGCCAGTTTGTGCAGGTGTGGATACCAAGGTTGTCTTGCCCTCATAGGAGCAACTAGGATTAAGGTCACTTGTTCTTTGTGCATTTTTATCACCACTTTGCTCATCAGAGGAGTTGGGGGGGGGGGGTGTAGGCAAATCCACAGGGCATTCCCTTGAGTCTTGTTGGGGGAAACCTGGATGCAAAGTCCAGAAATTATTTGTTTTGTCTTGTTGCGAACAAGTCTAAAGGGGTAGCCCCATTGTGTGAAGATGCAGTCTATGATATCTTTGTCGAGTTGCCAATTGTGCTCCTCTGGTAGAGGATCTCTGCTTAGTGAGTCTGCTACAGAATTGAGTTCCCCTGGAATGTTAGGAACATGTCCTGCTGGAGTGCTCACTTCCATATTTTTTGTGCTAGCCTGGACAGACTTGGGGAGTGTGTGCCCCCCTGCTTGTTTATGTAAAACAGAGCAGTGGTGCTGTCTGTGCGTATTTGTACTGTCCGATCTGTCAGGTGTGCTAGAAAGGCTTGTAATGCCTTGAGCACCGCTAGAAATTCCAGAAGGTTGATGTGATTCTGTGCTGTGATCTGAGTCCACAGACCATGTGCTGTGAAATGAAGATAATGGGCCCCCACCCGGTGAGTGATGCATCTGTTGTGACAACAGCTTGCCCTGCCGGGTCGTGAAGGGGTTTTCCCTTTAACAGGTTCTCCTTTGTTCCCCAGCGTAGAGCTTGAACTAGGGTTAGCGAAACGACCACTAGATCATCCCACTGACCACTTGCCCGAGACCACTGTTTTGCCAACCACTCTTGCATTGGGCGCATGCGTAATCGTGCAAGTGGGTCCAGGTAAATGCATGCCATCATCCCGAGCAGGCGCATTGCTTTGCGTACAGTTATCTGGCAACCGGCTAGATACTGAGGTATTTGCAGCAGTATGTTTTGTACCCTTTCGTTCGACGGGAAGACTAAACCCTCTTCTGTTTTTATGACAGCTCCTAGGAACTGTCTGGTCTTGTTTGGTACAAGGCTGGACTTTTTCTCGTTGATTGATGGAGAAACCCAATTGAAAAAGTCGATTAATTGTTCTTTGGGTATTTGCTTGCAAATGTGTGGGTTCTCCCCGTGATCAGCCAGTCGTCCAGGTAAGGGTACACTGGGATTGACTCCCTGCGTAGATGCGCTTCCACTACCACCAGTACCTTGGTGAATGTCCTTGTAGCGCAGGCTATGCCGAAGGGTAGCACCTTGAATTGGTATTGCCTGTTCGCTATTTTGAAATGCAAGAATCTTCTGTGCGCTGGGAACATTGAATAAGGAAAGTATGCATCTTTCAGATCCAAGGTTGCCGTGAAGTCCGCCCCGCTTTAGGACTGGGATTACTTCCTGTAGCGTTGTCATGCAGAATTTCTGTGGCTTGACATAGGTGTTTGCAGGGCGCAGGTCTAAGACAGGGCGCATCGTGAGGTCTTTTTTTGGCACAAGGAACTACATTGAATAAATGCCCTTGTCTACCTTGTTCACCGGGATGATTTCTACGGCGTCCTTTAAGAGCAGTGCTGTCACCTCTTCCAACAGTATACATTGTTCTTCCTGGGAGGTGTTGCTTTGTCTTGGTGGGTGCTTGGTTCGTTGCTGTATCAGTTCTATGCAATAACCACCCGCCAGGGTTGATTGTACCCACTTGTCCGAGGTGATTCCCTCCCATACATGGGTAAAGTATGAAATGCGGCATCCTCCTACTGGAGTAGCAGGGGAGGGAACCTGTAGCGGGTGGTCATTGCTTGGGGGGTGTTGAGCCACCTCTGGAGGAGGAGGATCTACCCCTACTTCAAGACCTTCTTTGGCCTCTTTGAAACTCCTGTTGAGAAGACTGTCCCTGTGATGAACCCCAGGACGAACTTTGACCTTGGTTGCAACCTGATGCTCGATGAGAGTTTTGCCCTCTAAAATGGCAAAAATGATAGCCCCCTCATTTGTCCAGAGGGTTTTTTTGGTGAGCTGCCCAATGATTTTAGGCGGTCATATTCTTCTTTCGCGCTCTTTAGAGTATCTGCCACCACTTTGCCAAACAACACGTTGAGTTCTATTGGCATATTAAGGAGGGTACCCTGAGTTTCAAGTTTGAAGCCTGATTGGCATAGCCACACGTGGCGTTTGATCAACGTGCCCTCTGCTATTATTCTTCCTGCATTGTCCGCTGCATCCAAGTTGTTCTTGAGGATACAGTTTGCTATAGGTTTACCCTCTGCAATGGAGAGCGACAGTTGTGTTTTAAGGGGCTCTGGAACCAATGCTATTTGTTTGGCCATCTCATCCCACTTTTGGCAGTTGTAGCTAGCTAATAAAGTTGTGTTATTAGCAATTCTAGTCTGGTAAGCTGATACGTCGGATACTCGCATGTATTGTTTGTACTAGCACAAGTGTGTAGTAAGTCTTGAATTGTCAGCTAGTTATTACATGTTTAACATTACACAATCACACCCGCCATCTTGTTACCAACATTGTAAACACAACCCCTTATAGGGACTTTATCAAAATGAATTTCACATGTGATGTCATCAGTGATGTCATCAATGACATTTGTGAGGTCATCTTTGATGTCCTGGGTGTTCAGTGCACGGTGGTGGTGTGAGTTACGGTTGCTTAGCTTACCATAACTGTCGAATTTCCGAGGTTTTCGGTTTTACTTGTAACCATAAAGTCCCTTTAACAATGTTTTTTCACTGAATTTCATAGGTTATTAGTGCAACTTAACCATAACGTCTCTTTAACAAAGCTTTTTTCAGAGAATTTCATTATTTTTTTTACCAGTGTATGACAATATACTTACCTAACAACATTGATGTCCAATTTACAAAATGTCACCTTAAAACTGCCATTTCTCACCTTCTAGCATCATTTTTAACACTTCTATACTTTTTCCACTGTTTTTGCTTTCGTCAACATCCGCAAACATTTGACGTCATCGCGGACGTTCCAGACAGTGACACGTGACCATGCGCTCGCGTGCGGCATGGCGTGTCCATCAACGCGTTTGCACTTCACGTTCAGGTCCTTGCTTAGAGGACAGTTCAGAACTGCATTTTCTACTGATCTAGGAACTTTCAGGCTCATAATGTACCCTTGCACAGTTCCTACACCTATTCTTACTTATTATCCATTAACAATCTAGTACAAAGCACATACTTGGAAGAATAGTAGCAAAACTGCTATCTATCTTAACAATTGCATCAGCTATTGCCATCCCTCCTCCCCCAAGAGCCACCACCACTCAGTAAAATGCACTGAGTGCAGCTTTGTACTCAGTTGCAGATTACCTGGACATTACTCCTACAGGACCACCTCCATGTGCCGCCACACCAAATCCAACAACTGCAATGCTCTCAGAAAGATTGTTCCTTTCGCCGTCTTCCTCCACATCATCTTCCCCAACCAATACTGTAACCACACAGCCTACTTCTGTGGGACACAATCCCACCAGCTACCTTACAAGCAATAAAAGAGGCTGTTGATCCATATCTTTCAAAGATAACACTCCTCTGTATATACTGCAATACACCACTCTGCAGGGGGAGCAATTTGGAAGTGCTTTTGAAGCTGTAATCAAGGAGCATGAGAAACACTAATAAATAAATAATGCGGGCTCCAGACCATTATCCTCCATTCCAGGCCCTGCGATGGGGAGAAAGGCCATTAGCACCCTGGTTCCCAAAGCGGGAACTGGGGGTGCTAAAAAATGGATTGTTCTTCCTACAGCGGGACGCCAAATTCTTTTCCAAGATGGCCACCATGGAAAGGGAAGGCGGGGCTCCGTACAGAGCCGCTCTTCCCTTTCCATGGCAGCCTGCTGAAGGCGAAGAGAGAACCCTATGACCATATTACCACAAGCACATTTTTTTTTCCCTTTCAAAACTATCCCACTTTCGAATAACTACCACATAGCCGGTTCCAGGCCAACATGGCCACTTTAACCACATTTTTCGTCCCTCGCGGTCATGGCCAGTAGCCAGATTGTCCTGTCATGACCTTATATCATGACCGGGACAATCTGGCCACTGCCCATGGCCACAGGCTATACCTCATTCACCAAAGGTATATCACTATTATTCGTACCTACATTATGACACTTGTCAAAAAAATAAAACACAGGCACATTTACAAAACCGTGCTTTCAGGTCCTTGCCAATGCCCCTTACACGAGTTTGCTACAAATCCGTCCATGTTTTACTTTTTCAAAAGTGTCAAAATATATGTACATCCAATAGTCATAACTTAGCCCCCACTTGACAAAATTCATTCAGACTTTACATAAACATTTAAGGTTGGGTCTATAATCTTTCTGAAAACTTTTGTCCACATTCGTCAAACGGCAACAAAGTTATAAGCCATCTAAAAATGTTGAGACCCCCCCTCTAATTTAGCCCCCTCTTGAGAAAATCCCACCAAACTTTACAAAAACATTTGTATCTAGATTTAAAATCGTTTTTTGCAAACTTTTGTGCAGATTTGTCAAAAGGCACCACATTTCTGATCGAAAAGTCCCACAAGAGAGGAATCCCTGCTCTCCTCACGGCCGTGGACCTGGAGAAAGCCTTCGATCGGGTAAAGTGGGGATTCCTCTTTGCAACTATGCACAGGATGGGATTCGGACCCAGCTTTCTGGGACGGGATAGGGAAAACTACCAGCAGCCGATTCTCCACCTTGCCATCAATGGGCAAATCACGGAACCAGTGGCAGTTAGGCCAGGAACCAATCAAGGGTGCCCACTTTCCCCCCCCATCCTGTATGCAATTCATCTAGAACCTTTCCTGGCAGCGGTGAGAACCAATGAGGATATAGTTGGAATCACATTTGCGGGTAAATCCCACAAGATCGCCGCCTTTGCGGATGACATGCAGCTGACACTAACCCAACCAGAGACTACCCTGGAAGCAACTGAAAGGGCACTTACCCGATTCGCCGCGGTCGCAGGGCTAAAAATAAACGCGTCTAAGACCGAAATTCTCACTCTCCCGTCCGAGGCTACGCTCAAGCTCAAAAAGACCTCCCTGTTCAGATGGGTTGAACATTCCATCACCTATCTGGGAATCAAACTGGCCAAGATACCAGAACACCTTTACCAAGCAAACTATCCACCTCTTTTGGAGAAGCTCAAATTCAAATCAATCGATTGGGGTCCACTAGCAATAACGTGGCTGTGGCGCACAAACATTTTGAAAATGGTGGTACTTCCGGTTCGAGCCCCGACAAACCTATTCAGAACCCTTCATAAAATAACCAGCATATTCGTGTGGAACAACAAACCCCCGAGAGCCAGATGGTAAGGTGGTCAGGAACCCTTATTATAGTCTCTGCCTATCTCTGGTGACTTTAAAGGAACACACAAGGGAGCTGGGTGCCTCTCTGAGCTAGTAGATGATGGGCCCAAGAGATATCTGGAGGATCCCTTTATCACCCCCTCTTAGTCCCCATCTCAGGGCAAAAGAGATCTCATTCGGCGATTAAAAACACTCTCTCTTAAGGGACCAACTGCTACAGCTGAGAAACGAACTGGGATTATACCCATTGCCAAAGGTTAGTATTTT